>NC_141990.1:11297354-11613187 GCF_049901715.1 Pseudonaja textilis
GCTTTATGCCTAGGATGCAACTAGAACTTATAGTCTCCTGGTAATTGGCTCATAATCATCCAGCCGGCTTTCCTGCCTAGGACAGGATGGTCTCCTGAAGTCCTCACCTCTTAAAAGTTGCTAAGGTTAAGAAACACTGTTCTAGGTAGTTAATAATTCCCTGGGAAAATTAAAATGAAATAGAAATTGATACTATTGGAGCCTCCTTTGTGGTGACTGAGACTGGGGCATCGGTGCTCTGCCAGTATTTGGAGATAAGAGCGTACGTTTTGCAAATACAACCTTTGATGTGGATTCTGCTTCTTTTTTTTTTTCCTAACAGAAAATACCAGCCAGCTGGCCAAGAATCCCTGAAGAGGCAAGCTTCAACCACAAACAAACCTTCTTCGTTGTCCCCACAAGCCATCAAGCACATCTGGGTGCGCACTGCCCTGATCGAGAGGGTGCTTGATAAAATTGTGCAATACCTTGTGGATAACAATAGGTAAGAAGAGTGCCAAGGTTTACTTGGGTTATTTTTGTTGTTGTTGTTGGGATGGTATATGCCAGGGGTCTTCAAATATGACAGCTTTAAGACTTGTGGACTTCAACTCCCAGAATTCTTCCTCCAGTCATGTTAGCTCAGGAATTCTGGGAGTTGAAGTCCACAAGTCTTAAACTTGCCAAGTTTGAAGACTCTTGTTGTAGATGCTGATGGACAAAGCTGGGGCTTGGATCTTTGGCCCCATCTATAGGTAAAACAGTGCTATTTCTCCCCTTTAAGATAGTTAAGTCTTTCTGGGAGCACAGAAAATCATCTGTTTTAGGGACTTGGAGATTAGGTGGAGACTAGGTTGAGATGTTGTGCTAAGAATTCATATGGCATGCTTTATATATGAAGTCAGCCATAGTGGTACACTATGGGTTCAAAGAAAGCAGGGACTATGAGAGTCCAGCTGAAATTTGTCCATCTAACTTCTGCCTTGCAACTAGGGGGCTGGATGCTAAAACATGTGAAGAATGGTTGCAGGAACTGGAAATGTCTAGTTTAATGAAAAGAAGGACTAGGGGTAAAATGATAACAATATTCCAATATCTAAGGGGCTGCCACAAAGAAGAGGGGATCAACCTATTTTCCAAAGCACCTGAAGGCAGGACAAGAAGCAATAGATGGAAACTAATCAAGGAGAAACCCAATCTACTACTAAGGAGAAATCTCCTGATAGTTAGAATAATTAACCAATAGAACAGCTTGCCTTTAGAAGTTATGGGTGCTCTATCACTGAAAGTTTAAAAAAAAAGATTGGACAGCCATTTATCCGGAATGATATAGGGTTTTCTGCTAGGGGAAGGGGTTGGACTACTCCAAGGTCCCTCTCGACTCTGTTATTCTGTTATCCTCTTGTCACCAACTGAAGCTTTTCACGGACTCAAGATGTTCCCACCACTTGCTCTGTGGTTAAGGAATAGCTCTTTCCACCCCTTTGATTCCTTTAGCCTCACTTGGTAGGGCAAAAGCGGTTTGCCTCTTAGCTACTATTTTATTTATTTTCTGTTGTACTTTTTTATTGCATTTATATCCCAACTTTCCTCAGGAGTTCAAAGCAAGCATCTGTAGGGGTAATTCTTGGAGTTGAAGTCTATTTTCAAGCTGCTGAGATTTAAAACACTGGTTTTTGTTGGATTTTGCAAGCAATCCAATCAGCGCGCAAGTAAATAATTCAGCAGGATTCATTTATAGAAGTTTAAATTATTTTATATTATTGTTTATATACAATAATATAAAACATGATGCATATATACAATACCCATGCAGCTCTTGCATTGTGGTAGCAAGCCGAAGCAACCAGAACCACCAGAATTCCAGAATCACAAAATTTATACAGACCAGTTACCCTAAGCCATGGCCAGGCTCCGAGCTGTCTCCCAGGTGCTGTTTCTTAGTCACCAAACAGTTCCCATTGGCTAACTCCTTGTTATGGCTATCCCAGCTCATAATGTCTTATATACTGGCAAGATTTAGGATAAGAAGATTGAAGTCGTAGATCTGCATACATCACTAAGCAACATTTTTATGATGTTATCCATTCAGTCATGTCCGATTCTTGGCGATTCTATGGGTCAGGTTTCTCCACATCTTCTGATCTTGTATCCCAAAGTGGAGTTCAATTTCTGATGGCAGTTGACTATCAGGTGTAAAAATAGAGAAAAGGAAGATTTCATAAGAGGAAAACTTTGACTGCATCTAAACTTAAGTGAGCATGTAGGTTGAAGAGGTTTTGATCCCCCATTGAACTTTTCCAGATGTTCCCCCTTGCCATAACTTTTCCAGATGTCCCTTTTCACACACATGCACATAAAAGAGGGAACAAGCCAGGATTAGGGTCACTTTAACTTCTATTCCATTCAAAAATTTGCCTTAAAAATATTACCTCTACATACTGCAAAATATATTGTGTTCACATTTTTCCTCTGTTTTAATTGATCGTGGGGATTGGTTTCTTCTAGCAAATATTATGAAAGAGAGGCATTATTGGCAGATCCAGTATTTGGACCCATCTTGGCCTGTCTTCTAGGTAAGTATCCTTTCTAAATGTTACTTCTATACAATTTTGAAGAACTTGGTTCCCTATGTTATTTTCTAAAAATTAAATGGTGAACCCCAAATGTAATAGTTGCACCAGAGGAATTTGTGTGTGTGTGTGTTGTGAATTGGTATGTTTAATCCAATATTCCTTAGAGTCTCCTAAACTATTTTGTAAGATTGTGCAAGTTTGAAAATAAAAGATATCAGAAAGATTTTGGAGAACATAAAATGTAACTGTTCAAAAGGATTTAAACTCCCATATTCACTGCATTCATTCACCGTTTTCATACACTCTTTCCTGCAAATCCAAAATTTTCGTAGAGGCCCTTGCAAATTTTATCTCCAACACAGATCTATCAAGATATTTTAATTGGCTCAGAGTTACCCAGTGAACTTTGTGGTTGGATGGGATTTGAAGATGAGTCTCTCCAAACCAAGTCCAACACTTTAATGGTTAGATTACAGTTAGTCCTTGACTTACCACCATTAGTTTAGCAACTATTTGAAGTTTTATACAGCACTGAAAAACCTATGCCTGGTCTTCATACTTATGACTATTCCCATAGTCACTTGATCAAAATTCTTGATAACTGGCATATATTCACAATGATTGTGGCGCCTTGGAGTCATGTGATTTCCATTTGCAATCTTCCCAGCTGGCTTCTGACAAGCAAAGTAAATGGGAAAACCTGGATTCATCTAACAATTTCAGTGATTCACTTAACAATTGTGGCAAAAAAAGTTTGTGAAAGTGAGTGTGACTCTTTAATAACTGCCTTGCTTAGCACTTAGAAATTCTGATGACAACTGCAGTTGTAAGTCAAGGACTACCTATACACCATATAACACAAATAGGAGATTTAAATGCACTACAGTTTCCTCTTCCTCTTCTTTTCCTTCCCCTAGAACTTGTGTGCTTCATTTATCCTTGGGGACAAGTCAGAGAAACCTCTGAATTTGACATTTAGAAAAACAGATAATCAATGCCTGTTGTTTTCAGCATTTGGGGTTTGAACCTAAATACATCCCTCCACCAAATAGAGTCAAGATTGACTTGGAGGAGGCCAAATGGCAAAACTGGGGGAGGAATTAAAAGATGGATTAGCCTAGAATCCTTACATAGCAACAAGTGAACTAAATCTAATCTCCCTTGAATTCCATGGACCCTTAGCTAACTCCAAGCAGGTATTAACTGATAGTTGAGAAGATTTCTATGCATAGGCTGTTTAATTAGACCTTCAGGTGCAGGCCTGGTCGTTCAAACCTGACACCACTAAATCTACGACAGGCAAGGTTGGAAGATCTGTAGCTTTCCAGATGGTGTTGATCTGCAGCTTCTGACATCCTTCCTCAGTAGCTGTGATGGTTGAATTATAGGCCTGTGGCTTGAAAACCAGCCAGCTTTCCCCTCAGCATCATGCCCAGCCGGAGATAAAATTAGCTAGTATAAAATTTCAGGCATTTTGTAGTTTTTATGTATGCCTCGCTTCCCAGCTGTTCACCATTTTTACTATCCTGTGGCTGAACAAATTCATAGCTAGTTGAGTTAAGTCAATATTTTTATTTGAAAAGATGGGAGGGGGCATTTTCACAGGATTGGTCTAGTAGGGACCAAAATGCCCTTCCCTTATCTTCCAGGTACACATTTTTGAAACAAAATGGCTGCTCTAAGAGACCCAGGCCTGACCACCAAATATTTTGCTGACATTTCCAGATCTAGTATTGGAAATGAGTACTTTCTTCAATCTAATGACAGGGCTAACCCTGACCTTCCAATTTGGGAGGGAAGCAAAATCTACTTATCATTTAAATCAGAATCTCTAAATCTTAGCAGCTTTAGGATGTGTGCACTTTAACTCCCAGAATTCCCTGGCCAGAATTCTGGGATTTAAAGTCCATACATCTTAACTGCCATGGTTGAGAAATGCTGGTTTAAACAAATGAATATTTACTTTGAGGATTGGCTAGCCAACCTCTATTTTTAGGCCTCTTTGGGGGAAGAGAAGCATGTGACTCCATTTTCTCTGTCTGGCTTTCAGTTGGGCCTTGCGCCCTGGATTACACCAAGCTCAAAACGGCTGACCACTTCTGGACAGACCCTTCGGCAGATGAGTTGGTCCAGAGGCATCGGATTCATGGAACCCATAGTCGCCAAGACTCTCCTTCTAAACGGCCAGCCCTAGGAGTAGGTGATTTCTTCTCCTTTAATATCCCTCAAGTCTTTTTTTTTTAAAGTAATTTTGGAATACTTATACATACTGCTTTCCATTTCTTGTATTTCAGAACATTTTGTAGCAGAAGGTAGATATCTTCAGAACATCAGGTGGTAGAAGCAGACAGTGAAAGAGGTGTGCAAACCATTTCAAATGCAAACAGATCTGAATCCAAACACCCCATTTTGATCAGACATGGGCTCTTGATCATTTGGAAGTGTTCTGAACTCAAAACAACTCTGTTTTGATCTCACAATACTCCCAGAGTAGCAGGAACAGCTTGTATTGTACTCAAAAATGCTGTTTTGATACATTCGGTTGTCTCCCTTTTATGAATGGTTTTGCACAACTCTACTAATATTAATTACGAGGATTTATATTGCAAAGTAGGCTGCTGAGTTAGGTGGCCAGTTCTGACCTTTGTTACTTGAACATGGCATTGTAATATAATTTATCTTTTTTTCGGGGGGGGGGGATCTCAGTATTGCAGGGATTAGTAAATTCTTGGTTCTCTGGATTTTGCTGAACTAAAACTCCTAGCAGCTCTTGGTGTCTGCATCTGCTGGGACTTGTAATTTTCTCTGAAATTTACAAATACTCCCTGATTGATGGGTCACCACGATGCTGATTGATGGGTCACCATGATGTAAAAGAGATATTGAGATCCGAAAAACAGTGCAGAGAATAGCAAAGAAGTGATAGGAGATCTGAAGGCTAAACTATATGAGGAATGACTGAAGGAACTAGATATGTCTAGTCTAATGAAGAGAAAAAGACTAGGGGTGATATGATAGCAGTCTTCAGGTACTTTGAGGGACTATCACAGAGAACAGGGGCTCAACCTATTCTCCAAAGCAGGCGTCTCCAACCTTGGCAACTTTAAGCCTAGAGTATTTCAACTCCCAGAATTCGCCAGCTAGCAAAGCTCCAGGCTTAAAGTTGCCAAGGTTGGAGACCCCTGCTGCAAAGGACCTGAGGGCATGACAAGAAGTAACAACTGGAAGATCATTAAAGAGAGATCCAGCCTAGAACTAAGGAACACTTCCTGGCAGAGTGAAGAATTAATCAGTGGAATAGCTTGTCTCCAGAAGTTTTGGGTGCTCCATCACTCCATCAAGTTTTCAAGAAGAGATTGGACAGACATTTGTCCAGAATGATAAGATTTCCTGCCACGGACAGGGGATTGGATTAGAAGACTTCAAAGTCCCTTCCAATCCTATTATAGTATGATCCTCACTCAGGGTTATTTCTGTAGACCAAGGCGTTTAGTTCATACTAGACAACCTGTGTCCCATTAGGTCAGTGGTGGCTAACCTTTTTAGGCTCCTGTGCCAAAAATTGCACATGCACCGGTACGTACACACTTGTGTGCCAGCACCCAGAATGCAATGCATGCACCCCTCCCCACACTTCCTGCACATGCACGTTCAATCCCCCCACCGCCCCCTTTCCTGCAGTGCACCTCCCAGCTGATTTTTTTTTCCCCAGTTGGTTTGAGGCCTTTTTCGGCCTCTCAGAGGCTTGGAAAAAGCCTCTGCAAAGCTTTTCAGTAGAATTATAGGCCCGTTTTGTCACTTTCGGAATTACAGGAAGTGATGAAATGGGCCTATAATTCGTCCTGAAATGCCTTGCAGAGGCTTTTTCCAAGTGAGGAAAAAGGAGGCCGAAAAAGGCTTCAAACCAACTGGGGGAAAAAAATCAGCTGTGAGGCGTGCGCATGAGCAGTGAGCAGTGAGCAGTTTGCCTGTGGTTTGCGTGCCATTTGTGGCACACATGCCATAGGTTCGCCATCACGGCATTGGGTCATAATTTCAGAGATATTTTCTTATCAGATTCCTCAGTTCCTTCAATACAACTTCTCAAATACTGCCTTCACTCAAAAAGCTGGGATATCTTGAGAGAGATATCTGCCTTGAAAATAACCCGTTGAATTGTATAGCGTAGCTAAACAACAGCACAGGAAATGCTTTATAACATTCCGTATTACATCAGAATCACCTTTATGATAATGTTTATGTCATAAACTGTTATATAAAACTTGCCAAATCCATAGGAGCCATAGGTTCCAGAATTTGGACCTATTCTGTAAATTAGCCCACTTGAGGGTACCTTGGTTCAAAAAATGATGCTCAGTGATGCACCATTTCACCCAATTCAAGGTTACAGGGAATCACAATTTTAGCAGTATGTTATATATATCTCTCTCATTTGGAAACATAAAATCTTTCTTGAGTTGACCTCAACTCAGTGATGACATCTTGGCAACAATAGTTTAGCCATTACCTTCTTCTGGTATAGACATCTCCTGATTTATTTACTTTTATTCAATGGCAAATATGAAGAAGTATTTGTATCCACCATGGAGGATCATAACAAGCACCATAGTAGTCAATGGCAGTGTGAACCTAAACCCTGCCCCTTTGCACATGTATGCAATGTCAAAAAGCATAAAAAGGCTTGGTCTATACTACAACAACTGCCATCTGGTCTTTTTTATCATTCTCGTGGATGTCCCATTTTCTTCTCACGTCCCAATGCGCCTTTCATCCTTTTTCATAATTTCAGTTAAGCGAACATACCTATGGTTCTCAGCATTTTCCAACTTTCCACTCAATCCTGCTTTGTTTTTTTATATCAGCCAAGATCATCTTGACTGATTTTTAGATCAGCCAAGGAGTATCCAACCTCAACAACTTTTAAGATTTGTGGACTTCAGCTCCCAGAATTCTCCAGCCATCATGGGAGTTGGCTGCCTAGGGAATTCTGGGAGTTGAAGTCCACAAGTCTTAAAGTTGCCAAAGTTGGACATCCCTGATCTAGGTGTTTCCACCTGCTGTAATTTATCAGAAAACGCAGGCAGCATGCTTTATGTTAGAAATTGAATTGTTCATGCAAGATATTTGGAGGGGATGGGGAAGATTCAGGAAATAGTGGATTAATGATAAGGAAACAAAATCTTTCATGGAGACCAGGAATGGAAAGGACAACTTATTCAATTAATAAAAAAAAAAATTGCGGTAATAGAGGCCTTGGTGGACATTAGCTGAATGGTGAGTAGCTTGCAAGGTTGTCCTTGGAGACAACCTCTATAGACATAAATGTTTTGTTAACCTGGACTTAAAGTTTAATCCATTATATAGAGGTAAGTATTTTATGGGAAGAAAGGCCCTGAGAAGCATCATCTCAAAACTCATTTTCTGCTTGATAATGTGGGATGGATACATTGGTACAGGGAGTTCCAAAGGTGCTTTTTCAAGAGGCAACTGGACTTCCTTGTTTTTCTTTGAAAATGTTTTGCTTCTCATCCAAAAAGCTTCTTCAGCTCTGACTGGATGGTGAGGAAGGGAAGGATTTATATTCCTTGCAGGCAGCTGGTCATTTGCATCCTTTTATAGAGTCATTGAGGCCACTTGGAGGTTTATCTGTGTCCTCAGGGTCATCTGAGTAGTGCTCAGCTTTTTCTTGTTTGTAACTTGATGTCAATGTTGGATTCTTTTGTGCCTCAGATCAGGAAACGCCACTCAAGTGGAAGCACATCAGAAGACCGCTTTGCCGCTTCGGCCAGAGATTATGTGGAATCGTTGCACCAGAACTCACGGACACATTTATTGTATGGAAAGAACAATGTGCTGGTTCAGCCGGTAAGTGCTTAGAGTACAGAAAGTCCTCAACTTACGACCGCAATTGAGCCCGAAATTTCTGTGGCTAAGTGAGACAATTGTTAAGTGAATTTTGCCCCATTTTACGACCTTTCTCACCACAGTTGTTAAGTGAATCACCGCAGTTATTACATTAGGAACACCGCTGTTAAGGGAATCTGGCTTCCCCGATGACTTTGCTTGTCACTAGGTCACAAAAGGGGATCACATGACCCCGGGACACTGCAGCCATCATAAGTATGAGTCAGTTGCCAAGCCTCTGAATTTGGATAATGTAACCATGGGGGTGCTGCAATGGTTGTTAAGTGTGAAAAATGGTCTTAATGGTCACTTTTTCCAGTGCCGTTGTAACTTCAGTCACTAAACGAACTAACTGTATAGTAGGTCATATACCAGTAATCTTTGACTTACAACCACAGCTGGGATCAGAAAATTTGATAGTATGGTTGTTAAGTGAGCTATTGTGACTGCACCCAATTTTACATATTTTTTGCTGCAGTCTTTAAGCAAATCAGTACAGTCAATAAGCAATGTATCATATGAACTCGATTTGCAATTTCCCTGCCAGCTTCCCCATTGACTTTGCTCGTTAGAAGCCATCTGGGAAGGTTACAAATGGCAATCACATAATCCTAGGGCAATGCAATTGTCGTAAAAGTGAGCGCCAAGGACCCAGATCACAGTCAAAGGAGTCCCGGGGATTCTGCAACAGTCATAGGTTTGAGGACTGTGCTTAAGTCATTTTCTTGTTGTAACTTCAAATGGGCACTAAGTGAAAGGTCATAAATTTAGGATTACCCATCTATGGAGATTCCCAGTCATCCAGGTCATGGTTGTCCCAAAGGTGCTTTTTTTTCAAGAGGCAAGTGTACTTTCTTGTTTTTCTTTGAAGATGTTTCACTTCTCCTCCAAGAAGCTTCTTCAGCTCTGACGGGATGGTGGGGAATGGAAGGATTTATATTCCTTGCAGACAACTGGTCATTTGCATTCTTTTAGAGAGTTAAAAAGAAAAAGGCTGCTTATTTGAGGACAGTGAAGTCCACATTTTGGACAGAGAGGCCATCTATGTCAAAATTGAACTGGTTTGAAAGAGGCCATCTATGTCAAAATTAACAGCCCTCCCTCAACAGAAGGGGAGGGATGCCAACATCATCTATCTCCAGTCTACAACACAGCCCTTTCAGCAGTTCCAAGAAGGCTCCACATCCATTTGCACTACTCAGGTGACCCTGCGGATACAGATAAACCTCCAAGTGGCCTCAACAACTCTCTAAAAGAATGCAAATGACCAGCTGTCTGCAAGGAATATAAATCCTTCCATTCCCCACCATCCAGTCAGAGCTGAGGAAGCTTCTGGGATGAGAAGCGAAACTTCTTCAAAGAAAAACAAGAAAGTCCAGTTGCCTCTTGAGAAAGCACCTTTGGGACTCCCTGTACCAATGTATCCATCCCACATTATCAAGCAGAAAATGAGTTTTGAGCATATGATTCTTCTCAGGGCCTTTCTTCCCATAAAATACTTACTTTTTTGTAATGGATTAAACTTTAAGTCCAGGTTAACAAAACATTTTTGTCTATGGAGATTCTCAATCATCAAGTCATGGTTGTCCCATGATTATCCTGTGGTTGGAAAAGCACCTTTGGGACAACCATTCATTTAGTGACCATTCAAAATTACAACAGCAGTGAAAAAATTGACATGACCATTTTTACACTTATAACTGTTGCAGTCTCCCCCATGATCACATGATCAAAATTTGGACACTTGGCAGCTGGCATTTATTTATAATTTAAATACATGTATTTCCAGTGTCCCAGGGTCTTTTGATCACCTTTTCTAACCTTCCAATAAGCAAAGTCAACTTAACAACTGCAACAATTCACTTATCAACTGTGGTAAGAAAGGTCATAAAATGGGGCAATATTCATGTAACATCTGTCTTGCTCAGCCAACTGAAATTTTGGCTCGTGTGGTCGTAACTCAGGGACTACCTGACCTTCAGCAAATGTCCGATATTTCTGTCTTCTTGTTTCTTATCACCATTGGGGTCACTTTTGGAACAGAAAGACGACATGGAGGCCATTCCAGGATATCTGTCTCTTCATCAGTCTTCTGATTCTTTAACTCTGAAATGGACACCAAATCAGCTCATGAATGGGAACCTGGGGGATTCGGAACTGGAGAAAAGGTAAGTCATTCCTTGGGCGAAGGATTAAAGGTAGCAAGGAAAAAGACATATAGATGTGATCCTAGCTCCTAGAAAATTCCAAAGTATTTTCAGCAAAGTATCCTTATTAAATTCTTAATTTAATAGCAAGAGAAACAGTGTGGAAGAGCAATTCAAGAGCAATAGTGCATGAAGAAAGCTGTGTTAATCTATGGTAGCAAAAAAACAGGAGTCTGCTAACATCTGTTTCTCATTCACAAATTTTATTCAGAATCACAAGTTTTGCAAGGTGTGGCTGGGTTTGTCAGATTGAAATGTTTTTCAGCCTTGACATCTTTAAGAAGTTTGGACTTCAATTCCCCAGCTGGGGAATTCTGGGAGCCATCTTAAAGTTGCTAAGATTGACAAACACAGGACTAGACTGTTGTAGGATTTAAAGTAGGATGATACCAGGGAAGCAGGAAGGGGAGGCGAAGACTAAAGTTTTAATACAAATACAAGTTACAGGTTGTTGAGGTAATCCCCCGTTAGGAGAATGAGCGCATACAGGGAGACGTAGTGAGAGTAGTGAAGAATAACATACACACAGCACACAGCCACACTGTATAGTAAAATGTAGGTTTTTATTTCCAGTAAAACGATTAAGCAAATTCCAAACAAGCAGTCCAAGTCATTCACAGTTAAAGCAGTCAGTTTTCAGTTCAGGGATAATCCAAATAACAAAGTCCAGAATCAAAAACAGTTCAGTAACAGACTTACATCAAATCCAAGACTACCTATGATCAGTAACACTCAATAGGAACGGCAACACTCTCCAGGACAACAGAACAGGACTAAAACAACCCAGGTTTCTGGCTCCATCTTATGACTGTTTGAGGAACCACACCCAATTACAGTTTTAGCATTCTCTTAAAGATACAGTATTAAAATGTCTATCCTGGTTTATATATTTTCCAACCCAACTGTTAGGTGACTTACATTCCTAACATTCTCCCCTTTGGGTACAACAATATATACAACCTTACATTCTAAGTCCATAATCCTCACAGCAAGCCTTATGCTTTACATAAGCATAAGCCTTGGGCTTTTGTAAAATGATCTGCGATATTATTTTCTCACATACAGTATTCCAGTTTAATCATCTTACTTTGCATACATTGTCTCACATTTAAATATCTTAAATCTCTGTGTTTTGATCTTGTCTTAACAGCAATATTTGAAGCCATCTGTATTGCTGATTGGTTGTCTTCGTAAATAACAATAGAATCTGTTACATCAATTCCCATATCAATTAATAATTGCTTATAACAAACTAAATCTTTACATAGTAAAGACAAACATGAGAATTCAGCCTCCATTGTTGACAAACTTCTAATAGACCTCCAACCAATCAATGCTTTTCCCAATAATACTACAGTACCCGATGTAGATTTTCGTGTATTTATGTCTGTAGCAAAACTTGCATCAGCATATGCAGTTAAATTCAGTTCATCTTTAGGCTCCAAATACAATGCATAGTGCATTGTTTGTTTCAGATATCTTAACACATGTTTAGCAGATTTCAGTGCCTTTCAGTTGGCTCAGCATTAAATTTCACTAATTGGTTAACACTATATGCTATATCTGGCCTTGACCAATTACTGAGATAAGATAAACTACCAATCAAGGACTGAAAAATGTTCTTATAAAAAACAGGACTTTGAACATCACTATGGCTAAATTTCTGGCTCATCAGTGTTTTAGCTGGTTTACAAAGTTTCATTTTAAAAAATTTTAGTAATTGGTTAATTTTATCTGCCTGTGAGATTTTGTATCCTCCCCTAGTTCTATCTATCTTTAAACCAAGATATTCTTTAATTTCTCCTAACTGTTTTATCTTAAATTTCTTTTCTAACAGTGAGATTATTTTAGTAGCTTCTTGTTCAGTTTTGGTGATTAATGCTATGTCATCAGTAAATAATAGCAACAATGAAATTATACCATTACTTTCTTTTTAAACAAACATGGATCAGCCATACCAGCTACAAAACTTATCTTAGTTAATTCCTTAGCTATACATTGGTTCCACTCATATCCTGATTGCTTTAAGCCATAAAGACTCTTTTTCAATCTCCAGCAGTCAGTTGTATTATCATTTTTGATACCTAAAGGTTTCTTTAAATATATAGTGTGTTGCAATGGTGCATGCAGATATGCCGTCTCTACATCCAAATGATTTACAATGTCTTCCTCCTTAGCTGCCCACACTAATGCTGCTTGTAATATAGTAGCCTTCAGACTAGGTGCAAACACCTCATCATAGTTGTTTGCTGTCTGATTGAACCCTTGTGCTACTAACCTGGTTTTATGGGTAACAGTCCCATCTACACCTGTCTTAAGTTTATAAACCCATTTACATCCTATGGCATGTTTACTAGATGGTAACTTAACATTTTCGTATACCTCCAATAGTTTTAAGGATTTCAGTTCTTTTCCATTGCTTCCTGCCAAGCAGCCTGATCCTTAGCAGGGTACAGTTTTAGCTCATTATAATTACTTGGGACTGTATTCACTTGGCATACAACACTAGCCTGATATCTATCAGGTGGTCATGTTACACGGGTTGAACGTCTTGGTAATACAGGGCTTACTGGTGGACTCACCTGTTCTACCTGTTCCTGTTCTTCTACCTGCTCCTGTGCCTGTTCTCCTACCTCCTCCTGTGCCTGTTCTTCCTCTTTAATGGCTGTTCGTGGTTTACTTATTTCATCTTTAGGGACTATTTGGGTGTCAATAATAACATTATTTCTGGATTCCTGTTCCAGTTTATCCCACCCAACGTGCTCAAGAAATTTTGCACTAGCACTACAATAAACATAAGCTGTGCCTTGATCCCAAAATCTAAACGATCAATGATTGGCTTTGTAACCTACAAAAAATAATTTCTTACCTCTATGTTGCCCTTTCAGTCTTACCTGTGAGGGAATATACACCCATGCTGGTGCTCCATATGTGTGTAGGTAACTTAAATTTGGCTTTCTGCCATGCCAACGAGTGAATGGCAATTATCCAGTTGTTGTATTCACCACATTGTTTAACACATGGTTACTACACATTATGGCTTCACCCCACAGTGTTTCAGCAAACCTGAGTCAGATAACATAGTGCGAGCCATGGCTTGTAATGTTTGCCCTCTTCGTTCTACAAATGAGTTATGTTGTGGTCTGTAAGGCGCAGAATGTTTATGCTCTACACCAGCCAATTTTAACATAGTTTGGAATCTCTTGTTAAAAAACTCAGTCCCGTTATCAGTAACTAAAGTAATTACTTTACTCCTCATTTTTCTCTCTGCAAACTGTAGCCAATTAAAGAAATGTTGGAATGTTTCTGTTTTGTTTTTCAGGAGATAGCAGAAATCGTACCGTGAGTAATGGTCCATTATACTCAAAATATAGCAGGCACCTCCCAAACTAGGTTTCTTAGGACCAATGATGTCAGCAAAAACAACCTCTAAAGGTTCTTTGGTCTTAAATCCATTTAGTCTGTTTGCAGGAGTAACCTTACTCTTCTCTTGGCTACAAGCATTACAGTTTAAATACTTGCTACAGGGTTTTAATTTTACTCCATCTGACAATTCAACAGTTTGTTTCAACATTTTGAAATTAATGTGCCCTAGATGTCTATGTAGTAAATGTATACATTCATCATGTGGCTTAACATTGTTATAAATCGAGTTAGCCTTTTTAACTGGTCATCATGTATCACATACAAATCATTCTCTAAATTAGCAGTAACACTTTACCCTCTTTGTCTATTATCCAGTTATCTCCCCTTAAGGTTACTGCATAACCAAGATTAAATAAAGCCTTTACTGATAATAAATTAAATTTCAGTTTGGGTACATATGAAATAGTTAAATGCTCATTTGCATAAAAACAATATGCAGTACCTTCACCAGAAGCTTTCATCTTCCATCAATTTGCAAATGATACATGTTGTTTACTCGTAGACATCTTTACAAACCTCTCTCTTTCTTTAGTAATGCACTGTGATGCTCCACTATCAACAACCCACAGATCATGGTTTACAGTTGAATTGCTAGACATAGCTAAACTAACATTCTTCTTGGCCTTCTGGTGATTACTAGTATTCTGTTTTTTTCCTTTCTTACAGAATCTAGCTATATGTCCTCTAGCCCCACAAGAAAAACGTTTCCTAACAGTATAGGCAGTTGAACACAAATCCTTTTCTTGTGGTTGTTTCTTCCTCAGTTGGTCCCTATCTAGCCGTCTTCTTGCTTCTTCTAACAACCTTCCGGTTATGTCAGTCAATGTCAGTTCATCTTTGGTCAGGACTTCCAGTGAAGATATGTAATCATCATAACTTCCATCCAGTGAGGAAAGAATGATGTAAACTTGATGCAGCTCTGAAAATATCAGTTCCTTTTCATGTAGCTCTTGAAAAGTTCTTTTCATGAAGTTCAAATGAGCTAATATATTTCCACCTTTCAGAAGACGTGCTCTAAACAGTTCATGTGTAAGATGTATGTGTGCACCTACACTGTCACGAACATAATCCTCTTCAAATTCTCCCAAAACCTAGCAGCAGACTCTTCTCTACGAATATGGACCAGCTGCTGGTCACTCAGATTGCAAGAATTTTATCAAATAATAACTGCCATATGTTAAAACTCATTCCAACTAACCAACTCCTAACCAATAACCTCCGAAACAAGCATTTTCTCAAAGTTCCATTTTATTAGAGTTGTCATACAGGCACATTTGGGAAAACCCGAATCTGAGAGTTCCGGGTATTCCCCTCCCAAAGAAATTCAAAGATCCATCCCCTGCACCCACCAGTCCATCACATGGCCCAATCAAATGCTGTCCAACTGGAGACATTCCTCCAGACACTCCTCTCCAGGTGCAGGGTAACATGTCCTTGCTTTCTAAGAAATAACGTTGTTGAGTCTAATCTTCCATCTCTCTGTGAAATCCCCCCTCCCAAATTCCCAGGCACTAAATGTGGCAGCCTCGAAGCTTCCAAGTAAAATATGGCTTCCAAGGCTGACAAACTCATTGTGTTGTAAGACTTCTTGGATACATCTGGCTTGGCTGTAAGCTGAGGGCATATATACCCATCCAGTACCTGATTTTTTTTCATGTAAACAATGCTGCACTTCAGTGACAAGATGGATTAAGGGCCATCTTCATAGTTGTTGTCATTGAATATTATTCCAGGTCCAATGGTGTTGTTTAGTACCTTAAAATCCAGTTTTCTATGCATGAATCCAAATTACAGCTTTCTTGATAGATGGTGGCCTTGCCTCTGTTTAAACCCCTGAGGGAATGGAAATCCATCCTTCTCCTTTCAACTCTTGTCACACTTCAGTGTCATTATGATTTCGTTTTCAGCATCTACTGGGACTACGCCTTGATTGTACCGTTCAGCCAAATTGTCTGCATCCACTGCCATCAACAACGTAAGTCTTCGTATGTGATGGGTTTGAACACCTACAACAGAAGCTAGCAGTGATTTAAGAGAGCATCTTTTCTCAGAGTTGCCATAACTGGTGAAATCTGTCTTGAAATAACACATTAATCACATTAATTTATTAATGAATTGCACCGATTTCATGTGGGTGATTTAACTTGGTACGCATCCACTTTAATTGAGTGCTGTCAGAGAAGGAAATTGAAGTAGCTGGAGAACTTTGTGATGATCTCCAGAACATAGGATGATTAATATGTTGAATAAAAGAAACTAGTAATTGATGAAACAAAATGATAGAATCAAGGTCACATGAAGTGTTAATACCACTTTATAATGCCTTAGTAAGGCCACACTTGGAATATTTAATCCAGTTTTGGTCACAGTGTAAAAAAGATTCTAGAAAGAGTGCAGAGAAGAGCAACAAAGATGATTAGGGGACTGGAGGCTAAAACATATAAAGAACGATTGCTGGAACTGGGTATGTCCAGTTTGATGAAAAGAAAGGACTAGGAGTGACATAATTGCAGTGTTCCAATATCTCAGGGGCTGCCACAAAGAAGAGGGAGTCAAGCTATTCTCCAAAGCACCTGAAGGCAGGGCAAGAAGCAATGGGTGGGAAACTGAACAAGGAGAGAAGCAACCTAGAACTAAGAAGACATTTTCTGACAACTAGAACAATTAGCTAGTGAAACAACTTGCCTCCAGAAGTTGTAAATGCTCCAACACTGGAAGTTTTTAAGAAGACATTGGATAACCATTTTTTTCTGAAATGGTATAGCGTTTCCTGCCTAAGCAAGGGGTTGGACTAAAAGACTTCCAAGGTCTCTTCCAACTCTGTTATTCTATTCTGTTTTAAATAAGCAGACAATTTCTTTTGTATGGGGGTAGGGGAGAGAGAGAGTGCTGCAGTGACAAACTTGTAGCCTTTGAAAAATATATCTGACCCTCCTCACCAGTAAATGCTCATTTGGAGTGGCATTCTGTTTATGCAGCCTAGAACTCTGTTGGCTATTTTTTGGCAGCTGCAGCATGCTGCTGGCTCATATTTAAATGATTGTCCACTAGGACTCCCAAGATCCCCCTCACAGTTACTTAGGGGAGTGGAGGCTAAAACATATGAAGAATGGTTATATGGGCCTGGCTAGTCTAGTGAAGAGAAGAACCAGGGGAGATATGATAGCAGTCTTCCAATACTTGAAGGGCTGCCACAGAGAGGAAGGGGTCGAGCTATTTTCCAAAGTATCCAAAGGCCAGACAAGGAATAATGGATGTAAACTGGTCAAGGAGAGATTCAGCCTAGACATAGGGAGAAATTTTCTGACAGAGACCAATGGAACAGCTTGTCTTTGGAAGTGGTGGGAGCTTCATCACTGAAGGCTTTCAAGAAGAGAATGAACTGCCATCTGTTAAAAATGGTGTAGGGTCTCCTGCTTGGGCAGGGTGGTTGGATTCGATGATCCATTCCAATTCTGTTTTTAAAAAGCTTACCTCCAGTTGCGGATCATTAAAATAGACTAGACAACCATTTGACTAGGATGGTATGAGACTCCTGCATTTAGCAGGGGGTCGGACTAGAAGACCCACAAGTTCTCTATCAGGCCTGTGATTCTATGATTCCGTGAAATAGATGTGCAAGGCATTCCTAAGTAGTTTCTTTAAAATGGACTTTGGATCCTTCTTAACTTCAACAACGGGTTGTGTTTTAGGATTGCAATTCTATTGTGCCTTTTGTTGCTGTGGTTTTTAAAGAAACCAATAGCAAGGAACATTTCTCCCTGCAGCTGACCAAGGTGGGACTTTGGTGCTGGTGAGCCAGGATGGTATCCAGAGGCCCCCACTCCATTTTCCACCTGGTGGACATCTCCTGGCCTTCCTTTCTTGCCTTGAGAATGGCCTCCTGCCCCGTGGACAGCTGGAGCCTCCATTGTGGTCCCAACAGGGAAAGGTAAGGCTAGAGACTCCAACTCTGTAGAATCATTGCTCTGCTTCAGCCTTCTCCAACCTGCTACTACCTCTAATGAACACATAGTCCTTGTTAAGCAAGGACTATCTCTCTGGAGAAGGATTGATGGGCATCAAGTTCTAGAGTAGGGATGTCCAACCTTGGCAACTTCAGCCTCTTGAGGGGGCTTGGGGAGGAGTTTCTCATGCGCTCAGATACAAGGTCTTATCTGGTCCAGGTGGCATTTTTTTTCCTTTTTGTTTCCTTAACAACTTGGCACTTTCTAAACTTTCCCAAGGAATCTTTTAAAAAACATTCTTGGCTTTTGGTCCTCTCTGCTTACCTGCCTGCTTCATCTTTAAGTATGGCAGCCTCAGCCTCATCTCACACCACCTTGTCTTGCAGGGCAAAGTTTTTCCAAAGCTCCGGAAACGAAACAGCTACAACCGGTCGATGGACATGGAAGAAATGCCATCAGTCATGGAGACGGCTACTGATTACGTCTTCCGGATTATTTACCCAGGTCACAGGCACGAGAACAGTAAGGATTTCTCCTCTTTTGGTTTCACAGACTATGAGAGAAAGAGAGTGTGCAGAAATTGAGGCTTGCAATCCTGGAATTTCATCCAAACAAATTCTTAAAATGAATTCCAGGTGGTCCTCGAATTACAACCACAATTGAGCCCAAAATGTATGTTGCTCAATGAGAAATTTGTTAACTTAGTTAGTTTTCCTCTTGTTATGACCGAATCACTGCAGTTGTCAAATTAGTAACCTGGTTGTTAAGTAAATCTGGTTTCTCCATTGACTTTGCTTGTCAGAAGGTCGCAAAAGATTATCACATGACCCCAGGACACTGCAACCATCATAAATGGGAGTTAGCTGCCAAGCATCCAAATATAAATCATATGACCCTGGGGATGCTGCAATGGTTGTAAGTGTGAAAAAGTCTTATAAATCACTTTTTTCAGTGCCGTTGAAACTTTGAATGATCACTAAACAAACTGTTGTAAGTTGAGGACTACCTGTATAATATAAGCCTCTTAGTATGATGTAGACTGTGGGAGATGGGGAAATTTAATCTCTCAATATCCTCAGGTCTATGGTGACAGCCAGAACTTCTCTTCTATTCTGCAATTTCAGGGAGCTGACAATCAGGATTTCGGTGTCCGGGAGAAGTAAAATTCCTATAGTAGTCATAACCCAAATCTTTTGTGGGAAATTATATAAGATTGTTGCAATTCTGATACTGAGGTTGCTAAACCAGAATTGGAAACCTACAATCTTGCAAGAATTAACTTTGCACCCTTTGTAGGACCAATGTGTTCCCACTCCTGCGCTAACCCATAATTAAGTGCTGAGATAAAACAGCTTTATAAGCTGTATTTTGGATGTTGCTTTGGTTAACCAAAATTAAGATTAACATCAAATTTGTCTGTGTTTGAATGGCCCAGCAAAAATAAATGAAAGGACAGCCAAGCCTTTAAGTTTTCTTGTCACATCAATGCATAATGTTGGGACTTGTGTAATTTATTCTTGTTATTCTGAATTACTGTTTTTTTGCTATCAGATCAGAATCAGCTAGGTGAGTTCTACTTTACGTTCAGGCCAGAGGGATTGACTGGTGGCATAATACTGAGGCATTTAGAGGACATTTTTATGCCTTTTATTTTTTCTGTGTATGCAAGTTGACCAACTCCAGATGGATTAGAAGTAGAAGAATCTGTTTCGGATCCATTCTAGTGATTTCTCAACCGAAATGTTCTGACCAAGTTTTCCTGCAACTGCAATTAAGCACACGCTTAGTCCAAACCACTCTTGTTTTATTTCAGCACTGGGAATTATGTTTATTCCCAGCCCGTAATGAGTCCCAAACAGTCTCTCGAGATAAGCACCCACCTTTATCTTCTTTGAATTGCTGCCAACTAAAGTGCCAAATTAACTGAAAAAAGCCAAATGAAGTACAAAGGCCACACAGAGCTTCAAGGTTTAATCCGAACAGAGTGAACGACTTTGCTTCCTGCAAAGGTTCCTGTCCCTTTGCACTTCCTTTATACCTTATGGGAGGGGCAATCACCTCCAAGCCTTACTCCCGAGTTGCCCCTGTTGTTTTAGCTGCTCTTGCCTTCTGGCAGCTCTGCACACATGTGCACGGGGAACAGGCTCCCCTTGTTCCTCTGCCTCGCTGCTGCCGGATTCTGGAAGTTCCAAAATTAGCACATAACTCTCAGATGGCCCTGGTCCCATCTCTGTATTGGACGCAGGACCCTCGTCCGAGTCCTCTCCAGACTCCCTGGCTGGTCCCTGTTCTTCCCCACTGTCTGATTCTGCTGCCGTCTGCACAGGCTGCCAGCAAACCACAACACTAAACTACTTCATTGGATAGCCCTTCTGAATGTAATTGAGCCCTGCAGTTATAGTTATAAGCCGTGACAGTCGTAAACTGGGTCACTACATAACCAGACCTGATTTTACAACCATATTTTTTACAGTGGTTGTTTAGTGAATGTGGCAGTGCCAAGACATTATGTGAACCCATTATGTAGTACAGGGCTGTTTTTGCCAGAAACTGGATGTAAACACTGTTTTCTGGCAACAATACTGTAAATTGTGAACCTATGACTGTGAAGTGCTGCAAATGGCCATAAATGTGGACCTCTTGCTAAGAGCCCAAAATGTGATCATGCGATCATAAATGTGGTCTGGACATCGTAACTAGGAAATGAGATCCTAAGTTGGTTTTTTGTTTTATAAAACTTGTTGGCCGCCCATCTTACCCCAAGTTCCTTTTGAGGGGAGGGGTCAATTGCAACTTTGAACAAGTCCCTAAGTGACAGGTCATAAGTTGTAAAGAGAAAGAGAAATACATGCGGTCTTTTGCTCCAGGAGGAGAAGTGGAAAATTGATGAGAAAACATTCACTGCATTGTGTAACATCCTAAACTAGGTTAAAACTGAGCTGGGTCAATTGTAGATCATCACAATGTAGAAGCCAGCCATTATTTTAGGCTATTGAATGAACCTGGCCCTCATTTTAAGGCAAGATACGGTTAATAAACCGTATGATGATTCATAGGAATAATATATTATCTGAATATGGAAATTTGGCTTTGTTAATCTTAGTCTAGGGTTGCATGTGTTATTATGTGTGCCCCTGAAATGGCCTTCCATGGAGGAAAAGGTAAGGATTTTATGAGCAGAATCTGGTGGATTACATGCAAGTTTGACTGATTGAGTAATCTACTAGCTAACACGAAAACATCACCTGTTGTGCACCAGTATTTGGATGAGAGAGATACAAACTCAGGGTTGGGTAGAGAAGACGTTAGTTGGAAACTAAAAGTTCCGCAAATCCATGAAGGTGGAATGATATACTGACCCCTAAAGGAGGGGAGGACCACATGTCCTTTTAAGACTTGATTGTCAATCCTGGCACCCGTTTTGTTTTCTTATGCTCCTCTTTCACTATTTTTTTGAGCAGTAACTATTAACTACCACCACTTAGCTGCCAGCCGCTCTGCCTCCGTCGACGATGACGAGGAGGAGGAAGACAAACTGCACGCAATGCTATCCATGATCTGCAATCGGAACCTCACAGATTCTAAAAGGATGAAAGGTTTTTATCCTTCTCCTCCCTGCCCTCACTTCATTTCTCCCACTGGCTCTGGAGCAACACCTGCCCACTCAATGTACAACAGTGTTGGCATTACTGCAATGTCAGCCCACTGCTGGGGCACCCTTATGAGTCAGGGAAAGCAACGGCATGGAAAGAGGAAGAGAAGAGAACATGGTCTCTCTTTCCAGCCTATCAAAGAGAAGGATCGGGGGTGGGGGGGAAGAGAAATGATAACTGTCTTCTGGGACGAGGGGCTGTCACAGAGAGGAGGGGATTGACTTATTTTCCAAAGCACCAGAGGGCAGGACAAGGCACGATGGGTGGAAGCTTGTTAAAGAGAGATCCAACCTAGAAGGAAGGAGAAACTTCCTGACAGTGAGAATGATTCATCAGTGGAACACATTGCCTCCTGGAGTTGTAGGTGCTCCATCACTGGAGGTTTGCAAAAATAGACTGGACAGCCATTTGATGCTTGTGTTTTGACCTAGGCTTCCCCAACAGCATGAAGCCATCTTGATAAACCCCTTTTATTTAATTTAGAATGAATTTCCTCTCCCAACAAAGTCCCGCCCAACAGTCTTTCAAGATAGTTCCCAATTACAGACTTTTATCAGGCTTGGAGAGTGGCCAGGCTGATATCTTTCAGATGCTGGAATACTTAGCTAGCATGCCGGAATGAACTAATAGCCTCCTGTAAAGCCCCACTCCCCTTTTGCTCCTCTTTTATATTCTAGGAGAGGGGTCATTCACCATCCACCTGTGGCTTTAATCCCAAATCAGTCCTTGTTCCTCAGCTGTTCCCTTCTTCTGCCAATTCTGCGCAAGCACACACTGGGAACAGGCTCCAGCTGTTCTTCTGCCTCATTGATGTCCAACTCCGAAGGCAGCTGATAACTGTCAGAAGGCCCTGGCCCCATCTGACGCAGAGCACTTGTCAGAGCCTTCCCCAGATTCCAAGGCTGGCCCATTTTCCTCCCCAACCTCCTCACTCTCCAGATCTGTTGGGCCACAATAGCTTGCTTCAGAAGTTGTGGGTGCTCCATTCACTGGAGACTGGGCAGCCAGCCACTTGTCTGGAATGGTATAGGGTGTCCTGCTTGAGCAGAGGATTGGACTAAAACAGGGGTGTCAAACTTGATTTCATTGAGGTCAGCATCAGGGTTGTGTTTGACCTTGGGGGGCTGGGGTGGGTGTGGCCAGGATGGGCATGGCCAGCTTGATGTCCCTTGTGTTGGGGACACCTGTGGTGGCCCGAGTGCTCTGCCAGTGAGAACGGGCTCCCAAACTCCGTCTTTTGCTGCCATAGCCTCCTGCAATCCTCTGTCAGTGAAAACGGAGCTCGGAAGGGCTGCACGCGGCATTCCTGAACTCCGTTTTCATTGGCAGAGGGTTTCAGGAGGCTGTGGCAGCCGAAAACGGAGTTTGGGAGCCCATTCTCATTGGCAGAAGCAGGCTCCCGGGCCTTGAGTTTGACACCCCTGGACTAAAAGAACACCAAAGGTCTCTTCCGACTTTGTTATTCTGTTATATTCTGTTACGGTCTCCTGCCTTGAGCAGGGGGCTGGACTAGAAGACCTCCAAAGCCCATTCCAGCTCTATGATTCTTTGCTGCATGTTTCTTCAATCCATGAGAACCAATTGCTAGTTCCTTCTCCTTTCTTTTACTTACTTAACCAGGGAGGGTGAAAACGGACTCCCCGGGCTCTGGAGTCTCTCTGGAAGCCAGAAACAGGTCCATTTCCGGCTTTCTGGAGCCTCTGGGAGGCCCGGTTTTTGCCCTCCCCGAGCCTCTGTGCATGCCCTGCGCTTACCTGCATCCAAAACAGGCCACATGTGGACTCCAGGGAGCGGAGGGGACGGGAGGGTGGGGCCAGCCAGGAGTGGGATTTGGGAGTTCTCTGAGATGCACAGAATCTTAGCTAGGGGCTCTCCCGACCCCCTGCAAACCCCCAGCAACCCCCCCACCCCTGGTTATATCAGACTGAGGGGGTATTTGTTACTATACATTGCTGATTCTGTCTTAGGACAGTGGAGTCCTTGGTGCTCTCTGAGTTATCTTGAGGGTCCAGTTTGACTCATGAGGCCTATCTACCTGATGGCTTAATGGAGAATCTTTTCTGGAATGCTGTGCCAATGAACTCTACTCAATGTGACGTAAAAAAAATATTTCTTCAGTCAAGTCCCTTTTGGGTATAAAACTATCTCAAGCCAACTGCTCTGAGTAGTTTATACCCAGAACCAGGAATCTTGGCCATAGAGAGCCCAGTTCAAGCACCCCCTCCTCATCCAAAAGAAAAGAGCCCCCAAACCTGTTCTTTCTTTGCCGATAAAACAATTCCCTCAGACTATGCAGATGTTTCTAGTTTTAACTACATCTCCAAAAGGGATCCTGTTGAGCTAGGAAAGTTGCAGAAGGAGACCAATGGAATTAGGAAGTTCTGAATTTAATTCCCATGGCAACATAGCAGGAGGTATGATTGGGGTATGTAAAACTATAGGATTTGACGTGAAGAAATTCTCTGCATCACAAATTATCCATCCCAAGATTGTCCATTGGAACTATATTATGCAGAAAGATTCAGGACAGCTAATTTAACCTATGGAATTCTCTGCCATATAAGACAGGATGAACATGACCTACAGAGCCAGTTACTGCAAAGGGGATTAGACACATTCAGGGAGGAGGACGATATCCATCATCCACAGTCACGGTGGCTTTGCATTGACTCCAGCAACAGAGGAGGAAGGCACCTCGTTCCCTGTTTCCGGGGAGCAGGATGACCATGGTGCTTTTCAACGCCGCTTTGATTGAGGGTCACCTGGGAATAATGTTCTGAACTGGTTTTCTCCTTTGGTTGTTACAATTTCTTGGAAGTAAATAAAAGATCACATACCCCCTTACCTACACAAGGGAGACCCTCTAAAAACGTTGAGCTTTGAGATTTCGGGTTGGTGTGCTCCCTGATGTGCTTAATGACAATACTGTTGTACCTGGTTTGCTCTTCATTTTGCTTTTGAGTCCCTTGCAATTTCTTTAACCTTTTGCATGTGTCTAAAAATTTGGCAGAGATCCATCGCCCGCAAACCAAAACCTTTTAAGCTCATTCTGAAGATGCTGTTCACTCTAATTCTTCACTAATTCAGGTACCTTTCATCTGAATTCTTTAGGGTCTGTGGGGTTCACCTTAAAAGGACAGTGTTCATTCTTTTCTTAATAACAACAATAATAATTCCAAGATCTTTTCTTACCAATGGAAGAGAAAAGGGGGAGGAGGAGGGGGAGGGGACTCTCCCATCCCTTTATGATTGACTGTAGAAGATGTTGCCATAAATACTGGCTCGTTCAGCTCGTTCCTGAAGAATTAAAGGTGAAGAGCACTTGGTTGTTTGCTTGCTTTTTTTCCTCCTGTTGTCTTTCATGGCCCTGATTTGCTTTTATAGCTTGATCTTATTTTCGTTAAACGTTTTTAATCGCACTAACAACAGTTGCCTGCTCCCGGCTCCTCTCTTTTGCTATGAACCATCTGACAACATCTGTTACTTATCCCTCTTTCCCTAACATCTCATCGTTGCCCCTAAAATTAAGTTTCAGTATTGGTTGCAAGAATGCATGCTTGGCATAGTGCCATTTCCCCCCCATTTTTGTTTCCGCCACAGTTTTGAATGTGCTGCTGTAAAAACAAAGCAAAAAACATTTGCCTGCATGGTTTTAATTAGCTGGCCTTTCCGGCTGAATCGTTTGCGTTAACAGACATGGTGGATGAGCTGAAGGCCAGACATTTATGTAAAAAAAAGCACAATCTGGGTTTGGTGTAATCTTCTTTTGTTTAAAAAAAAAAAAAGTTAAGAAATCCAGTCTGTGGAGATTCTCAGTTATCCAGGTCACGATTGTCCCAAAAGTGCTTTTTTTTCCCCAAGAGGCAACTGGGACTTTGTTTTTCCTTGAAGATGTTTTGCTTCTCATTCAAGAAGCTTCTTCAAGTTCTCCAGAATTAAAGTTCTCCAGAACTGAAGAAGCTGCTTGGATGAAGAGTGAAATGTCTTCAAGAAAACAATCAAGAAAGTCCAGTTCCTTTTTACGAAAAGCACCTTTGGGATTAAGAAACCCGGGTGGGTTTTTTTTTTAAACAAAGTAATATTTTGCAACAAATCTATTTTGGTTGCCCTCACCCCAAAAGGTGATATCAAGGTGGAAATAAATTCGTTATTGTAAATTGTCCAGAGTCTCTTAGGGGAGTGAGATGGGCTGTGTAGAAATTTAATAAATAAATATCATTGTACATAGAAAATATAGAGAACATGTTGGAAAAATTTTGCACAGTATACCCTTTTCTTTCTTGTCCACATGTAGCTCAGCAAAGCATGATCTGCTCCAGTCCAAGAAAAAAACCAAGAAACTTTGTGCAAGATTTAATCTTTGTCCCCTTCCTCTTTTGCCTAGATATTAATGACATCACTGAGATGCAAGGATATGGTGCTGGCTTCTTTTCATGGCAGCTGGACCACTACAGTCAAGGTTCCTTATGTCTCTCATGCTCCACAGCTGGCTCTCCACACCTCCCCAGCTGCTGCACTTGTATCCATGACAGGTGAAGTAAACTCTTTAGAACAGGGGACTCCAAACTTGGCAATTTTAAGACTGGTGGACTTTAACTCCCAGAATTCCTCAGCCAGCTATGGTATGCTGGCTGAGGAATTCTGGGAGTTGAAGCCCACAAATCTTGAAGGGGCTGAGGTTGAGAAACATTGTCTAAGCTGAGAAACTAAGAAGGGTCAGGTCTGGTTAATTCTTGCATGTGATAGCACCAGGCCAATAGAAAGCTAGGAAATTGACTGACATTCTGGAAATGACAACCTAGTTTTGTATTGTTGTTTAGCATGCTTGCTAAAAAGTGTGCTCAACTCAAGGAGGTTTTCCTTTTTAAAACCATGCCAAAAGCTACCCGTGGTTTAATTTGGTTCAAAAATTCATTACTTTACCTTAAAGCAGGGGTGTCCAACCTTGGCAACTTTAAGACTTGTGGACTTCAACTCCCAGAATTCCTCAGCCAGCTATGGTATGCTGGCTGAGGAATTCTGGGAGTTGAAGTCCACAAGTCTTAAAGTTGCCAAGGTTGGACACCCCTGCCTTAAAGTAATTGCTGACTACCAGCTGAATGTCAGCAATATCATGTGTCCTAAGAGTGTAAGTAGTGGTGGTGCATACTAAAATAAAGGGGGTTTGATAGTGCATACTAAAATAATGGGGGCATAGGGAATGGAGGGATATCTTTCATTAGATTTATTCAAGTGGAAGCTAAACAGCCCTTTGCAGGAGAAGCTTTAATGTGGATTTGTGCACTAAAAAGGGTTAGACTCCATGGCCTAATTGCTCCTTCTAATGCTAATTCTAGGTCTTTACCTTGGTTGGGTGTATGATGGGCACCTGGTCAGGGGAGAGGACAATGAGAACTAGTGGCTAAAATGTCAGGTTAACAGTAGGAGACCCTAGATTTAAATGGACTATGAAATTCTCATTGTAATTACACTGTGAGGTGATTAGCCCATCTCAGCTTGTTGAACCATAGTGAAGACACTGCAGAATAATCCTTATTACAACATCTTTAGGACCTTTGGGGAGATGGATAAATGAGAGGCAAAGATAGTTGTTGTTGTTAGAATAAATATGTTTGATGCATGTGTTCTGAATGTTGCTCTTTTTCCTAACAGGACCCCTCTAAAACTGTTGTGTGAAAGTATGAAGAGGCAGATTGTTTCCAGAGCCTTCTATGGATGTAAGTTCTGTTTGTGAGGCTGGATCCCAGCTGAACATCAAACTAACTGCCTACCTCATCTGGTGCCATCCAGGCAAAAACATCCATAGAAGGGCTCAAAATGAGGAAGTTGGTGAACAGAGCAGAAGTTGAGAGACACCTCAAGTGGTAGGGGAGGCGTCAAGTGCAGAATTAGCCTTGAATCCTTGTGTACCTGCAAGTGATCCAGAAATATCTCTTAAGCTCCATACAACCTTATCTGTTGTGTCTGTTCCTAGGGGAAGGCTGGTACCCCGGGAAGATTCCTGTGAACATAATATAGTAATTGCCTTGAACCCTACGTTTGGGGATCTAGTTGCTTGTAGCTGTCAGCAACCAAGACCAACCCCCTCCTTTTTATTATGTGTGTTGACATTGCACACACATGGAAAACAGGCAAGGGTTTGTATCTCAGTGCTCTGTCCACCATCTTGCTAATTTTGATCGCTTCCCTCCCTCACATGGTCACCAATGTAATTGCATACACCATTTTTATTTATGAAGAAAATGAATATGGCTGCCCAGTTCACTCACAATTCACCGGGAGGCTCAAGAAGTAAAACCTCAAATACAAAACCCAACTTCTTGGTGGCAAGAATCAAACCAACCACTTGATGGTCTCTGTATCACCCTGTGGGCCCCCAGATCCATAGGAATGATGTTTCACAGGGAGGGAGCCACCATGGAGAAGGTCCTTCTTCTTCATCCCATTAGATGGACCTCCTTCAGAGAGTGGATCTGTAACATGCTGTGTCTCCTCACTCTGGTAGGTCAGGTAAATGTAACTGAGAAAACATGGTCCTTCAAATCAGGGATTGCCAACCTTTTGGACCTCAGGGACCAGCAAACTCATGATTTTAAATCCCGCGGACCAGAGAAAGTCTGCAGGAAAATCCCCTACCCCATTTTCCTATCGATTGTTCATTTTTTATTTGGGATCACAGGATACCATCTCCAACTCTGTTTCAGGGGAAGAGAGAGTGAGAGAGGGAGGGAGGGAGGGGGGAGAGAGAGAGAGAGAGAGAGACTTTTGGCTTCATGCAAGGAAAGCAGCAGAAGTCTTTTTCTCTCTCTCCCAAACTCCGCCAGAAATGAGTCTTTGTGAGACTTGTCATGCCAGGGCAGCCTCTTGGAGCAGGATGCCTTGCAGGGTCCCAAAGACTCATTTCTGGTGGAGTTTGGGGGAGAGAAAGAAAGACTTTTGCTGCTTTCCCTGCGTGCAGCCAAAAGCAGAAGAAGAAAGAAGCGGAAAGAAGCAGCCGGTGGCCAGGCCAGGCAAGTTCCCCTCCTCCACCTTTTCCCTCTCCCCTCACCACCTCATGTTGTTTGCAGTGCAAGCGACGAAAGCCTTGTGTTCCCACACAGCCTGGATTAATTGCTTTGGGGGGTGTTTTGGGAGTGACATTTCTCTGCGGACCACCAAAATTTTCTCGCAGACCACCGGTGGTCCCCGGCTCCCTAGTTGGCGACCACTGCTTCAAATAACACTGCAACTTCCATCAGCCTCAGTCAGCATTACTGATGCGTGGCCAGGTTGAAAAAGGTGCACCTCTGAACAGGGCCAAGAGCATGGATTTCTCACCTAAAGGACTACTATATATTTTTTGGCCTTCATTTGCATCTGAATGGTACCAGACTGGGGAAAAAACCAAACATCCATTTTGTGTGCTTTTTTATGGTCAAGAGAGAAGTCTGTCTTTGAGAAGATGATGGGTTGGAAATAGATCAACCTTATGATGTTTGAGAGAATTGTTTTGAGCTTGCTTAGGATTTAAGTAAAAATCTTCCTGGTCTGTAGCCTTAGGAAATAATCTTCATATTGGGAATGATCAGAACATTTTTTAAAAAATATTGGGACATTTCAATAGAATAAAAACATACAAAATTAAAAGATTAAGAACAAAATAGAAAATAAGAACAAAATAGAAAGAAAATTTAAAATTATTATTTCTGTCCTTTTTTATTAAGTAATGATTATCTTATTCTTTCCCCTTCCTCTTTGATTATTTTTACTCCTCAAAGCCATGAATCATCAGTTCAGTCTTTTCTTCTTTCAACAAAAAAGTCCATATAAGATTTTCTGTCTTTTTTTAAAAAAAAGTCTTTATATTTCTTCCGTAACTAAATTGGTCAACTTTGCCTAACTCTCCATCAGTTTTGTAATCCAATTTTCTACTGTGGACAGTTCCCTATATTTTCATCTTGTGCGTGCAATAATTTTGCCTCAGTTACCATCTACAATATTAGTTTCCCATATATCTTTCATTCATAAAATCCGATAAAAATTCCAGTTTCATTGTAATTGTAATCTGCACTATCTTTTGCATCGTTGTGCGAGCTTGCACCTGAAATTTCTTTGTTTTTTTTTTTTCAGAAATCCACCATGCATGATAAAAAAAAAAATCCTCTTCCTTTTCACGCTTCCAACACTGGTTTACTATTTCTTATCTATTTTTGACAATTTACCTGATATCAAATATCAACAATACGTCATTTTATAAAAGTTTACCCATAAATTTTGACACAATGTAAATTTATATCAGCTTCCTACATTTTTAACCATGCAGCCATATTTATACGATAACCAAACTTTGCAGTTTGAGAATAATCAAAATTCTGTACTGTAATCCCATCTCTGATGACCTCGCTTCCACCAGAAGTCTGCTATTTTAAGCCAAGTTCATTTATTACTTTTTACAAGCTTGCTGCCAGCCAGCCCACTCCTAGAGTGTGCTATAAAATAGTCAACAAATTGCTGTTGTCTCAGAGCAATTCCTGGGAAAGCAAGTTGGACTGTGTAAGATCTAAATTTAATGACAGTGGCTAAAGACATCTGATAAATTTCAGTTAGAACAATTTCAGTTAGAGGAATACAAGTAGCCCTCAATTTATGATCATTCATTTAGTGACTGAAGTTGGAACGCTGCTGAAAAAAGTGACTTACATCACTTTATTAAGGAGCTGGGGTGGCTCAGCGATTAGAATGCAGTATTGTAGGCTGACTTTGCCCACTGCCAGCAGTTCGATCCTGACCAGCTCAAAGTTGACTCAGCCTTCCATCCTTCCAAGGTCAGTAAAATGAGGACCTAGATTGTTGGGGGCAACAGGCTGACTCTGTTAAACTGCTTAGAGAGGGCTATAAAGTACGGTGAAGCTCTATATAAGTCTGAGTGCAATTGCTATGATTGTCACAGCGTCCCCACAATGACATGGTCAAAATTTGGACATTTGGCAACTGGCGTGTATTTATGACGGTTGCCATGTCCCAAGATTATGTGATTGCCGTTTGCGACTTTCCCAGTTGGCTTCCGAGACACAAAGTCAATGTGGGAAGCTGGATTAATTTAACAAATATCTGATTCATTAATAATTATGGGACTTGCTTAATGACCTCCAACCAAAAGTTTGCAAAATTGGGCCCAACTCCTTTAACAACTGCCTCGCTTAGCAAAGGTGTTTCTAGGGGTTCTGAACTTGGTCATAAGTTGAGGACAGCACATATACTGCCTCCTGTTGGTCAGTAGGTCACAATAATGCCATCATACTTTGCTAGTTTGAACAATGAATGCCAGACATGTTCAATGTGTATGTTGTCTTTTCCCTGCACAGGGCTTGCTCACTGCCGTCACTTGTCCACTGTCCGAACTCACTTGTCTGCGTTGGTGAACCATTCCATCATCCCTCCGGATAAACCCACGAGTGCTGCTGAGGGATTGACCAAAGAGGTCTGGAGCAAGTACCAGAAAGATAAGAAGGCAAGGCTGTGTAGATTTATATTTAGAGAGCCCTTGATTGTGACTATTTGTTTAGAACAGGGGTGCCAAACTCAAGTTTCACTGAAGACCATGTGTCCTGACTCAGCCGGGTTCCCAGAAAGCAAACACAGACAAACTCAGTAACACAAACCTTCACAGCTTTAATCTACAAATAAACTTCTTTGTGGATAAAAGATGGCTTGCAGCCAATTAGTCCAACCAGAAAAGCCTTGACAGAATTCTTCAGATAAGCCAGTATCACTACACACAATGCTAGAGCTTCTTAGAACATTTTTGCGTTCTACAGAGCAAAAACCCTTTGAAACCAGGCTTATGTTCCCTGGAGGAATATAATTAGCATTCTTACTTCCGAGTCGCCTGTGCTGCTCTTCTATGAATCATCCTGCGCTCATGCGCACTTAGCACAGGCTCCTTGGGAATGTCCTCCTCACTGCTGCCAGCTAACCACAACACCACATCAGGGTTGTGTTTGACCTCAGGCTTGGGTGGGTGTGGCTGGGGTGGGCATGGCCAGATCAACATCACTCATTTCATACGTGTGGTGGCCCAAGCGCTCTGCCAGCAAAAACGGGCTCTTGAGTTCCATTCTCGGCTGTGGCGGCCTCCTGAAACATTCTGCCAGTGAAAATGGAGTTCGCGAGGGATGCACGCGGCCCTCCCAAGCTTCATTTTCGCTGGCAGAGGCACCGGGGACCGGTCCTTTGCTGTTTCCAGGGTAGCCCCGCAGGCCAGATCCAAGCACTTGAAGGCAAGGGTGGGATTCTACTGGTTCTGCCTGGTCCTATAGAACCGGTAGCTCCGAAGAGCAGCTGACACCGACCCAGTTCTATCTGAATCTCCCTCTCTGATCTTCTTCTCTTTGGTTGGGCCCACCTGCCCACCCGGGCTCTAGGCTGTCCTTTATTCTTACCTTAGTTGCTTTGCGCAACACAGCTGAGTGCCGCGCATCAGCAGCAGGTGGTGATTGCTTGCAGGAGAAGTTGTTTTGCAAGTACTGTGCGTGCGCACGCAGCTCAAAGTGCACGCTCACTGAACCGGTTGTTATGCTGGGAGGATCCCACCCCTGCTTGTAGGCCTTGAGTTTGACACTCCTTGTTTAGAGACTCTTCGACGTTATGATGTGGCTGAAATAAATAATGGTGGTGGTGGTTTGTTCTCCAACCTTGTTGTTCAGTTTCCAAACATTTTGTCGGCAGGCTTGTAGGAGTTCAGTGGATGACGTTACCCAGCCTGTTGACAAAACATTCAAAACCTGAACAAGAAGCGCAGAGAACAAACTACCACCAACGTTTGAAATAGCATAGGGTCTCTTCCTGGAGTAGGGGGTTGGACTAGAAGACCTCCAAGGTCCCTTCTAGCTCTATTCTGATTGATTGATTGATCTACCACTTGAGCTATAAATATTTCCCACCATTTCTAAATAATTAAGGACTATCCTGCACTTGCAATCATTTCAGTATCCCCACAATCAAAATGATTGTGATCTGGAAGCTCGGCAACTGGCTTCTTGATAGCTGCTGTTGTCCTTAATGGCTCAAATAAAACTTGCATGTTCAGTGGCGCCGTATCTCTGAACATGGAATAATATTTGTGGGGAGAGCGACACAGCAGAGGACGCTAGAGGTCTTTGCCATTGGGCGAGCAGCGATTCTAAATAAATAAACAATGCCTATTTTAGAGACATTGGCTGACCATTGTGTGCTGGACTGGATGTAGCTTTCTTTGATCCAGCTGGATTTCCTTATATTCTTAAGCGGAATCATTCATCACATGATGTTTCATTAAGAGAAGTTCTGGATTGCAGGTTTGTTCTCCTTTTCTTGACCCTAAATGGAACAATCCATGCATAAGAGAGAATTTGTCAGCTTCTTGATGAGAGGGATTAGCTTTCTGCCCACAGAATTAATTTTAAGAACTGGGAAGGGGGGAAATGGAAGATGGTTTGATTGGCTATCCTGGATAACAAATAGTCTCCCACTACTATACTATTTACTTATTTATTAGATTTTTATCCTATTTTTATTATTTCATAAGTAACAAGGAAGCAAATGTACCCAATATTCGTCCTCCTATTTTACCCACAGCAACAAACCTGTGAGGTGAGTTGGGTTGGGTTGAGAATGAGAGCCTGGCCCAAAGTCACCTAGCTAATTTCCATGCGTACGATGGGACTAGAACTCACAGTCTCCTGGTGATTGGCCTAAGTCACCTAGGTAGCTTTCATGCGAAAGGTGGGACTAGAACTCACAGTTTCCTGGTTTCTAGCTAGGTGTCTTAACCACTAGACCAAACTTGTTGTGAATTTTTGGCTTTGATCAAATCCTAATTTTACAGCCAACTCCATCTAAAGCAAATAGTTGCCTTACCATATGAATCAGTTATCTTTAGCTATAAAAAAGGGAAGCTTCTCCATCTCTGAGCTGGTAGGTGTTAGCTAAATTTCCCATAATTTCTCTGTGTCAATCTCACTCTCATTCTCACTTCCTTACATATTAGAATTACAAGGAATTGGAGCTGCTGCGACTAGTCTACTACGGTGGGGTGCAACATGACATTCGGAAGGAGGTGTGGCCATTCTTGCTGGGACACTACAAGTTTGGCATGAACAAGAAGGAAATGGAGCTGGTACTTGTTTGTCTTCAGTATTTCCAGGACGGGTTCTAGAAGATGATAATCCAATTTATCGGGAGGTTCAGTCATATGATATACAGAGAGATTCTAGCTTCAGGCCCAGCATTTTGGTTAAAAGGACGAGAGGATGGGAAAGACTTCTCATGATGTCCCTGAAAAACCATTCTCAGTTGCAATAAGAAAATACTGAACTTTGCAAAGTTTGTTGGTTGGGATTTTGAAAAGCAAAACAAATGGAAATGTTGACTGTCCCCCTAGATTTTTCATCATGAGCACTGGAAAACACACCCAACAAGCTCAATGTGACCTTCAGCGTTTCCGCTTAGGATCAAGCAAATTTGTCACAGATTGTATCTTGTAGAACGGGGGTCTTCAAACTTGACAGCTTGAAGACGTGTGGACTTCAACTCCCAGAATTCCTCTTCCAGTCATGTTAGCTCAGGAATTCTGGGAGTTGAAGTCCACAAGTCTTAAACTTGCCATGTTTGAAGACCCTTGCTGTAGAAGATGACCAGACTGAGCCTGAGGGAATGCGTCATCAGTCACGAGTCCCTTTGCACCCACAAGAGATCTAAGTCCAGTCATCGTGAATTCCTTATCTACTGCCAAATTGCTTTGCCTGTTAGTAGTTCAGATTCTTGTAGGGAGCTTAAGCTTACCATAAATCTTTATACCCATTTGAATTGCCCAAATCTCCTGATTTCCCTGGTGCTTGGCTATCATTCTGTGGAATTGCCAGCCTGAAATAAATTCTTCTCTTCCTTCTTCAGGTGGACAGGGACATTGTACGCCGATACCAGAAGGTGATGAGTGAGTGGAAAGCCTGCGAGGTGGTGGTGAAGCTTCGGGAGAAAGAGTCTCAGACAACCACCAAGTTTTCCTCCGGGAGCAGCATAGATAGTCACGTGCAGCGGCTGATCCACAGGGACTCCACCATCAGCAATGATGTAAGACAGAGCGGGGGAAACAATGGCCTTTTTATGACATGTGGGCTTCAATTCCCAGCTTGGCTGGTTCGGGAATTCTGGGAGTTGAAGTCCACTAGTCATAAAAGGGCTATCGTTCCCCACTCCTAATGCAAGATGATGGGTTGGGTCCATCAGTAAAGTCACATCTCACTCTCTCGTAAAAAAAAATCTGCAAAGTAGACACCCAGCAGCTGTCATATCCTTCCATATTTTTATATTTTAGGATTAACCAAGCAGTCTTTGGCATACAACCATTTCTTTATTCAAGATTAAACCATTCAAGACTAAACAGCACTGAATTGCACTTACAGGTGGTCCTCAATTTACGACAACTGAACCCAAAATTTATGTTGCTAAGACAGTCGTTAAGTGAGTTTGGGCCTCATTTTATGACCTTCCTAGCCACAGTTGTTAAGTGGATTAACAAGTGCAGTTGTTAAGTTATTAACACGATTGTTAAATGAATCTGGCTACCCCATTAACTTTCCTTGCCAGAAGATTGCAAAAGATGATCACATATTCCCAGGATACTGCATCTGTCATAAATATGAGTCAGTTGCCAACCATCTAAATTTTGATCTCAAGGCCGTGGGGATGCTGCAACAGTCGTAAGTGTGAAAAACGGTCATAAATAACTTTTCAGTGCCATTGTAACTTTGAATGATCACTGAATGAACTGTTGTAAGTTGGGGATTAGCTATATAATCACAGCAACATCAACATTTGGGTGCTTGGCAACCAGCGTGTATTTACAACGATTGTGGTGTTTTGGGGTCATGGGATCACCATTGGCTACTTCTGCTGACTGTCAGCTGCCAGCAGTTCGATCCTGACTGGCTCAAGGTTGACTCTGCCTTCCATCCTTCTGAGGTGGGTAAAATGAGGAGTCAGATTGTCAGGGGCAATAGGCTGACTCTATAAACTGCTTAGAGAGGACTGCACAGCTCTGTAAAGCAATATGTAAGTCTAAGGGCTATTGCTATTGGCCATCTTCCCAGCCAAAGTCAGAGAAGGAATCCGGTTTCATTTAACAACGGCAGCAATTTGCTTAACAACTGTGGCAAACAAGTCATATAAACCAGACACAATTCACTTAACAACCCCCTTGATTAGCCATGAAAATTCAGGTGTCAATTGTAGTCATACAAGATGCAACTGCTACATCTAAGGACACCATTCAATGTTTCCCTTGTTCTTTGGTCTCCTAACAGCCACTCTCCAAAAGTAGAAGCTTCAAACAAATGTTATGGCATCACATATTTTCTTGGAAAAAAAGTATCCAGCTAGCTATTCCATCTTTTGATTCAGCTATATTGACCCATTTTGTGTTTTTCCAGGTGTCCCTTTTCTGTTCTGAGTATGCTCGGGGGTTTATTGGATTACATGGGGAGGGTTATATAATTATTTTTCTCGCTATTGTAAATCTTGGGATTCTTTCAGCTGCGCTGTTAACTTCCTTTTAAGACCCCATAAGTTCCCTTAGATCCCATAAGCTCCTTTAGATCCCATAATGCCCCCCCCCTTGCCAAATTTGGTTATAATTTCATTGGCAGATGCCACCTGCATTTTCTTTTAGAAGGAGTGGAAAAAAGGAGCCGTGCAAAAATTAAATCTGCTTCTATTTTGTTCTGAACTCCAGCTGTATTGTTCTTCAAAACACTTGGTTTCTCCTTTGTTCTCCTCTTAACAATCATGCCACTTTTTGTGACTTGGGCATCTTATGTCCCCCAGACCATATCCAGCCCTTTGGGGCTGCCCTTCTCTGACCCACGTGGATTCCTTTTATTTTGAAGGGGCTATTTTCCCTCCCAATTTACCCATGTGCCTGAAGGCATGCCTACACTCTACACAGACAGGCAAGACACCAGCATATAAATTGACAGCAAACAGCACTCTTTTACTAGCACTGAGAATGTTACCTAGTTAGGTAATGAAACGTCTGCAAGAAAATAAGCCAGCTCAGAGAGCACCAAGAGTACATACACGCCTACGCATCTTCACAGCCCTGTTGGTTTGGCCCTCCACCACAGTCCCAGTTTCTCATGTGGCCTCTTGGGACAATTAATTGCCCACCCCGTCATGGACCATGCTGTCTTTCGGTTAGCCAGTTTGGGGGAGAGGGGTTTTTTCCTCTTGGCCAAAAAAAAAAAAAAAAATCTGGAGGAGTCAGGTAAGTCTTTTTCCAGCTATGGATAGTCCTCTACTTGCAACCACAATTGAGATGTCTTCTAGCAAGAAGCTAAATAGATCACACATGGAAGTTTAATGGGGTTTCCACCCTGCACGGAAATTGGATGACTTCAAGGGCTTGCCTCCAGAAGTTGTGGGTGCTTCCATCATTGCAGGATTTTAGAAAGAGATTGGACAACCACTTGTCTGAAATGGTGTAGGGTTTCCTGCATAAGACCTCCAAGGTCCCTTCCAACTCTGTTATTCCTTCAGTTCTGTGGCTATGTTTGCACCTCACATTTTTAACCAAGTCAACTTGCTACAAACCAAGAGCTGAGTTCACCCACCGTGGAAATACCAGTTTGAAACTTGGTCGTTATTTTGTGGCTCAGACTGGCATGTGAATTTGATGTTCTATGGTTCAGGCTACAGCAAGGACCAGGGGATGAGATAATCCACTAAGTATGGTCAGCAGTGTTGTGAGAAGAGAGAGCCTATCACTCTTTTCTTCAATTAATTGCACATTGGTTACAATACAGCATTGCAGGCTGACTCTGCTCACTGCTAGCAGTTTGATCCTAATCAGCTCAAGATTGACTCAGGCTTCCATCCTTCCAAGGTCGGTAAAATGAGGACCCAAATTGTTGGGGACAATATGCTGTAAAAGCACTATGGAGCTGTATACAGGTAGTCCTCGACTTACGACCACAATTGAGCCCAAAAGGTTTGTTGCTAAGTGAAGTATTTGTTAAGTGGTTTTTGCTCCATTTTATGACCTTTGTTGCCACAGTTGTTAAATTAGTAATGTGGTTGTTAAATGAATCTGGCTTCCCCATTGACTTTGCTTGTCAGGAGATTAGAAAAGGTGATCACGTGGCCCTGGGAAACAGCAACTGTTGTAAATGTGAATCAGTTGCCAAACGTCTGAATTCTGATCAAGTGACCATGGGGATGCTGCAACGGTTGTAAGTGTGAAAAACAGCCATGCATAACTTTTTTCAGTGCCATGGTAACTTCGAACAGTCACTAAATGAACTGTTAAATGTAGAAGACTAGAATAGAATAGAATAGAATAGAATAGAATAGAATAGAATAGAATAGAATAGAATAGAATAGAATAGAATTATTATTTTATTGGCCAAGTGTGATTAGACACACAATTTGTCTTGGTGCAAATGCTCTCAGTGTACATAAAAGAAAAGATACATTCATCAAGGATCATAAGGTACAACACTTAAATAATAGTCATAGGGTACAATAGGCAATTAAATCATACTAGGAAATAGTCAATACAAAATCGTAAGGATACAAGTGACAAAGTTACAGTCATACAGTCACAAGTGGGAGGGGATGGGTGATAAGGAGTGATGAGAAGATTAATAGTAATAGTAGTGCAAACTTTGTAATAGTTGGACAGTGTTGAGGGAATTATTTGTTTAGCAGAATGATGGCATTCGGGGGAAAACTGTCCTTGTGTCTAGTTGTTTTGGTGTGCAGTGGTCTGTAGCATCGTTTTGAGGGTAGGAGTTGAAACAGTTTATGTCAGGGATGTGAGGGGTCTGTAAATATTTTCACAGCCCTCTTTTTGACTTGTGCAGTATACAGGTCCTCGACTGAAGACAGGTTAGTAGTAATTGTTTTTTCTGCAGTCCTAATTATCCTCTGAAGTCTGTGCCTGTCCTGTTGGGTTGCAGAACCAAACCAGGCAGCTATAGAGGTGCAGATGACAGACTCAGTAATTTCTCTGTAAAACTGTATCAGCAGCTTGAGCTTATACTATCTATATAAGTCTTAAGTGCTATTGTTATTAATGTTTCTGGCTTGCTTTCTCCCTGACTGACCTATTGCTCTTCACAGGTGTTTATTTCTGTGGACGAAATGGACTCTGTAGACCGAGACCTGAAGGCCCACGAAGAACCATCTTTGACCAAGGTTTGCCTAGATGCACCCACGGTTGTGGTGGCAGTTGACCAACAACAATCAGTAGAGTTTGATTCTCCTGACTCCGGGCTCCCTTCTTCTCGGAATTACTCCGTCACATCAGGCATCCTCTCCAGCATCGATGATGGGCAGAGCATCTGCTTTGAGGATGGGACCGAAGAGGAAACCGGCCCAGAACTGCAGAGACCGGATCTAGATCACGTTTCACCAATCAAGGGCTTGGCTTGTTCAAGCTGTGCAATGGAGGAACGGACATGTTCCGAAACGGACTCTAAAACAGCTGCAGAAGAGAGCATCTCTGTGTGCTCTGCTTCCTATACGGTAGGTAAGGGCCAAGGGCGGACATAGGTATGCACAGGAAGTCCTCACTTAATGACCTTCATTTGGACTGGGGTTTCACATCCTCTATTAAAAGGGCATTGCATTTATGAAATATCCGTCCCAGGGAGGAATCCAACTTCCTCCCCCAAACTTTTATTCACTCAGAGGTGCCACCTAGTTTTAATTGTGTTTTTATTATTTATTTCTTTAAAAATCTCAGTGGTGTAATGGCTTAGTGGTGAAGACGCTCGCCTCTCATTCAGAAGGGTGGGTTCAATGCTAGGTAGCGGCATCTTGCGGCAGAAAGAAAAAAAATATCTGCTGTGAACTCAGCATAGGCATTAGGAAGGGCATCCAGCCGGTAAACGCTCAGCTCCACTCAAGTCAGCCCAACTCTATCCCGAATTAAGGGCTTAGAGCAGAGGTCTCCAAACTTGGCAACTTTAAGACTTGTGGACTTCAACTCCGTAGCATAGCTGACTGGAGAATTGTGGGAGTTGAAGTCCACAAGTCTTAAAGTTGCCAAGTTTGGGGACCCCAGGATTAGAGGGTCATGAAAAAGGAGTTATTTATTTATTTAAAATCCTGTCATGACCACTCACCTTAAAAAACAACAACACAGCTCTGGGTGGCTCACAACCATCATGTAAAACCAAACATTAAAATCAATAAAAACAAAACACTGGAAAATAAAATCTGGCACCACAAGCAGTCTCTCCACTGATGCAACCACACCTCTATTTTTCAACTTCCTATTTTTATCCATTTCATGGAATCGCTGCCTCTTTTCTTTTAACTTAAACTGTGACGTAATTCTTCTGCTGTCTGGTGTCTTAGAAATGTTTTAAATAAAATAACAGACCACGTTAAAAGAAAAAGGATGGGAATCATGACACTGATATTATCTTGAACATGGATGTTGCTCGTGTTTAGGAAAAAAAGTTAGAACACGGTTTATTCAGGTCTCTTTTTAAAAATTGTATGCATCCAAGATCAGAATCGGTTTGCTACAATTATAAAAAGACGAATTTAGACTGAAAGCTTCTTCTTTTGAAAATCCTTGTGATATAAACAGATAACCTTAGATATGGTAGTTTCCTTACTAAATATTTCACACTGTCTGATTTTTTTTTTCTGCAAAAAGCTCAGGGTGATCAACATGGTATTTAATCTGCTCATTTTTATCTTTGTTGTTGTTGGCTTTGTATGTCATTGATTAAGCTGAAATGGCAACAATAAAACTATAGGAATAAGAGTGCATTTGGCACCTGGTGGCATCTCTGGTTTTACAAATTTACCTGCAGAAATTGTTTTAAAACGAATGGACATCTAAAATCCTGTCATTCTTCAAAGATCAGACACAACAGGCAAATATCCTCCTTTGTTTAGCAACAGGTTTATAACACGTCTTTGTATTTTCCAGATAGAAATGCTGGACACTGTTGCCTTAAACTTACATAGAATTGACAAAGATGTTCAGAGGTGCGATAGAAATTATTGGTATTTCACTGCTGAGAATCTGGAGAAGCTTCGAAATATTATGTGCAGGTAAGTTAAACCAAAGAGAGAGGTGTAAGAGAGCCACATCTGAAAACCTTAGGACCATGTTTATCAAGAGAAGAATTGAGCCTTGGCATCTGGAGTCAGGTGCAGCAGAACAGAGTGAAATCTCGAGATTACCCAATAGAACATCTGTGGATGGCTTTGATCTCCTAGAATTGGTTGATATGCTGGTCTGGGTAGATAGCAATAGCACTTAGATTTATATACCACTTCACAGTGCTTTACAACCCTCTCTAAGCGGTTTAGAGTCAGCCAGTTGTTCCCCCAACAATCTGGGTTCTCATTTTACCCATCTCAGAAAGATGGAAGTTTGAGTCAACTTTGAGTCTGGTGAGATTCAAACTACCAAATTGCAGTCAGCAGAAGTAGCCTGCAGTATTGTGCTCTAAGCACTGTGCCATCATGGCTCGGCTATCTTGGTTAGAATCCATGGAATGTTCTCTATGGTGACATTATTGTCTATTGGAGGCCCTGAACACCACATTTTAAAATAAAAAGTGTGCCCCTTGGCCACCAAAAGGTTTCCTGGTTTTTCATTCTGTTTTCATGATATATGACTGCTATCATTCTCGAAATATTTATGTGTATGCTTTTATACATATTATGCACACTCATACGCATACCCATAGATATGGTGGAGTCCACCTTGAATTAAACTCAGGTCTTAGTAACAACTATATGGATAAATGTCTATGGAGATTCTCAATCATCCAGGTCATGGTTGTCTCAAAGAGGCTTTTCCAAAAGACAGCTGGACTTCCTTGGGTTTTTTTTCCTTGAAGACATTTCACTTCTCATCCAAGAAGCTTCTTCGGTTTGACCCACCACCTACTCCCTGTCTATAACACAATTCTTTTGGCAGTACCAAGATAGTTCCGCACCCATTTGCACCCTGATTCAGGTGACCTTGAGGCCCCAGATAAACCCCCAAGTGGCCTCGACGACTCTCAGAGTGCTAATGACCAGATGGATGCTAAGAATATAATCCTTCCATTCACCACCATTTGAAAGCCAGAACTGAAGAAGCTTCTTGGATGAGAAACAAAACATTTTCAAGGAAAAAAATAAGAAAGTCCAATTGCCTTTTTTGAACAGCATCTTTGGGACAACCATATGGATACACGGTTGCTAACAATGTAAAAGTTTTGCCATTTCCTTTATCCCAGATGTTTTCTTGACCATCCAATCCAAAGGCCGTTTATGCTACAGCCTACATAGCTTTCTTCAGGGTCCATCAAAGTTGTTGACATTTGCCATCTTTCTTCCTCATACTCTCTCAAAAAAACTCTTCAGCTTTGCAATCGCTTCATATTCCTGTTTGATTCCTTTTCTTTGGGTGATGAGTTCAGGTAGTCCTCGACTTATGATTACAATTGAGCCCAACATTTCTGTTGCTAAGCAAGACAGTTCTTAAGTGAATTTTTCCCCATTTTATGATCTTTCTTGCCACAGTTGTTAAGTGAATCACTGCAGTGGTTAAGCTAGTAACATGGTTGTTAAGTGAATCTGGCTTCCTCATTGACTTTGCTTGTCAGAAGGTCGCAAAAGGTGATCGGATGACTTCGGGACACTGCAACCGTGATAGTTATGAGTCAGTTGCAAACGTGTCTGAATTAAATCACATGACTATAGGGATGCTCCAAGTGGTTGTAAGTGTGAAAAATGATCATAAGTCACTTTTTTCAGTGCTGTTGTTACTCCAAATTGTTACTAAATAAATTGTTGTAAGTCAAGGACTACCTATACCTGTATGCCAAGAGAATGGACCCAGAACTGCTTTATCATGGAGAATCTTTGTACCGCTAAACATGCTTAGTTCTCCTATCGAGATTTTGAAATTCTTTCCCTTGTCATTTTCTGGAAGATGGGAGGCCTTATAAACTAGGTAGGTAGGTAGGTAGGTAGGTAGATAGAAAGAAAAAAGAAAGAAAGAAAGAAAGAAAGGAAAGGAAAGAAAGAAAGAAAGAAAGAAAGAAAGAAAGAAAGAAAGAAAGAAAGAAAGAAAGAAAGAAAGAAAAAGAAAGAAAGAAGATGGATAGATAGAAGATGGATGGATAGATAGATAGATAGATAGAGATGGATGGATAGATATATGGATAGAACATGGATTGATGGGTGGATAGAGATGGATGGATCAATGGATGGATGGATAGATAGATAGATAGATGATAGATAGATAGATAGATAGATAGATAGATAGATAGATAGATAGATAGATAGATAGAAGACGGATGGATGGATGGATAGATAGAGATGGATGAATAGATAGATAGAAGACGGATGGATGGATGGATAGATAGAGATGGATGAATAGATAGATGGATGGATGGATGGATGGATGGATGGATGGATGGATGGATTAGATAGGTGACTCATTTCCCTCTAGGAGCAGGTGACAAGAATTATGTACGCCTAAGTATATGGAGATTCTCAGTCATCCAGGTCATGGTTGTCCCAAAGGTGCTTTTTCAAGAGACAACTGGACCGTTTTGTTTTTGTTAAAAAAACGTTTTGCTTCTCATCCAAGAAAACTTCTCCAGCTCTGAGAGAGAGAAACGTCTTCAAAGAAAACAAGAAAGTCCAGTTGCCTCCTGAAAAAAGCACCTTTGGGTAGGCCTTAGTGGTGCCACACCAAACAATTTTTAATTCATTAATTTTAGTGCCTCATATGGGGAAAAGGGGTTGGGCTTTTACTATTTTAATTAATGATGATATTTGCTGCTTGTGCTATCTTTAATTTTGCGGGGTTCTGTGAAGGCCATGAGGTTTCATGCGGTGGACCAATCTCATAAAAAAAGGGTCTTCTTGAATCATTTTGGTGCCAATGACATTCTGAGTTCTTTTAAATGCACAGAAAATAAGGAGCAGCCATATTTTAATGAGCCACAATGTCCTGAAGAAACATTTGTTCTCTTTTTGCTGTTGCAGCTATGTTTGGGAACATTTGGAAGTAGGATACGTCCAAGGAATGTGTGACCTTCTGGCTCCTCTCCTGGTTATACTTGACAAAGGTAAGAAATCCCATGGTTGCTTTTTCTAGCTTGTGTGTCAGAGCGTTTGCAGTGTGACTGCTATTATGAGACAACCCAGGAGCAAAACACAGCACACGTAACAGATAACAGATAATCAGAGTTGGAAGGGACCTTGTAGGTCATCTAGTCCAACCCCCCACCCTACACCATTTCTGACAAATGGCAGTCCAATCTCGAAAGCCTCCAGTGATGGCGCTCCCACAACTTCCGAAGGCAAGCTGTTCCATTGGTGATTGTTCTTACTGTCAGAAAGTTTCTCCTTATTTCTAGGTTGAATCCCTCTTTGATCAGTTTCCATCCATTATTCCTTGTCTGGCCTACAGGTGCTTTAGAAAATAGCTTGACCCCTTCCTCCTCTCTGTGGCAGCCCCTCAAATATTGGAAGACTGCTATTATGTCCCCGCTGTTCCATTTCTTTACTAAACTAGCCATGCCCAGTTCCATTCTTCATATGTTTTAGTCTCCAGTCCCCTAATCATCTTGGTTGCTCTTCTCTGCACTTTTTCTAGAGTCGCATCTTTTTTATAGTGTGGTGACCAAAACTGGATGCAGTATTTTTAGATGTGGTCTTACTAAGGCTTTATAGAATGGTATCAGTACTTCACTTGATCTTGATTGTATCCCTCTGTTAATGCAGTTTAGGATTGCATTAGCTTTTTTGGCTGCATAGAGCACACAGAGACTTATACATTTAACAGTGGTTTATCTACAACAGATATATACAGAAAATACACGCGGTAGGCAAAATACCTTTCAAGCAAACTTCTTCTGAACTACACGGAGAACTCTGCAATGAATACTGGACACAATATATCTTTGGTTATTTGGGTTTTCTCCCGCGTAAAATTGGAAGTATCTAGGCCAACCCCCCACCCAATCAAGTCACACACCCCACTAGCAGTTAAAAGGAAGAAGCAGCTGCAAGCTCACATTACTCCGAGAAGCACAAAGCTGAAGACACAAGCCTGAAGATGATGTATGAGACTTCATTGAAACGTCGCCTAGATACTTCCAATTTTATGCGGAAGAAAACCCAAATAACCAAAGATCCACATACAAATACCCGCGAAAACCTCAGAAAAGATAGATAGATAGATATAGATATAGAGATATACCTACCTACCTACCTACCTCTTAAAGGGATAGAAGCCATCCCCAATGTTAAAGGGAAATACCCATGCCATGCTGAATCACCTTCGTTGCATCAGCCACATCTGGCAGCTATTACTGCTGATGGTCGGCTTTTAAATCTTAGTATTTCAACATTGTGCAGCCCTTAGTGTTTACATAGACTTTATGTTTTTATGTCAGCCTGTCCGTAATATCATATACATATACAAACAACCTTCTCATTTCTCAGTACATCCTGAAATCACGGGAGATGTATCTGTGGGCTCAGAAGAACTGTAAATTTACAAAACCCTAGGCAGAAAAACTGGGCCAGCCTCCCACTTTTAAAAGGAGCCCCAGGTGGACTGAGCATGCTCAGTGGATAGGTCAGGACGATGATTTAAGAGCTGACCAGCTGCTATGATGATGTAATGCTGGGAATGAGTCAGCAAGGGTTTGGGGCACTTTAAGAGCCTGTAATAAAAAGAGGCCCTCTTGGGGCGTATCTCTCTCTCCCTGTGTGCTTCCGTGCTATAATTGTCGATTGCTGTTTGTTTTGAGGTCTGACTAAAGTATCTGTAAGTCTGTATATATTCTTTGTAGATAAAACCACTATTTAAAATACAAACGTCTGTTTACTGTATTTGCTCCTGGATTGTCTCACATAGTCACCCTGTGTGCACTCTGACAGGGTACATCATATTGATTACTAGAGAGAAAGAAGGAACGATGGGTGATGAATATACAATCATAGAGCTGGAAGGGACCTCTGAAGTCTTCTAGTCCAGCCCCCTCTCAAGGCAAGAGACTTTAATACCATTCGGGTCAAATGGTTGTCCGGTCTATTTTGGAAAACCTCCAGTGATGGAGCACCCACCACTCTGGGAGGCAACCTATTCCATTGATTTATTTTTTCTTAAATAATTTAAGATGGGTTGTAAATAGGCTCCCTTAATATTACAATTTATCTATAGGCTGTCACACTTTCCTTCCTACCCTAATACAGTACTAAATCGATAATCTGAAATCTATCACTAGAGATTTTCCTTGGGCTTCAACTTCTCTCAGGCCGATCCCGACCCCCCCCCACATCACTCTCTCCTAAATCCCCCCTCCCTCTGCAAGTTCATCTGAGAAGGAAGCACGTTGCATTGACCTGCTTTGATTGATTGATTGATTGATTGAGAGTTCTAACTAACATCCATTCATCTGATCAAAGAGAATATTTGTAGCTCAGGGTTGAATTCCGGGATCCTTGGTGCTCTGGCAGCCATTTCATTACCAAACTAGGTAACCTGATCAGTGCTAGTTTAGTAATGAACTGGCCAATCCACCAACCTGAAGCCTTCCAAACCCATTGGCATTGGCTCCCAGAAATCTTCAAATGATTGCATGTCATTTTCAGTATGAGCAAAAAGGAAACTATAAAACATGGGATGATGTGATTACTTTCCACTTGCAGTACAGGGCGTCCTTGACTTACGACCACAACTGAGCCCCAACATTTCTGTTGCTAAGGGAGACATTTGTTAAATGACTTTTGGCCCCTTTTACAGCCTTTCTTGTCACTGTCGTTGAGTGAATCCCTGCAGTTCCAAACCCTGGAACAGCCTGCCCTTGGAAGTTGTGGGAGTGCCATCAGTTGAAACTTTCAAGAAGAGATTGGACTGCCATTTGTCAGAAATGGTGTAGGGTCTCCCGCTTGGGTGGGGGGGGGTTGGACTAGATGACCTACAAGGTCCCTTCCAACTCTGATGATCTGTAATCAGTTGTTAAATTAGTAACCTGGTTGTTAAGTGAACCTGGCTTCCCCATTGACTTCGCTTGTTGGAAGGTCTCATGACTCCAGGACAGCGCAACGGTCATAAATATGAGTCAGTTGAAAAGCGCCTGAATTTTAATCACATGACCCTGGGGATGCCGCAAAGGTTGTGTGAAAAAAGGTCATCGGTCATTTTTTTCAGGGCCATTATAACTTTGAACGGTCGTTAAGCAAACTGTTGTAAGTTGAGACTACCTGTAATAATTAATAGCAATGTTCTAGTATTTGAGGGACTGCCACAATGAAGAGGGGGTCAAATTATTCTCCAAAGCATCAGAGGGCAGGATAAGAAACAATGGATGGAAGCTAATCAAGGAGTGAAGCAACCTGGAATTAAGCAGAAACTTCCTAACAGGGAGGACAATTAACCAGTGGAACAGCTTCCCACCAGACATCGTGGGCGCACCATCACTGGAGGTTTTTAAGAAGAGACTAGAGACAGTCACTTATCTGAAATAGTATAGGTTCTCCTGCTTGAGCAGGGGGCTGGACTAGAAGACCTCCAAGGTCCCTTCCAGCTCATTCTATTCTATTCTATTCTATTCTATTCTATTCTAATCTAATGTTCTGGTTCCTTCCATTATGATTTGGAGTGTTGTCCTCAGCATGCTACTTCAAGACTGGCCTGGAACAGTTTCCTCCTTTGTGTTGTTCAATGTCCTGGGCGCTGCTTGCTGGTTAAAAAGCAGATAATAAATATTGGTTTCTTTATGCAACTATTGAGAATCGATGGAGCTAACGCCTTCCTTTGCCTGGTTTTAGATGAGCTGGCTTACAGCTGCTTTACTCATCTCATGAAGCGAATGAGCCAAAATTTCCCCAACGGAGGTGCCATGGACACACATTTTGCAAACATGAGGTCTCTTATCCAGGTGGGTTTTATCTCGGCATGTGTATTTAAAAGATTTTTTTTTTAGCTCTTCTTGTCATCTTTTCAGAAGCTCGGAATTTTAGCCAAGCCTCAAAGCAATACAAAAGTAAAGAATAAAACCAAATACATCACAGGATGCTTTGACTGTCGGGCAGATAGAAGTTATTGCAATCGTAATAAAATGTGTAACTGCAATAATATCTTTCCCCCACCCAGAAAAAGGACAAGGTCAACAATAAATCAACTGTTCCTCACACTTTATGCCCATTAAATGCTTTGGTAAATAATATCTGGATTCTGAGCCACACATACCATTCCCCACCCCCCAAAATAAGACCTACTCAGAAAATAAGTCCTAACTTGATTTTTACATGTGCGCCCAATATAAGCCCTACCCGCCAAAATAAGCCCTAATTAAGACCCTGCCCACTCCAGGGTGCATAGGTAAACATTAAGCTATAGTGGGGATGAGGGGGTGGAGCTTCCTTGCTACTTACCTTCAGACAGTTTCAGCCAGTCTCGCACACCTTGGCCCATTTCTTCTGCAGCTGGCAAGTCTTTCCTGAAGGCCTCTGAAGCCAATAACAGAGCTCCGGGCTTTAGAGGCCTTGCTGGATGAAGAAATGGGCCGAGGTGTGCGAGGCCTGGCTGCAACTATCCAAATAAGTTTTTGAAGGCCTCTGACAGTGAAAAGAAGGGCGGGGACAATGCGCATAAGTGAGGTGGTCAGTAGATGACATCCCCCTTGAAAATAAGACCTGGTGCCTTTTTTTGGTGGCAGAAAAAATACAAGACAGGGTCTTATTTTCAGGAAAACACAGTAGCTTGTTTCTTTCTGCTGTAATGGGAAGCAGAACGGACCATATGTTGCTCTTATCTACTAGAACAGGGGTCTCCAAATCCTGGCAACTTTTAAGACTTATGGACTTCAACTCTCAGAATTCCTCAGCTGGCTGGGGAATTCTGGGAGTTGAAGTCCACAAGTCTTAAAGTTGCCAAGTTTGGAGATCCCTGTACCAGAAGATGTGGGAAGAAGGAGAAAGGAGGTTCCCAGCAAAATTCCCTTTAAGTCAGGAGTTTATAGTTGACTAACTTGAAAACCTTAGATTGGAAAAGGGTCAGGGTTAGGGTTACAACCATTGGAGCATCCCCATTTCCACATGATCAAAATTCAGGACAGCTGGTTCATATTTATGACGGTTTCAGTGTCCTGGGGCGTCACGAGATCGGCTTTTGTGACCTCCTGACAAGCTAAGTCAATGGGGGGAATCCAGATTCGCTTAACAAACATTACTAACATGACAAATACAATGATTTGCTTAACAACTGGGGCAAGAAATGTCGTACAATTGGACAAAACTTGCTACCTGTACTTAACTCTGAGCAGCTAACAATAATTAAGAATAGAATATAGATCCATCCTCTTTTCTAGAACTCCAGGTGTCACACCTAATGCAGTGGCGGCCTCTTTTCTCCCCAACAACAAACCCGTGGGGTGAGTTGGTCTGGGAGAGAGGAAGGGACTGGTCCATAATCACCCTGCCAACCTTTATACCCAGAGGAAGACTACAACCCACATTCATCCAGTGTCTAGTCCAACGCCTCGACCACAGCACCTTTAATAATAAACACCTTTAATGATTAGCCCATTTAATTTAAACCAATTAAAGGCAGATATGAACTGGTAATCCTCATGATCACAATAGGAAGCAGAATTTCTACTCCCTATTAAGTGAATAGCACCTGATTTTACACTGTTTTTTGCCATGGTTGTTAAGCAAATCACTGCAGTTGTTAAATGAATCACAGGGTTGTTAAGTGAATCCAGCTCCCACCATTGTCTTTACTTGTCAGAAGTCATCTGGGAAGGTTGCAAATGGAGATCGCATGACTCTGGGACAGTACAACCAAGTGCGTGAATTTTGATCGCTATGAGCTTGAGGATGCTGTATCAGTCATAAGTGTGAAACCTAGGCATAAGTAACTTTTTCTTTCAGCGCCGTTGTAACTTTCAGCGGTCACTAAATGAATGGTTACAAGTCGAGGACTACCAGTACTGATTTTCCTAGTACCATACGGCATTTCCATCTCTTCCCCCTTAATCGGAATTCTTGCAGGAGGTTAAAAAAAAAAAAGATGGGACAATATGGGACAATATGGGAGAAGGAGGATGACTGAAGGAAAGAGAGCATTCTAGACTCTTCATAAAATTGCATTTGGCATGATTGCGTATACCAAAAAATGTATAAGTACCTCACAGCGTGTATTATTTTTTTTTCTGTGTGTGTCAAAAAAGATTTTAGATTCTGAGCTCTTTGAATTGATGCACCAGAATGGAGATTATACGCACTTCTACTTCTGCTACCGGTGGTTCCTGCTAGATTTTAAAAGAGGTAAGGAATTTTTTTTCCTAGGTGTGATGACCCAGGCCGTGGCACAAAAATAACAAAGTCACAAAAATGGGTAAATTCCCTTTAATACCTCCGACTTGCCCCCCAATGTCCAGTTATCCTTGGCTGGAGATCAAACTCTTCCAAAAACAGTCTACAAAGGGAAGAAATGCAGTCCAAACCCAAAGTACAGATAAATTAGAAATAAAAAAACCCAACACAAACCATGCTGAAGTAATTAACACAACAAGCCAGGATAATAAATTGCAGACTTCCAAAAGATAATGAAGCATGCACCAAAACCCAGATAAGCCTTGACAAAAATAATGCACGCTGTTCTCCCAGCTGCAACTAATGAAAGGGGTCAAGGCCTTTTTCTCTCCCATAAGCCATGTTGCTCCCTTCTCCGTTCCTCCCAGTGTGCCCTAGGATGAAGAGGGGGTGGCCCTGAGTCTTCCTCTGAATGCACAGCCGGACTGTGCCCTTCCCCCGTTTTTTCCACAGCCACCGGAGCCACACTCCCACTCCACTCCAACAAGGGCATGACATAGGGCACTGACTAGAATTGCCCCATGATGGCTGGGGAATTCTGGGAGTTGAAGTCCACAAAATCTTAAAACTTGCCATTTTAGAGACTCTATGGGGAGAAATCTTTTCGTCCATTTTGATTGTGATGCACTGAAGTAATTCCATGCTCTTTCTAATGTCTGTTCCATTCAGAATTGTTGTACGAGGATGTATTTACAGTGTGGGAAGTTATCTGGGCAGCGAAGCACATCTCTTCCGAACACTTTGTCCTTTTCATTGCCTTAGCACTGGTGGAGTCTTATCGAGAGATTATCCGCGATAACAACATGGACTTCACTGACATCATCAAGTTTTTTAACGGTAAAGAAATAAGAACGGAACAAGATTCTGTCCATTTTTTATTTGCGAGGGGGTTCATTCCCCATTTGCAGATAGTCCTCGACTTATTTGCTTAGTCACTGTTCAAAATTACAATGTTGCTGAAAAAGTGACTTATGGTCAGTTTTCAATACTTACAACTGTTGCAGTATTCCCATGGCCACATGCTCACAATTTGGGCGCCTGGCAACCGACGTATTTATGACAGTTGCAATGTCCTAAGAACAAGTGATAATTTGTAACCTTCCCAGTTGGCTTTTGAAAGCATCTGGGGAAAACTAGATTTGCTTAACGTCCGCATGTTTCACTTACTAACTGACATTTATGCTGAAATGTAGGAGATAGAAGGAACAGTGGCAGATAGTCCTCAATTTACGACCACAATTGGTCCAGATTGCTAAGGAAGACAGTTGTTGAGTAGCAATCCATTTTACGTATTTTTTTTGCCTGCTTGTAAGCAAATCACTGCACTTAAATTAATCAGGCCTTTGTTGAACAAATCCAGTTTCCCTCATTGTTCAAAGGCTGCTGTGAAGGTTGCAAATGGTGATCACATGACCCTGGGTACCACAACCAAAAATACATATTTTTCCACTGATTATTCTCACTTTTAGGAAGTTTCTCTTTAATACCAGGTTGCTTCTCTCCTTGGTTAGTTTCCATCCATTATTTCTTGCCTTGCCTTCTGGTGCTTTGGAAAATAAGTTGACCCGCTCCACTTTGTGGCAGCAGCCTCTGAAATACTGGAACACTGCTATCATGTCCACCTTCTAGCTAAATCGAATTCTTGCAACCGTTCTTCATATGTTTTTGTCTTCAGGCCTTTAATCATCTTAGTTGCTCTTCTCTGTATTTTTTCCAAAGTGTCAAGTGTGATTGGACACACAAGGAATTTGTCTTGGTGCAAATGCTCTCAGTGTACATAAAAGAAAAGATACATTCGTCAAGAGTCAATAATCATAAGGTACAACACTTAATGATAGTCATAGGGTACAATAAGCATTCAAGTCATACTAGGAAACAGTCAATATAGATCGTAAGGATACAAGCAACAAAGTTACAGTCATAAGTGGGAGGGAATGGGTGATAAGGAGTGATGAGAAGATTAACAGTAATAGTAGTGCAGACTTTGTAAATAGTTGGACAGTGTTGAGGGAATTGTTTAGCAGAGTGATGGCATTCAGGAAAAAACTGTCCTTGTGTCTAGTTGTTCTGGTGTGCAAGTCTATAGCATCGTTTTGAGGGTAGAAGTTGAAACAGTTTAAGTCCGGGATGTGAGGGGGTCTGTAAATATTTTCACAGCCCTCTTTTTGACTCCTGCAGGTCTTCGATGGAAGGCAAGTTGGTAGTAATTGTTTTTTCTGCAGCCCTAATTATCCTCTGAAGTCTGTGTCTGTCCTGTTGGGTTGCAGAACCAAACCAGACAATTATAGAAGTGCAGATGATAGACTCAATAATTCCTCTGGATTAAACTGGATGCGGTATTCCATGTGTAGTCTTACTAAAGTTTTATGCTCCAAAATACTTCACATTTCGATTCTATCCCTTATACAACCAAGGATTGTATTCATTTTTCTGGCTGCCGCTGCATACTATTGACTCATATTTAAGTGATTGTCCACTAGGACTCCAGGATGCCCCTCTCACAGTTACTGTTTTTGAGTTGGATTTCACCTAATCTGTTCTTGTTCCTTTGTCCTACCTAACTGTAAAACATTGCGTCAAAGGGGTTGAATAGAATTTCTGGTGGGGGGGTCTTCTTAAACAGGCAATATTCAGCCCCCTTCATGATCTGATAAAAATGTGGACAGTGGCTGAGATTGGTCAAGTTTCTGTCCCTTATCAAAATTTAAATGCACATTGGATGAGCCTTAAGATAATCTTGTAGCCTTTGCTGTTGCTAATCTTTTCCCCAATGCCTTTGCTATTTTGTGTGCAGAGATGGCCGAACATCACAATGCCCAAGAGATTCTGAAGATAGCAAGAGATTTAGTCTGCAAGGTCCAGACGCTGATTGAGAATAAATGAAAGTCGGAGCTGCTGGGAGAATGTGAAGATTTAGCATCACTGCAAAAAGCTTTTGAAAGGGGGAGGGAGGGGAGAGGGGATTTTCCTGCACTTGTCACTTCAAACAATGTTTTAACAGCATCTTCCATGTAATGAAGTAAACATTCAAGAGATTTCTAAGCCTTTAACAAGCAAGGAAAAAAAATATATAAAGCTGAGTTTTGAGTGTGCACAAACAAGTCCTCATTCTTGGACTCATTTCAGGGCCAAAAAATCATTCCTGTGTATGTTTTAATTCTCCCATTTGTTCCAGTTTTGTCGTGTTCGAAATTGCCTCTTGCCCTGGGGTTGGTAAGCAAGCGTGTAGAGCAAAAAGAACGAGTTCTTCCAAATTTGACCATTGCTATAATTTTGCAAAATGTTTGTCTAGGTTTCCAAAGGAAGCTCTTCAGTTGACTATAGGAAGGATATCCTGTAGATTTGCCCAAAATTGTACCAGATTTAGGAGTAAGGAACCCCCTACTCTTATCAAGCTAGTAGCTCACAGCTTGAAAAAAAACTTGCTAGATTGAGATTGCTCTGTTTGTATATTTGATCAGTCATTCCAAAGCTGAGTTCCAGCAGTGACTGATCAAAAAGTGGGGAACGGGAAAACTCTTGTATGTTTCTGCACAATCTTGAGGGCTAGAGTCTTGATTTTTTGCTAGGAATCCAAAAGAAAGTTGAATTAGCTGGATTTGGGAGACCGGTCGCTCTATAGTGCCCATTGGAGGATGCCCCTGTCTGTTTTTCATTTTGTTTTGTGAATCTGTCCCCATGGAAAAAATTTTATGCATCCAGCATGTCTTTATTTATCCACTTGCCTTTAACCAAGTCTGTATTTGTGGCTACACTCCCAACAGCTTCCAAGCTGAAGCGACAGCCACGGAAAGGGGAGTTTGACATAGCTCTAAAGTGCCAACAACTTCTGTCCAATGTAATAACTCTTTTGTTGTTTCTTTCCTTGGAATGCAAAAAACAAGTATTTTTTTGGTGGTGGTAGTGGCATGCACGCACGCAGTCCCTTGGCCCTGCTCGTTTTATTTTTGTGTGTGTGTGCAAAGTGTTTGACCCATGCATGGTTCTGCTGGACAGTTTCATGGCAGAGGAAAATGCTTTCTCCTTTGTGCATATTTTCTTTGGATCAGGGGTCTCCAACCTTGGCAACTTTAAGACGTGTGGACTTCAACTCCCAGAATCCCTCAGCCAGCTGGCAAAGTTGGAGACCCTTGCTCTGGATAGCAAAGTGAAGTCTTAACCCTCTCCCAGCCACCCTTATTATTGAGGGATCAATGTTTTAAACGAGGAAAACTCTGCACTACTTTTTTGGAGAATGTATCATATGGTACACTTTACTATATAAAGACAAAAACAAAACAAAAAAAAGAACACCTCACAACCAAACAAAAAATAATTTAACTGTGCAAACTTTGTTGTACTGTTTATTATAATGTTCCGCATAATGGTATTTTATGAATATTGTGTATTTGCCTTATTTATTTTTGTCCAGAGCAAAAATATTTTCTTTATTGCTCAAGAATTTATCTCAAGTGCAAACATATGTATAAAGAAGAAGAAAAAAATACATATTGTCAACAAAACTTTTTTTAATGGCTATGCAGTGCTCTTTGTTTCCTGTTTGATTCAGAAAGCAAACAACCAGCAGAGTGTCAGGTTGTCATGAGTCTGCCAATCATAAGTCAGTATCTCCAGAAAAACAGGTCAACAGATCAAGGATCAAAGATTTCTGTAATATTCAGTACAAATCCAGATCAATTGAAAGATTAAGGTTCCTGTATTTTACAGAACACAAGAACCTACCTATCTTGTCACCAGGCTTGATCCTAGACCACACAGCTGCCCAGAATTTTGAGGAAAACTTATTCAGGTGGTTCCAACTTTTTTTTCCTTTTCTAATTATTTTTTCAACCATTTTTTAAAAAATAAAAAATAAATCAAATAATAAACTGCTTTCTTGTAAATGCAATCAGGTATTGCAGGATCAAAAGATGCTGAGATACATTCTAAATCTTTCACAAGCAAGAAAAGGTGGCTACTTTTTGAGTGCACAAACAAATCCTCATTCTGGATTATATTTTGGGGCCAAAAAAATCACCCATGTGTTTTCAGAGACATCAATTTGGTGAAACAGTTTGGTGTGGTGGTTAAGGCAGGTTAAGTCTCAAACTTGGTTAATTTAAGCTGCCTGAACTTCAGTTCCCAGAATTCCCCAGCCAGCCATGATGGCTGAGGAATTCTGGGAGTTGAAGTCCACACATCTTAAAATTGCCAAAGTTGAGAAACTTTAGATTAAGGAACTGGTTTAGAAACCAGGAGTCTGTGATTTCTAGACTTGCCTTAGACATGGAAGCCACTTGGGTGACTTTGGGGCCAATCACTCCATCTCAGCCCAATCCCCCTCACAGAGAGAATTAACGAAGTTGGAAGGGTCCTTGCAGGTCTTCTAGTCCAACCTTTTACTGTAGATCTAGGAGGAGGTCCTATACAATAAAGGACAAGTGGCTGTCCAGTCTCTTTTTAAAATCCTTCAGTGTTGGAGCATCAACAACTTCTGGAGGCAACAAGTGGTTGTTGGGGAGAGCATAGGAAGCAGAAGGATTAGGTTATGCCTTCAGGCTTGAATTATAATCAAGGCAGGATAAAAATACAATGTTGTGGGGGCAGTTGGCAGCCCCCCCCCCCATCCAGATATAGAATGCAAAGTACAAGCCATGATCGGTGGTCTGCTCATTTCAGGCTAGGCTTGGGATAAACCACATTTGCCAATTATCCACACTCGCTGATAATTCAGGTGGATGTTCCTAACGCCCTCAATCAGCAAACTCAAATGATGAAGAGCCTCCAGCACTCTCCAAGTAGGTATATCCTAAGATGGACACTAGTATCTCTCCACCCCCTAAAAGCCTCATCTGTCCAATGAGGGCATTGCGCTGGAAGGCTGAGATGGAGGGACTCAGAACAGGTTTTCTGTAGGAGCGGCACAGATCAGTAGCTCAACTGTTGGCTGAGAAAAAGGGAGTCCGTTGGAAAACCCTGTTGTTGAGTTACCTCAATGCACGCCAGCCCCTTTAAATGTCAGCGGAAGGTGGCAGGCTATTCTCTTGCAAACGCAGTAATTGAGGGGGATTTTTTAAAATCAGAGTTTCAACCAGCCCTGGTCTCTCTTTTAGGCAAACGTATTTCAGAACGTTCCACTTTTCCAGCCCATTCGCATAGCCAGAAAGCATCAACACTTGTATTTTGCATTGCCAAATTGGGCTATATGCACCTCAAGATTCTTAAAAATGTAGCAGGGGCTTTGTGGTCCCAACTGAGCCAGAGTCTTGGGATTAAGGATAAAAAGGCCTTTCTTAGGAAATAACTTTACAACTGTGCCAGTATCCAAAGCTGATGCAGTCTTATCTCTGGATGTGGGTGCTGTTTTATGTAAGAACCTTCTCTTTTAAAGAATTTCCTAGGACACCCCAAAATATTCAACTAGGCAGGAAGTCAAATGAGAGATATTTAAATACAGGGAGTCCTTGTTTAGCAACCACAATCGGAGCTTACAATTTGATTGTTATGTGAAGCACTAAGTGAAATGGTGACTGTGCTTGCCTGTTTACAGGCCTACGAAGGTCATAAAAACAAGGATTGGAAAGTTACCTTTTCATCCCTGGTGGAACCGTGAATAGCAATAGCACTTAAGACTTATTTAGTGCTTTACAGCGATTTACAGCCCTGACCAAGTGGTTTACAGAGTCAGCATATTGCCCCAACAATATGGGTCCTCATTTTTACGCACCTCAGAAGGATGGAAGGCAGAGTCAACCTTGAGCCTGGTGAGATTCGAACTGCCAAATTGCAAGCAGCTGGCAGTCAGCAGAAGTAGCCTGCAGTACTGCATTCTTAACCACTGCGCCACCGTGGCTCTTGAATGGTCACTAAATGAGGCAGTCGCTAAGCATAGACTACCTGTGTGTTAGAATCCTATGCATTTGTCATAAGTGTCATTCATTCATTCAGACTCTAGCTTCTAGGAACATTTTCCCAAAACAAAAAGAAACATTTTCTAACATGGATTATTAGTGTTTCACTGCCTGGGAACCTGCTAGTTAAAACAGAAGAAAAAGGAATTGCAGCACTCTTCTGTCGTAATTAGGTCAGCCATGCTAAGCACACTTAAAATTTGAAAAAGCCACTTTGGATACAGCAATGGATTCCACCAGAAACTCCTGCTTACTGGAGCCCATGACAGATTCAGTATAGCACCTAAAATGCAGAATGATTGAGATTGACCAGTCTGCTGGATTTATTCTTGGCATTGTTAAACTACAAGTCAACAAGAAAACAGACCCAAACTATGTAAAAACACAGGCAAACCAATTGAATCCTTTAGGCTGGGTTCACACATCATCCGTAAGAGCCCCTTTGGTTTTGCAAGCTACATTTGAGTCCCACAAACCCAACCCTCCTATACCACAATTGAAGCATGTGGAATAAATGCAATTGTTACATCTTTCATCAAGACTGTGGTGTGAATGCTGCTGTTAGGGGGTTTATCAACTGAAACTAAATACATATGTGTTGGGCACCTTAGTATTTTTTTTTTCATCCAGAATGAATGCAATGGTCAGCACTAGCTTATGGCAAGAGATGATTGGTCCCGAAAGATGGGAATTATAAATTTTCACCCATCTCAAAACAGATGATAAAAGTTTTCCTGTCTCTTTTACCTAGTCTGTGTTACTTTTGCCTCAGCAATACAATTCTAGGCAGGCCAAAGGGATATAGTTCTGGGGTAGGCTTAGTAGCAGAGGATCGGTTAAAATAGGCGATCTCTGGCTGTTAGCTTTTGGTGGCTTTCATTTTGATTAGAAAGAACCCTATCTAAAATCTCAAAGAATTAATGTCAGCATAATCCTGGGTACTGGCAAGCAGCTTAGTCAAGCATGAAAATAAGTTTTTCTCCCCTTTTTCTATCAAGCACAGCTAATTCACAGAGGAATTTCTCTCCTAGGCAAACCATGGAAAGTATGCACATAACAGCCTCTTCTCAGTTGCTTGTTTAACGCTACAGCATAGTTTATTTTAATCACGGTTTACTGAATTAACCAAATCACTTTGATCCACCCAAGTGTACTTCAAAGTTCTCCAGCTGGGTTGATGCAACCCAGAACTGCCAATGAGCTAACAGTAATTTTGCTTGATAAAATCCAGCAGTGTGCTTTGCATGCTACTCTGAACATTTCACTTCCCTGAACATCTAACAAGAAATAAAATGTGCAAGTAAAAAAAATAAAAACAAAATCCCTAAAACTTATTCTTAAACTCACTTCAAGATTTGGAGGCTCCAACATTTCACTACCCTCACACAAACCCTCCGTGTTGGCTACCAACTTCGTACCAATTAAAAGATGGAATAAAACTTAAGAGCAAGGAGCTATGGATGAATTATGCATTTCAACAGAGAGAATTATGACTTGCTCCCTGCTCCTCAGATCACAAGATTTTTTTTTTTTGAGTTTTCATTTCTATCTGGATCCAAGCCACAGGTTGGATCCAAGTCATTCAGGAACCATTAGATATCCAAAGGCCCAGAATCAAACCCCAAATCAGGCATAAAAGCAGTAAGAAAACAATTTTTTTTTTTTAAAAATCAATTGATCAGGTGGTTTGAACATTACAATAAATCACAAATTCCACAGGTGTGCAACCTCATTTTTTTTACCTTTTTATTAGACAGAGGGTATCCTTAAAATGCCATAACAAGTCACAGTGATTATGGATGATTTTACTGAAATGTAAATATAGTGAGGAGTTGGGGAAGGAGTAATGTGTTTTGCCTTTTTTTTTAAATACCCTGGTCCACGAAACCATCTTTATCTTTTCAAGATGCTTTAAAAAAAAAGAAAGGATGCTATCTCTTCTCTCCTTTCAAAGCAGGAGGAGTGATGTTGACATGTGTCCATTATTCCTGGAAACAAAAGGATTTGCCCATCGATGGTGTTCATATTTTTATACATATGTAGCTATATGCAGGTAGATATATATATATAAATATATATATATATATTTTCTATTTCTTTTTCTTTTTCCTCTATGCAAAGTCTTAATAAAAGAGATCAGCCATTAAAAAAAGGAACTATGAAGAAGCAACACATCAAAAAATAAAATAAAATAATGGAAGTTTTTTTTAAAAAAAAAAAACGGTCGTGACGACTGGGGTGGTTGAAAGGAAAAGTCAATGTCTTAAGAACTTTATTACAGTCTTATTTCACTGATTACATGTCAAAAGAAAAAAAAATCACTGTGAAGGACAGTTTATTGATTTATTTATTTTTCTCTCTGATTAGGGAAAATTCAAGTGCAGAAGCAGCCCTTATGGGTTTTTCTACTCCCCACCCCACCCCACGCCCTCCCTCCCATGACCAAGTTTCTTGAGAGAAATCAAAACAGGAAAAAAAAAAAAACTGGGGAAGGGACAGGTGGAGGGAGGAAAGGTTATCTCTGCCTCTCCCGCAGCCCTCTCTCTCTTGCGCCATCTTCTCGCTGGAGGGTCAGGGCCTCCAACCCTCTCTCACTCCTAAATTCTCTGCCACGGGGCACAGTTGGAATGTATGGAGTTTTATCCAGTTGTTTTGCAGCTGATTCTACGCCAGCTTCAAGGTGCTTACGGGAAAAGGGGGCATGGTAACCATGGTGACGGGGTTCAAGACCGTTTGGCCCACCAGCTGTTGGTGGTGGATAACTTGAGTTCCAACGCCGGGCTTCGCCATGACCGCTGGCTGGCCAAGGCTGGCAGTTCCATTCACTTGCTGGTGAGAGATGGCGTGCGCAATGTGGCCCACCACGGGCTGGCTGACCGCCACGGGCTGCGGGTACAGGGGGAGCTGCTGACCCAGGTGGGTTACGTGGTTGAGGGCGGCCGGGTGCACAGTGATGTGGCCGATGGGCTGAGCCGTGGTCGTCAGCTGGACTGGGCTGGAGGTGGACGAGGGTGCGAGGTGGGCAATGTGCTTGGGCTGGGGGCCCGGGAGGACATGGTTGACAGTCTGAATGACGGAGGCGTGGGTAGTGGCCGTGTGGGCGATAACAGTCGATTGCACGGTGGAAGCCGCCACGAGGTGAGTCTGTGCAGGGACAATCGCTTGGGGCTGAACCAGGGCCTGGGGCTGGAGGGGGGGTGGGGCATGGGGTGGGACGTGCTTCTGGGCCAGCGGCAGAACCGATGGGCGATGGGCAGCAGCGATGGGGGCCACTGCTTTCAAGAGCTCGGGATGCTGGCGGTGCGTGAGCTTCGGCAACGAATTGACAGGGCTGTTGTCTTCCATGTCCTCATCCATATTGTCTTCTCCTTCTGCGGGGAGATAAAACAAAGGCAGATGTCAAATTCTGGGCGAGGGAAAAGGTGGGAACCCGCAGGAGGCCAAATCAGGTCATCTGACCACTGAAATCGCTATTTCCGATGCCACATGTTGTAAACTGCCCAGAGTCACTTTGATGCGATGGGTAGAAATTTAATAGAGATAGATAGATAGATGATAGATAGATAGATAGACGATAGATGACAGGTATAGATAGATGTAAATAGCTGATAGAGATAGATGATATATAGATAGATATAGATACATTAGATAGAGAAATAGAGATAGATGTTAATGATATATAGATGATACCATAGGTGGATGGATGGATGATGGATGGATGAACAGCAAAACTTACATACCACTTTACAGTGCTTTGCAGCCCTCTCTAAAAGGTTTTACATCTTGACCCCAACAATCTGGGTCCTCATTTTAACCCACCTCGGAAGGCTGAGTCAACCTTGAGCCAGTGAGGATCGAACCCCTGGCAGTCTGCAGAATTAGACTACAATACTGCATTCTAACCACTGTGCCACCAGAGCTCTTAGATAGAGATGACAGATAGATGATAGGTAATGCAATGCAGTTCATGCAGTAGTAGTGTTACTTAGAGTAACAGAACATCTTTTTATGTAATTAATTTATATGCCATTCATCTCACCACTGAAATGATTTCTCCAGCACATACAAGTTTTATTTGCAGTGCACATTTCCTTCCTTCCTTCCTTCCTTCCTTCCTTCCTTCCTTCCTTCCTTCCTTCCTTCCTTCCTTCCTTCCTTCCTTCTCCTTTCGTCCTGCTTTCTCTCTTTCTTTCCTCTTTCTTTTCCTTCCTTTTCCTTTCCCTTTTATATTTTGTTTATTTTTTATTTTTAATCTTGCCACAAAATGGAATCGTGTTGTGAAATGGCACCAAAACATTCCAACATACCTGAAGCAGTTGAAGTGGATGCCTGATCATCTTCTGGTTGAACTGTCTGGCGGATTATCCGGTCAATTTCCAAGACATCCATCCACTGACTCAACTCATTCTTCAGCTCTGCCAAACGTTGCTGTGTGGCAATTTTCTCTCTCGCCAGCCGCTCCATCTCATGCTCATACTCTTTCTCTTTGCGTTTCAAGGTCTGCAAAGAAAAGCACAAGGTGAAATCAGAAGAAAGGAGGTTCCAAAGGGAGATGGGGAGATTTTTTTTTCTTCCTTGGACAAAAGAAGCATTCCAGGGGTCTCCAACCTGGGCAACTTGTGGACTTCAATTCCCAGAATTCCTCACCCGGCTTTGTTGGCTAAGGAATTCTGGCAGTTGAAGTTCACAAGTCTTAAAAGTTGCCCAGATTGGAGATCCCTGAAGCATTCCACAGAAACAGAGCTCTGGAAGAAAAATCTCATCGCTTGAACTTTGCTCGACCATGCAAATTACAGGAAATCCTCATTTTCTTAGCACGCCCAGATAAGGGAGAAGCTGAGCTACAAAATTTTGTATATCACACTTGCAAGAATGTAGGCCATTAGCTGTCCTCTTCAACAAAGGCCGGGTTTTTCATGGACCTTTAGAAAAATAGCGTGTTTTAAAGATTTTTAGAAGAAACTGTTCAAAAGGAACACGGAATGCCTCTTCAAAGAAGTTGCCACATGCTTTCTCAGGCATGGGCTGCTCCTAACATTTATGATTTCATTTCCCATCACCCTCAGCGACTGGGATCAATGGCTCACACAGGACAAAGCAATTTAAGGACCCAGGATTGGGATGATTTAAAGCAGCGGCATCTTCTCTGCGTTGAATGTGGTAATGCCTCTTTTATATTCCTGTTGCAGCAACTAAAGGGCACAGAGGAGGGTGAAATACTGTTTGTAATTATCTTAAGCAGAGGTCTCCAAACTTGGCAACTTTAAGACTTGTGGACTTCAAACTCCCAGAATTCCTCAGCCAGCCATTCTGGCTGGGGAATTCTGGCAGTTGAAGTCCACAAGTCTCAAAGTTGGCAAGGTTGGAGACCTCTGCTCTTAAGCAATGAGGGTGACCAGCAACAAATCCATCAAGATCACTTGCGACAGGCTGCGGCCTTGATCTCTGTGCCAAGCCAAGTGTCCCCTCTTAATAGCGAGCAGAAAGAATTACAGGTAGACCTCAACTCACAACAATTCACTTAGTGACCATTCAAAGTTCCAATGGCACTGAAAAAAGTGACTTATGGTCCCTTTTCACACTTTTGTATGACCTTTGTAGCATTCCCATGATCACGCGATCAAAATTCAAGCGCTTGGTAACTGGTTCATAATTATTATGACCGTTGCAATGATCCAGGGTCATATAATCATCTTTTGAGACCTTCTGACAAGCAAAGTCAATGGGGGAGCAAGATTCACTTAACAACCATGTTGCTAATGTAACTCCTGCAGTGATTCACTTAACAATTGTGGCAAGAAAGGTCATAAAATGGGGGGAAATTCACTTAACCACCGCCTCGCTTAACAACAAATATTTGGATTCAATTCTGGCCGTAAATCAAGAACTACCTGTACACAAATCCCGAGGGAGGGGAGTATTTAAGAGATTTCCATTCTTCGGATCCACACTAGCTTTGGTGCACAAGGAAATCTGAATATCTATAGAGAATCCCAATCATCCAGGCCATGGTTGTCCCAAAGGTGTTTTTTTCAACAGGCAACTGGACTTCCTTTATTTTTCCTTGAGGATGTTTCTCTTCTCTCATCCAAGAAGCTTGTTCAGCTCTTTGCTCTCTGAAGAAGCTTCTTGAATGAGAAGCTAAACCGTCTTCAAAGAAAAACCAGAAAGTCCAGTTGCCTCTTGAAAAATGCACCTTTAGGAAATCTGACTTCCAATGCAATTTGTTTCTACTGGGAAGGAAGGAGAAGAATAAGGAATGAGCAAATGTAGGGCTGATTCAGGGTTTTCTTCACTGGAAACAATATCCATCATTTTCCCTAAGTGTGCGTTTGTCCCTCTCTGAAGCCTGAGAGACGAAGGAATCAGTGGCTAAACCAACATTGGGCGAACGGTGTTTTAATGATCCAAGGAACCGGATGAATGAGCTTATGAGGTCATAGCTCCTCTACTCAAACATGATTCAGTTACGCTCTGCTCGTTCGATGGCCTGAAGGAACAACTGCGTGAAGCTGAATGGAGTGCAAGCATATTTATATAACACAACCGAGGGAGTTTTTAGATTCAGCTCTTTGAGTCCTACGATTCCACAGCTGGTCTGTCATCACTGAGGGGGTAAAAAAACCCATGGCTGCTTTAAAGAGGTGCAACTGTTGTGCCTCTGTGCCCCACATCCTTTGGGGGAGTTACATTTGCTGAGCCCACTAAAGCAGGGGTGGGGAACAATGGCCCTTTTATGACTCGGGGACTTCAACTCCCAGAATTCCTGAGCCAGCCAGGAATTCTGGGAGTTGAAGTCCACAAGTCATAAAGGAGCCAAGCTTCCACATCTCTGCACTAGAGAGGTTTATCTTGCAACCTGAGAGTTTAAAAAAAAACAAAAACTAGCAAAGCAAAATGCTGCTCTTCCAAAGTTAAATGCAATCGCTGCTGAGCATTCCTGTCTAATTTAAGCTCTGAGAAGCCCCTTATGATAAAATAAAAATATTAAGGTTTTCTTTAAAAAAAAAACACAATTTAATGGAAAGGAAAGGGGATTTGGTTACAAAAATCTTGGCAATGGATAGGCTGATTTTAACATCTATCTGATTTCCAAGTTCATGAACAGGGAGCTTTTTCAATCCTCTTGACGCACCATTCTCCCAAAAACAAAAGAATGTGCCAATCTTACGTGTTTTTAATTCTTGACAAACTGCCATTCTCTGTCCCAAGCTCTGGAAAGGCCGTTTGGAGCTATACTAGCCATGCATTGAGGTCAACTTTACAAAACAGTCATTTAAGGAAAGTGAACATAAGTCTCACTTTCTTCCTTTTGTGCCAATTCTCTATACTGTACCTCAAAGCAAACTGAGGATGGAAAAACCACCTCAACATAATTCTCCTATCCTAAATGATCCAGTTGTGACTCAGATGAAGAAACTCCATGAGGTCTAGGACCTTGAAAAGAGGGAAGGTAGGAATGAGCTGAAGGAAGTGCTGTCTCGGCGGGCCTGATTCTCCCTTTTGTTTAGGGTCTGTGACAATTTGCCACAGCCAACTCGCAGGACAACTGTGAGAAGAAAGGCCGTAAAAAACAGGGCAAAACTCACTAAACGGCTGTCATCACTTGAGACTCTCAAGAAGAGATTGGACTGCCATTTGTCGGAAATGGTGTAGGGTTTCCTGCTTGAGCAGGGGGGTTAGACTAAATGACCTATAAGGCCCCTTCCAACTCTGATTATCCGTTATCTGCTCAGCAAGAGAATTCTGGGGCTCTATTGCTGTCATAAGTCGAGGACTGCCCATAAATTGTTGAGACGAGTGAACTACATTGCATTTAGAAAGATTAAATATTATCGGTTTGTATTAAGCATCTCTTAATGAACACAATCCAGGCCTGAAAATGTCTCTAGAGACAGATTATAAGGTTTTGCAGGCCAGGTTAAAAACGGAGCATTTCCCAAAACACTTAAGAGAGTAAATCTCCCTCCCTCCCTCCCTCTCCCTCTGTGTGTGTGTGTGTGTGTGCTCACATGGCCAAATACATTCTTGTGATTTATGAGTTTGTATTTTGGGAGGTGGGTGGGGGGAGGAGCAGCTTCCTTCCTTTGGTAGTGCGGCCTATTTCACTCCTTTCAGGCATGGCTGGACACCCCCCTCCCTCGCAACTACCTCACCCCACCCGGGCTGCTAATTTCGGCTGACGTCTATGAGTCTTGTTTTCAGAACAGCCTTATCTGAAGGGTGCAGCAGAGAAGGTGGCTGGTTCTGATTTTACCCCAAACAGAAAGGAGCTAAGGGGGGGGAGGGGGATGAAGGCAGGGAGGAGGAAACACAACGTATATCAGCCTCGGCGTAAGATCCACTTAACGCACAAAGGGATGTTCTGAGGGCAAGTTTGTAGAGAAAGGTCTTTTGACTGAATTAGACTGTCAGTCCTTAAACCAGGGGTCCCCAAACCTGGCAACTGTAAGACTTGTGGAATTCTGGGAGTTGAAGTCTACAAGTCTTAAAGTTGCCAAATTTGGAGGCCTCTGCCTTAAACCATCCTCCAGCGGATCTTTGGGGTTGAAAAAGGGAGCTTCTCAGAAAGGGCTCAGAAATGGGCCCTTTGATTTGAAAAGGGTTGCTTTTATCGCTGCAGCTCTTTCTGTGACCTAATGGGTGGCTACAAGTTTAGGAAAGGCAGGTGTTGATTCACCAAACCATTCAAAATTAATTGCAGACTGTGAAACTTTTTCTGTGAGTCTGTGAACTTTTCTCCATGTTATCACTTTCCCTGCATTGAACTCCGTTAAATTGGCAGTTCGGCCTGGCGGGACGGACGGGGACACGGCTTTCGAGAGGATTGCAGGTGAAAAATGTATATTGTGTGTGCACGAATGTATATTGAAAAGTGTATATTGTGTGTACTGCTTGTGCCGAAGAGGCCACAGAGAAGCAAAGTATATTACAACGTAATTATTGTCTTGAGAAAAAAGGGAAACGAGTAAGCTTAAAAAGTTCTGCTCCTTGCAAATACGGGTAATCCTCGACTTACAACGGTACATGTAGTTGACCGTTCAACGTTACAACGGCACTGAAAAAAGTGACTTAGGGCCATTTTTCACACTTACAGGCTTTGTAGCAGCCCCGTGATCAAAATACAAATGCTTGGCAACTGAGTCATACTTATGACGGCTGCAGCGTTCTGGGGTCACCTTTTGCAACCTCCTGACAAGCAAAATCAACGGAGAAGCCAGATTCACTGAACAATCACGGTACTAACTGATCAACCACGCTGATTCACTTAACAACTGTGGCAAGAAAGGTCGTAAAATGAGGCAAAACTCACTTAACAAATATCTCACTTAAGAACAGAAATGTTGGGCTTAATTGGGGTCGTAAGTCAAGGACCGCCTGTGTACACAGAATCTTTATAATAAAGTGCAGTCAATATGCAGAACAATTTGAAAAGTCACAAGAAAGAGAGAGAAGCTGTGAGGGAAAAGTCCTAGACATCAAGGGTCCCCAACTTGTGGGCCATGGCCTATTACTGGCCCGCGGCCTAACTGACATCGGGCCACATGAGTGGGCAGCCGGTGCGCGTGCCTCCATGAACACGTACAGCCTCACTTGCGTGAGTGTCGCAGGCAGTTGCAGCCCCACTCAAGCGAGTCTCATAGCGGGCACTTACGCCCCCACTCACACGTCACCAACGTCGTAGGCATTTGTGTGCGGGTACGCATGCACGCCTGCCCCTCCCACCAAACCATCCCCTCTTTCCCTCCTCCTCCTCCTCCCACTCCGGGGTGCCAACTCTGCTTAACATAACACAACTACCTTCTCTATGCAACTTTCGCCATTATAAACCCATATAAATATTTAACAGGTAACTAAAATGACAGGTTATCCTAAACGATAACAGGCTGCAACGCTTTGTCATTTTGACCCTGTTTAACACAACACACGCACACACAAGGATGCAATTGCTGCCAAGCAGCATGACTCATGTATTTGTGCAAAAGCCGAAGGCATTCATTACGCAGGACCAACCAACATCATCCTGTCTGGTGTCACAATACAATTTGCAAAGTCACCCCCCCCCCGCAATCTGTAGATCTGCCTTGTCCCGAGTGGCAGAACAAGCACTGAAGTAAAATATACAGAAATATAACACTGAACATGCATACAGAACAAACACTAAAGCAAAGTATACAGGAAACACAGCATAGACTACACCAGGGTGGGGCTTTCATTCAAGAAAATCAGAATATATTACATTCTGGAAGCCTGGAAAAAGTAAACTGCAGGTTGTCCTTGATTTACGACCACAATTTGTGTCCAGGATTTCCACTGCTAAGTGAGACAGTTGTTTAGTGAATTTTGCCCCATTGTATGACCATTCTTGCCACAGCTATTAAGTGAATCGCTGCCGTTAAGTGAATCTGGATTTGCTTGTCAGAAAATCACAAATGGTGACCTCGTGAACCTGGGACACAGCAAGCATCGTAAGAGTCAGCTGCCAGGTGTCTGAATTTTGATCACGCAACGGTTGTAAGTGTGGAACATGGTCCTAAGTCACTCCTCTCAAGGCCGCTGTAACTGTGAAAAATCACTAAATGAATGGTTGTTAAGTCCAGGATTACTAAGATGAAAAGAAAAAGAGGCAGGCAGGCTTAAGACCACTTCCCAGACCTTGGCAAGTCATGGTTTCTCAATGCTGACGCAACAATTACAGCAGCTGTATTTGCTGGCACAAAAAATGCACTGGGAAAAATGTGGCTTATTAGGGCTTAAGCTGGATTTCCAAGAAGAGAAGATCAGCACACTTGAGCAAGGATCTCTGATCAAGACTTGTGCAATGAATTAAGCAGGGGTGTTGCCAAAATGGGCCGCAATCTATTTTAGGGGTGTGGTCCAACCTTAGCAACTCTAAGACTTGTGGACTTCAACTCCTAGAATTCCCCAGCCAGGCATGAGACACCAGAATTCCTCAGCATGGCTGGCTGGGGAATTCTGGGAGTTGAAGTCCACAAGTCTAAAAGTTGCCAAGGTTGAAAATCCCTGGGCTAGGTAGGAGATGTGGTTGGGAGGAGTGGAAAGAGGCTCCCTGCAAAATTCCTATGTTAATAGTTACAATATCTTCCCCCAGATAGAAAAAGGACCAGGTCAACCGTTCTTCATAATTCACACCCATTAAATGCTTCAGTAAATAACACCAAGATTCTGAGCCATACTTGGAATGGAAGCAGAATGGACCAGATGTTGCTTTTATCTACTAGAACACGGGTCTCCAAACCTGGCAATTTTAAGACTTGTGGACTTCAACTCCCAGAATTCCCCAGCCAGCCATGCTGGCTGGGGAATTCTGGGAGTTGAAGTCCACAAGTCTTAAAGTTGCCAAGATTGGACCATCCCTAATCTACCTGAGGAAAAAAAAAACACAGGGAATCTTGGCTAATCGAGTTCACGGCCTGCATTATCTGTTCATTAGGGATGCACAACTAAAGAAGTGCTTCAGAGAAGCCTCTTGGTGTCTCTTTAATTCCAGCAGACTATCATTCTAAGGTCCTTGCCAGGTCGAAAAAAAAGGCAAAGCAGGAACAGGTGTATGCTGTACACACCTACACCTGTCCTAAACCATTTCAGCTGTACATCTCTAGGATAGGGTAGCTGAACATTACAGTTTGGGAAGTAAGCAACAATAAAGTTTGTGCTTTTAATACAGGCAGAGAAGTACAGTTAGTCCTCAGCTTATAACCGTTCATTTAGCGACTGTTGAAAGTTACGGTGGCACTGGAAAAAGTGACATACAGCCAAGTACTCACTAGAATTAGAATAACAGAGTTGGAAGGGACCTTGGAGGTCTTCTAGTCCACCTCTTACAGCCACTGTAACATCGCCATGGTCATGTGATCAAAATTCAGGTGCTTGACAACTGGCATGGATTTATGACGTCTGCAGTGTCCTGGGGTTGTGGAACATCATTTGTGACCTTCTCAGCTGGCTTCCAACAAGCAAAACCAATGGGGGAAGCCAGATTTTCTTAATGACCATATTGTTGTTAATAACTGCAAATGATTTGTTTTACAACCATGGTGGAAAAGGTTGTAAAATCGGGTGTGACTCACTTAACAACCAATTTGCATAACAACAGGCATTTTTATCTCAATTATGGTCAAAAGCCAAAGATTACCTGTATGACATAAGGATGACCTGGGGGGGAGGGGGAGGCTTTTCATCACAAACAACTTCAAAATTACGATTTGTTTTCCAATTTTACCGATATTGGAAAAATGAAGAAACAACCGTGAGATAAAGAAACAATTAAGAAGATACTAGACTATACAGAAATGGATAGACTGACATTGAAAATTAAGCAGAAAGAAGACAAAGAATACTATCAAACATGGAAACTATTTTACCAGTGGCTGGAAAAAAGGGGTGGAGATTGAGTATATAATCGGTATTGTTAAGCTAATTAAATGCCCAGACAACATGATGTTTATTAAGCACTAAGAAATGTAAAATGGCGCCAAAGAATTGAGGCCTTTGAACTCTGGTGCTGGAGAAGACTCCTAAGAGTCCCTTGGACTGCAAGGTGATCAAGCAGGTCAGCCCTAGAGAGGAGATCAACCCTGACTGCTCTTTAGAAGGCCAGATCCTGAAGATGAAACTGAAATCCTCTGGCCACCTAATGAGAAGCCTTAGGCTGGGAAAGATTGAGGGCAGAAGAAGAAGGCAGGGACAACAGAGAATGAGGTAACTGGATGGAGTCACTGGAGCAGTTGGCGTGAGTTTAAATGAACTCCGGGAGATGGTAGGAGACAGGAAGGCCTGGAGGAACGTTGTCCATGGGGTTGCGATTGGGTCAGACACGACTTCGTGACTTAACAACAACAACAAGAAGAAATGTCATTAACAAAAAGTCAATATTTTTTTTTTTAAAAAAGCCTACTATTTGTTAAGAAACAATTTTAAAAAATCTTAAGAACCACCATTCCAGTTTAGAACAGCAAATGAATGAACTTGACAATGCTGGAGAGAGAATCTGGGTTAAAAGAAGGGGAGGAACGAATCCAAGCAATAGCTTTGTCGGTGTTCCTATTACCCACCGTCTGTTGGGAGACAAGCGCAGCCAAGTTTAAGGCTTCCAGGAAATTCCTGACTTATCTGGCTGAATATTTTCCCCTTTAGAGGGTGGAGGAAGGGATGGTGGAGAGGATCAACTGTGCCAGACTTGATAAAAATCAACAGGGAGACTAAGTGGGAAAACTAGAAGAGGCAAACCCCTGGCCTGGATGCTTGAAAAGTTCTTTTTTTTTTCTTTTCTTTTTCTGCATACTGCTGAGTTGGACTAATGAGTTTCTCAAAGTTAGCCATTTTAAGATGTGTGGACTTCAAATCCCAGAATTCTCCAGCCAGCGAGGGAAGTCCACACATCTTAAAACGGGTAAAGGTTGAAGAACACTGGACTGAGATCATCCTTTTCACTGCTTCTATGGTTATATACGTTATATACTTAATCCTCTACTTGCGACAGTTCATTTAGTGACAGTTCAAAGTTACAGCGGTACCGGAAAAAAAAAGTTTAGACAATTGGCAACTGACTCATATCTAAATCGGTTGCGGTGTTCCAAGGTCATGTGATCACTTTTTGCACCTTTCTGACAAGCAAAGTCAATGAGGAAGCCAGATTGTCGAAGTGTTTGGAGCATGACTACTATTGTGAGACAACCCAGGAGCACAACACAGCACACAGAGTATTTGTCTTTTAACAGTGGTTTATATACAAGTCGTATACATAAATATACATGTTAGGCACATACCAGGCAAGCAATCAGTCTTCATTACTCTGCAAGGAGAACTACAATGGAGATAGAACATGAGGAGAGAGAGAGAGAGAAAGAGACACCCTCTCATAGCCACCTTTATATAGACAACTTCTTAAAGTGGCAATAACCCTGCTGGCCCAACCTCAGTCATAAAGTGGCAATACCGCTGACTCATTCTCATTGTATCAGCATTTACAGCAGCCTTACAACAGCTGGTCAGCTATTAAATCTCAACACCTTAACACAGATTCACTTAACAACTGTGTTATTTACTTAACAACTGCAGGGATTCACTTAACAACTGTGGCAAGAAAGGGGATAAAATGGGGTAAAATTGACTTAACAACTGTCTCACATAAATTTTGGGCTCAATTCTGGTCATTAAGTCGAGGACTATCTGTATTTAAGGCAAAAGGAACATTTGACACTGCCACCCCCCAAATTCATACTCACAAATACACCTGAGTGTTCACTCTTTCTGGGTGGGGAAAGGAACCCTTTCTCTGTAAGTTCTTACAGATGTACGACAGCAACTTTTAATAATTTTGTGTGAGTGTGTGTGCATGCACCACCATCAGACAAGGCTACCTCAAGGGAGTGGTTGCTATAGCAACTATGTACCTACCAGCTCCCATAGCTGTGCTAGCTGCATATCTAAACCATGTTTTGCACCTGGGTGGCTTTTACTTTTTTTTTGTTTTTTGGGGGTGTGGAGTGGAGAAGGGCCTAGTTCTTCTGGTACCTTCATGTCTTTCTTGTACCTTCAGCAAATCACAACCTGAACAATAGAGGTCACAGTGTCCCATCATTTCTAAGACAGACGTAGCAAAAGAAAACTGTATGCCCCTGTGTAGGGGATTTTTAAAAAGGGTGTAAGTCAATCAGATCTAAACCTTCGATGTGGATTTCACAAGTGATTAAAATGTGTGTCTGTCCATCAATAAATTTGGAAAAAAGAAGAAGAATGAATTTTAGGGGAAGATTTTTTGCATAGAGTGACGAGCAGTTCTCTATAGTTTCCTTTTATCTGTTTGTATATGTAAATTCCTAACTCTAACGTATTTCTTATAGGCAATGAAACATTAAATCATGTTTGCCCAATCTTTTGGCTTGCCTGGGTTGCATTCAGTGAAGAGGCATTGTCTTGGGCCGCATATAAATATATATAAAATAGTTAATGTATATAAATAACAAACTCCCTTCATTTTTTATTATTTTATATCATCTTGTGGGGCTGCATGATTCCACTCATTTGACCATTGGTAACAGTAGAAAATACCGTATATTACAACCCTTGTGTTTGAAGTGAAAATAAAGAATTGCCTACCAAAAAGAGCACCTGCAGTTTGAGGTGTCATAAGCACTTGTATTAAAAAAATAATGGTGTCCGTGTTATGTAAATACATGACACTGTTATCTGAGTTAGCTCTAGGAACACTGCTTATTGGATTGAAGTCTGATATTAGCAGAAGCATTTAGTTCACTTTACTGTCATTGCACCCCGTACAATGAAATCAAACACCATCTTCAGTGCACATCATGACCATGACCATGAAAATAAACACAAACACACATCCTTCACCCTTCACATATTGAACCGAAACCCCCCGACACTGCACCAATACTGCATTATACAGCAGAATTCAAAAGAACTACTGCCTTGGGATAGAAACTATTTTTCAGCCCATTTGTCCTTGTTTTTATTATCCTGTACCGTCTGCCAGATGGTAATAGTTCAAAATAAGGGTTCCCAGGATGAGATGGATCTTTGAGAATGTTTTGAACTTCCTTAAGGCAGCGGGAGCTATAAAGCTCTTCCAAAGAGGGGAGAGGGCAACCAGTGATGTTCTGGGCAATGACTTGAACGCTCTGGAGTGCTTTCCTATCTGCCACTGTGCAATTGGCAAACCATACCAAGGTGCAGTAAGTTAAGATGCTCTCTCTGGTGCAGCAGTAGGTCACCAGCAGTTTTTCATTCAGTTGTTGTTTTCTGAGACGTCTCAGGTAGTATCATCTCTGCTGGGCCCTTTTGACCAGTGCTGCAATGTGAGCACCCCAGGTCAGGTCCTCTTTTATGGTAACACTTAAAACTGGCCACTTGCTCCACTTGGTCTCCATTGATAAGCAAGGGCTGGATGTCTGATCTGTTCCTTCTATAGTCCACTATAAACTCCTTGGTCTTATTGGTGTTGAGGACCAAGTTATTGTCTCCACACCACAAAAGCAACCAGTCCACCTCATCTTGATAGGCAGACTCATCCCACCCAGAGATGAGTCCCACCACTGTTGTATCATCTGCAAATTTAGCAATAGTATTACTTTTTTTCCCAAAGTAAAAACTGCTAAAACTGATAAAATAATTTCAGTGCTTTAGATATCCCATTCCAATTTGTTTCATGCTTTAGTTTCTCCAAATTTACATGTTAGTTATATAATTCAACATCTGAATTGGTTGAACCAGCATCTTTCTCCAGGTTTACAGCCATATATATGTATTTTGAATTCCTCTCTGGAGAATCTGGGTGAAGAAAACAAACAAACACACAACGCTTCAGGAGTACTTCCTACCACAGTTCCTTCCATTAGACTGCTGTGCGCTTTGGAATTGGGAAATTTATTGAAAGGTTTTATTAAGTGGTGGTGGTGTGGGGGAGAGTGTCACATTATACCTGTAAACATTGTAGGAGAAATAGGGAGCCTGCGAAATACTGCTGATCTATGAATTACAGAGACAGCGATGGTGGAATTATGAGCTGCAGATAGGAAAGTCATAAATCTGAATAGCAGGCCCACTGGAAAATCTACCCGCATGTTAAAAAAAAAAAGCACAGTAGGAAGAAATGCTAAAATTTCCATTGCTAAGCAAGACTGTTGCTGAATTTTGCCCCATTTTATGACCTTTCTTCCACAGTTGTTAAGTGAATTGCCACAATTGTTAAGTTAGTAATACGGTCGTTAAGTGGCTTTGCTTGTCAGAAGATTGCAAAGGGTGGTTACATGACCCCGGGACATTGCAACCATCCACAAATACATGCCAGTTGTCTAGCATTCAAATTCTGAACACGACTGTAGGAACTTTGCACGGGTCGCCAGTATGAAAAGCAGTCAAAAGTCACTTTTTTCAATGCCATTGTAACTCTAAACGGTCACTACACAAATGGTTGTAAGTCGAGGACTACCTGTATTGTACAGCTACAACTCATGAAATCTTGCAAGTCTGAAAGTACAAATCTCCCGCCATCCCTTTACAGCCCCCCAAAATAGAGAGGTCCCTTCTGAATCTTTTGTCCTGCCCACTATGCAGCTGTAAGCTTGGGTCCCCCTTATCTGACCGCAGGCAGCCTCCGTCGGCCCACCTCACAAAGCCATATATACCACTCCTCTGAGTGACCTGGAGCCAGTCCTTTTCTTTCATTCCGACCCACCTCACAGGGTGGCTGTTTATGGCGAACAGCGGGAGAGCAAATATGAAACACAAGGAGGAAAGGAAATGGGTCCAGTATATAGAGAAACAAATATACAAAAACGTACCCAGTAGTGCCTGTATGCGCATGTGTGTCTTTGAGTCACTGACAACTGACAACTGTCTGGACCCTGCAGTTTTCTTGGACAAGATTTCTGAAGTTGTTTGCCTGCCTGCCTGCCTGTCCGTCCATCCGCATATCCATCTATAATTTACCTACCGACCTATCTACCCATCTGTCTCTGTGCCTGTCTATCTATTTACCTTGTATGTCTGTCTATCATCTGTCTGTCTATCTATCTATCTATCTATCTATCTATCTATCTATCTATCTATCTACCTACCTACCTACCTACCTAGTCTGTGTGTTTGTGTCTGTCTGTCTGTCTATCATCTATCTACCTACCTTGACTGTCTGTCGACATACCTACCTACCTTTTGTGTCTATCATCTATCTACCTACCTAGTCTGTGTGTCTATCATCCATCCATCCATCCATCCATCCATCCATCCATCCATCCATCCATCCATCCATCCATCCATCCACCCACCCACCTTGTCTGTATATCTGTCTATCATCTACCTAGTCTGTGTATCTATCTATCTATCTATCTATCTATCTATCTATCTATCTATCTATCTATCTATCTATCTATCTATCTATCCTTACCATGTCTGCCTGTCTGTCTAACTACTCACCTTGTATGTCTGCCTGCCTATCCATCAATATTTATTTGTATTTATTTATTAATAAACTCATTTTTGCTACCCATCTTTGCTTCCAAACGAATCTGTGCGGCTTACAGCACTGTCTGCTTTCCTGGGCTGTGAGGGAGGGCCTGGCTCAAAGTCACCCAGCTGCCCTTCCTTACAAGGAGCAAATCAAGCCAAGCAGCAAAGCAGCCCATTGAGATTCTCCTGATTTTTACCCCTTCAGAAAAACGCCTTCTGAATCTGATGCACATGCAGAATGCACGGCGAAACAGGTCCTGGGTATGTTTGTGCATTTTCTATGAGTTGCACGGAGATGGAGAAGCTCATGATGCAAGAGATGCCAAAGGCAACATTGCTCAGAGCCAGGGTTTCTACTTCCCTTCTCGTACAGGTATCAATTACCATTCAAAAATCCACCCTCTGGTGCAGAAGCCAGGGAAAAACAAAAGCTGAATTCAGCACCACGGATGAGACATACTTACACAGATTTGCATAACCGTCTTACAGCTGCATAAATTATACTAATCAGTGGGGATCCTGAAAAGAAGCCTTTCCTTTTCATAGACAAAAACTTCTGTCATTTCACTGGAGTATATTCATGAGGTCTAGCAACCTGCATCTTGTTTTGTAAAGCCAGCCCTTCTGTCTGGGCCTTACGCAGCAGAAGGTGCCGATGCAGAGAAATATAAAGAATGCAGCCCTGGTTCTGGCAAGCCAAAGCCAGTAATGACGTCTACAAGAGGTGCCGGAACCGTGTGTTCATCTGCTACGTGTGTGAAAACTCCACTTGTTTCCTAGGGAACAAAAGTGAGGGTTTCCATAGCAACCGGTTTGTACGACTGGCTCTTTCGGCGCTGCCAACAGCGGTGCCAATGGCAGAGGTTTCCTTTCTGAAATTCTCCTTCCACCAATGTAGAAATATGGGCAGGGAAGTGGAAATCTCTGCACAAGAGTCTTGTGTTTTTTAAAACATTGGGGTTTTTTTTTTAGAATAATCAACCAGTCGAAGGACTTGTCTCCAGAGGTTTTGGGGTGCTCCAACACTGGAGGTCTTTAAGAAGAGATTGGACAACCATTTGCACGAAATGGTATAGGGTTTCTTGCTTTAGCAGGGGGTTGTTCTAGAACACTGGTGCCAACCAGCTGGCCGGGGACCACTAGTGGTCCATGAGAAAATGTTGGTGGTCCACAGAGAAATGTCACCCCAAAAGCACCCCCCAAAGCAATTAATCCAGGCTGTGCCACCCATATGGCCTGCAGGAAGACAAAGCTTGCATCGCTTGCGTTGTGAACAATTGAGGTAGTGAGGGGAGGGGGGAAATGGCGGAGGTGAGGAACTTGCCCCACTCGGCCCACTCACCTGGCCTGGCCACCAGGCTGCTTCTTTCCGCTTCTTTCTTCTTCTGCTTTTGGCTACACACAAGGAAAGCAGCAAAAGTCTTTCTTTCTCTCCCCCAAACTCTGCCAGAAATGAGTCTTTGGGATCCTGCAAGGCCTCTTGCTCCAAGAGGCTGTGCCGGCGCGACAAGTCTCACAAACTTGAGACTCATTTCTGGCGGAGTTTGGGGGAGAGAAAAAAAGGCTTCTGCTGCTTTCCTTGCATCAAGCCAAAAGTCTCTCTCTCTCTCCCCGAGAACGGAGCTGGAGACGGTATCCTGTGATCCCAGATAAAGAATGATCAATCAGTAGGACAATGGGGTGGGGATTTTCCTGCAGACTTTTGGGGGGATTTTCCCAGGGTCTCTGGTCTGCGGGATTTTAAATTATGAGTTTGGTGGTTCCTGAGGTCCAAAAGGTTAGCGACCCCTGGTCTAGAAGACCTCCAAGGTTCCTTCCAACTCTGTTATTCTGTAGGTCAGGCCAGAAAATAGTCACTCCAAGAAATACTGGAACCGTGGACATCACAACATCTTGAAATCCTGGAAAGTTTCTGTCACACCCCTATCATGCCAAAGAGAATCAGGGCATGGTTATTTTTAAATTTATTTCTGATGCTTTTCTCTTTCTCAGGACTACATGGATGTTTGCCTAACGTTGTTTGCGCTTTTTCTACAAGGTGAACTCGAGATTCCTCCATGCAAGTTTAATTTTTCTAGCCTACATCACACGCCCAAAATATGTGAGTTTCTGCTTATGGATTTGGTCCAGTACGGAGTGATGAATCTTGCAATCCATGGAAGTTTGGGAAATTACAAGTAGGCCTCGACTTACGACTGCAACAGAGCCTGCCCAGCACTGAAAAAAAGTGAGTTATGGCTGTTTTTCACCGTTATGACCTTTGCAATGTCCCGGCGTCATGTGATTCCCTTTTGCGACCTTCCGACAAGGAAAGTCAATGGGGAAGCCGGGTTCACTTAACAACGGTGTTACTAATTTAATCACCGCAGTGATTCACTTAACAACTGTGGCAAGAAAAATTGTAAAATGGGGCAACAATTCATTTAACAGATTTCTCACTTAGCAACAGACGTTTTGGGCTCAATTGTGGTCATATGTCGAGGACTACCTGTATATGTGAATAGCAATAGCACTTAGGCTTATATACCGCTTCATAATGCTTTCAGCTTTGCTGGCTGGGGAATTCTGGGAGTTGAAGTCCTCCAGGCTTAAAGTTGCCAAGGTTGGACACCCCTGTTTTATAGCACTCAATAAGTTGTTTACAAAGTCAACATAATGCCCCCAACAATCTGGGTCCTAATTTTTCCGACCTCAGAAGGATGGAAAGTTGTGTCAACCTTGAGCCAGTTAGGATTGAACTGTGGACAGTGGACAGCTGTGGACAGTGTGTCAGCCTCCAATACTGTGTTCTAACTACTGCTCCATTGCCCACACCTCATGCCCACTCCATGTGAAGTGTTTTTCATTTCACTCATTCTCCCAGCTTCTTGGCACATGGACACGTTTGCGCAAAGGAGCAATCATAAGTGGGACTAAAAATGTACAGAGGAGCACTTCATTTGCCCTCCTGCACACTTGCTGAAAGGTTTTTCATAAACCTAGTGGCCCACTTGTAAATACATTTCAGTGAGGTCCATCTGCAAAATACTTTCACACCTGGTTCTACAGTTATTAGAGATACATTTCAAGAGCCTCTGATGCATGTCGCTGTTAGTCACAACCTGCTGTTTCAAAAACATGCCATATTTTTCAGGATGGGTGTCAGAATAGTGCTTTGGAGGTTGTGTTCCAGGTGGTAGGTTGGGCTGATAGAAAAAGTGGGATTTGAACTCAGGGCTTCGTTTGTTCACTCATCGACTGCCTCAAATCCTGATCTTATTTCTTTCTTTCAGCACTGGTGATCGCCGAGATGCCTTCTCACAGCCCCATCTACGACGGATGCCCATCATCTATTCAAGATACAGATATTCCTCAATTTGTGACCACAGCTGAGCCCAAAATTTCTGTTGAAGTAGGTCATAAGCACCTGGAAGGGGAGCATTGTAAGTGGAAGGCTATCAGTAAGTGAAAATTGCCAGCCATACTGAATGCAATTGGCCTGGATTTAGTAAAGGGTAGTAGAATGGATCAGGCCAGGTAAACAAACAGATGCAGATCCAGCCTGACACATGAAGTCTGACTGCCTGCTGATTTTGCAAAGAAAAGTTAGCAGCCCCAGTTTTACAGGACGCAATTTTGCCTTTTCAGGATGGATGACATTATAAAGCAAAATGAGATTAACCCAGATACCTCTGAACTTAAGGAAGAAGAAAGGAAGGGAAACGTGGTAGAGGAAAGACACCTCATACAGCTCAAGTTACCCGAAGAGAAAAACCCACCAGGCTGCAATGTTTTCTAAAAATCCTCTCTTGGACAAGGAGGACTAGAAGCTTAAAAAAACATTGTTTCAGACCCCCTATTGGAAAAACAATTTGCTTTTAAGGTTTTTTAAAATCTGGTCTCAATTGGAATATAGCTAGAAAGGACCTTGGAGATCTTCTAGTCCAACCCCCTGCTCAAGCATTTCAGACAAGTGCCTGTCTAGTCTCTTCTTGAAAATTTCCGGTAATGAAGCACCTACAACTTCTAAAGGAAAGCTTTTCCAGTGATTAACTGTCCTCACTGTTAAGAAATTTCTCATCAATTCCAGGTTGTTTGTTTCCTTGATTAATTTGCATCTGTTGTTTCCTGTCCTGCCCTTTGGTGCTTTGGAAAATAAGTTGATCTCCTCTTTATGGCAGCTTCTCAAATACTGGAAATACTGCTATCATGTCCCCCCTAATCCTAGTCTCTTGGAGCTTTGAGGGCTAGAAGTTTGATTTTTAAAAAAAAAATAAGCTGGGATTCTGATCAGAAAGAACGTAAAAGCCACATAGGCAAGCACTGAATGCAATGATATACAATCTGTTCTTTGGAAGAAGAGAGAAGGAGAAAGCATGACAGTTTCTTGGGCACAGCACAAGGGGGCATGCTTTAGAAGCAAAAATGTTTTAAAAACTTGCAAAACATCCTGTTGTATCTTGCTAGGAAGATCCGCACTACATCCCTGCAACTCATTCTTTCCATAGTCGGAATTCTAAAGGAAGAAGTGTAAAGGTCATTTACCGGAGCTTCTAGTTTGTCATGCTGCTTATCCCCGGATTGCTGGAAAATTATCCCAAACTAGAGATCTGAAGAATGTTAAGAGACCAGCGCTGTTGCAAAGAAAGTCTGAAAAGATCATTGGCGTTTCTTTCTTTTTTCTTTTCTTTTTAAACCTAAAAAGCAAACAATTTTTCCAGCATGGACCTGAAATATAGCAATTTTTCATCTACTGGTCCTCTTTGCCAAAGAGAAAATTTTGAAAAACAGGATACAAATGCCTTTCTATAGCTTATTCCTTTTTGTTATTTATTGAGCCAAAAGGGTTGTTGAATGCCTAGACACAGGTAGATATATAAACGACCCCATGTTTTGAAGTACCACACCAGCAATGGTCAACCTTGAATAGGATTCGTACCTCACACGGTGTCTGCTGGGATTCACTATATAAATGGGGAACAGCATCCTCCCATCAGTGTGATGTGGGGAGACAAACAACACAGACTCGTCCCCAACAGGCTTGTGTTCAATAGTGAAGGAACTCAGGGGAGAGAAAAACATCCCGCAGAAAGCACAGCTCCACAACACAGTCCTTTCAGCAGTCCCAAGAGGATGGATCCACACCCATTTGCATGACTCAGGTGACCCCTGAGGACACAGACAAACCTCCAAGTGGCCTCGATGACTCTCTAAAAAGAATGCAAATGACCAGCTGTCTGCAAGGAGTATAAATCCTTCCATTTCCCCACCATTCAGTCAGAGCTGAAGAAGCTTCTTGGATGAGAAGGGAAATGTCTTCAAAGAAAAAACAAGGAAGTCCAGTTGCCTCTTGAAAAAGCACCTTTGGGACTTGTGGGCCCCTCATCGAAGTATAGATCCTATTGTGACAGGCTGTAAGCTGAGGGCAGGTACCAGTGTCTGATTTTTTTAAAATAATGCTGTGGGCTTCAATGGTTAGCTGGCTATCTGAATTTGTTAACTGAACATTGCTTTCTGACTATATATATTTTTGGACATTCATATTTTTCCGAGTTTTTAACAGTAAATGGGTGAAATGCTAATATATATTGCAAGTTTTTAACTATTTGGACAACTATTTTTCTGAAATGATATAGGGGTTCTTGCTTCAGTAGGGGGTTCGGTTAGAAGACCCCCAAGGTCCCTTCCAACTCTGTTATAGCTTTTGTTAAGTCCATGTAGGATATGCCATGTGCTAAATAAATAAATGTATCGAGTAACAATTACTCCTGTTGTCTAACTGTCTAACAAAATGTCAATTAACTATGCGGCTAATTTAATTGAAAGGCACTCTACCATTATCATTCTTAAAATACATTAACAGGAACTAAAATAAAATAAAATGGATCCATCTTTCAAATTAAATAACCTAGAGCAAGATATAAATAACATTTCAAGCCTTAGGTATAGATTGCCAATATGCCAGTTCCTTTACAATGAAAACGAAACATTCCCAGAAAAAGATAGCAACTAAATAACAGTACTAGCTATATTTTAATTTGCTGTAATAAAATAATATTTATTTCTTTTCCCAGTTGATAGTATAAAAGCTATTACACACCCCAAAGTCTTCAGATTCCGATGGGTCAAAATTCCCAAAAAGCAATTCAAAGCTAGCAAAATGAGGACAAAAACGCCCAAACTCAGCAAGAATCTAGAAGGACATGTTCCCTGGTTCAGCATAAAGGTAGCCCTCAACTTGACTTACAACCATTCGAAGTCACAACAGCACTGAAAAAAAGTGACTTAGGATTAGTCCTTGCACTTATGACCACCACAGCATCCCCATGGTCATGTGATCAAAATTTAGGCACTATTTGTGCTGGTTGAGTGTCTTAAGATCATGTGATCCCCACTTGCAATTTTCCCAGCCTTGCGACAGCTTGCGACAAGCAAAGTCAGTGGGGAGAAGACAGATTTGCCTAATGACCGGGTGATTCACTTAACAACTGCAGTAATTTGATTAACAACCATGCCAAAAATCACGTGCAACTCACTTAACAACTGCCTAGCAATGGAAAATTCTGATCACAAGGATTACTTGTGTTTGCAATATTTGAGCAACGAACTACTGTTTGTGACCCAGCAGATTCATGCGTTGCACCACCAGACTGTGGGGCAGCTTCTGTGAAGAGGGAGGAATTACAAGTAGGCCTCAACTTATGACCGCAATTCAGCCTAAAAATTATGTTGCTAAATGAGGAAAGGAGGAGGGAGGGAGGGAGGGAGGGAGGAAGGAAGGAAGGAAGGAAGGAAGGGTCTTTGAAAAGTTTAGGAGCTCCTCTCCAGGAGCAAAATACAGATAGTCCTCGACTTATGTTTTGCCTCACTTCGCAACTTTTCTTCTCACATTTGTTAACAGAATAACTGCAGTTGTTAAATTACTAACAGAGTTGTTAAGGGAATTTGATTTCCCCACTGACTTTGCTCATCAGAAAGTCGCAAAAGGGGATTCCCATGACCTCAACACACTGCAGCCGTCATAAATGTGGGTCGGTTGCCAAGCATCCAAATATAAATCAAGTGACCATGGGGATGCTGCAATGGTCGTTGAGTGTGAAACAATGGTCGTAAGTTACTTTTTTTCAGTGCCGTTGTAACTTCGGCCACTAAGTGAACTGTTGTAAGTCAAGGACTACCTGTGCCAAACCAAAATTTTAAGCAAACCCTGCCCTATAATTCTCCAAGATGCTTGGGTTTTACTTTAAACATTGGCTTAAACAAGTTCTGCTTGCTAGAAGAATTACAAAATCCCAGACGTGGTTCGATGCAACAGCATTTTGTTCACGTTGGCAGGTTTTCTAGTAGTTTTAGCCACTGGCATTACGAGGAGGAGCTGCTAAAAAGGAACATCCAGGCACGTTTAAGCTGCCCAACAGCTGGAATTGACTTTTTTAATGTAGGTAAAAGCATAAAAACGATGCACAAAACAGCGCCAAGCAAAAACCAGACGTGAACGGAGTTGCCTCAACACGGCTAGAAATGAAATATAATGTGCACTAATCCTATTAATATCGCCTAATTGCCTTTAGAGATTATCAGAGTCTTTTTTGGGGGTGCAAAGACAGGCTTCACCCAAGTCAGATTGCTGTAATCTGCTTTCAGCATGAAACTTCTGCCCTTAAGCTGGGGGGGGGGGAAGGAACCATGTTCATAAGCACATACAGATAGTCCTCAACTCACCACAATTCATTTAGTGACTATTCAAAGTTACAACGGCCCTGACAAAAGTTACTTAGGACAAGTTTTTAACACAATCATTACAACATCCCCATGATCATCACATGATCAAAATTCAGACGCTTGGGAATTGGCTCCTATTTATGATGATGGTAGTCTCCCAGAGTCATATGATCCTCTTTTGCGACCATCCAATGAGCAAAATCAATGGGGAAGCCAGGTTCACTTAGCAACCGTGCTGCTAACTTAAGTGCAGTGATTTGCATTAACAACTGTGGCAAGAAAGATCATAAAATGGGGCAAAACTCACTTTACAATCCTCTCACTTAGTGTTGTGGTTAGCCAGCGGCAGGTGCAGATGGCTGAGGAGAGCAATGACTCTGATAAGGGGCCGGGACCATGAGGGAATGGACTGCTGCTGCCTTCAGGGATTGTGGGAGCTGGCAGCAGTGACGAGGAGGTTCCTGAGGAGCCTGTGCCAAGTGTGCATGAGCACAGGATGATTTGCAGAAGAGAACAGCTGGAGCAGCACAGGGAACTTGGGAGTAAGGATGCAACGTAATGGCCCCTCCCTCCAGGGAATATAAGCCTGGTTTCAAAAGGTTTTTGCCTTTACAGAAGGCAAAAATGCTCTAAGGATCCAGCATCGTGTGTAGAGACTCTGGCTTATCTGGAGAATTCTGTCAAGGCTTTTATGGTTGGACTAATTAGCTGCAAGCCATCTTTTATTTACAAAGAAGTTTATTTGTAGATTAAAGCTGTGAAGGTTTGAGTCGCTGCATTTGTTTGAGATTTTCTTGCTGGTAACCGGGTTGGGTCAGAACACTTAGCAATAGAAATTTTGGGCTCAATTGTGGTCGTAAGTCGAGGACTGCCTGTATACCAAACTTTTCTTCTTGGGTTTTAAGCCAGGACAAGCTGACTTCTGGAAGAGGGAAGAACACCACATATTCTGCTTTTTGAAGACTTTAAAACGAAGTCTGGAAATGACTTGAGAGCAGGGGAAGAAAAAAGTGAGTTTGAAACTAAGGCAGGAATATCCATGCAATTTTGCTCAAAAGGCAGACTTGATTAAAATGAACTTCTGGTGGGGGATAGTGCCTTGGCAGAAAAATAATAATAATAGCCGTGTTTTCTTAATACATTAAATCATTCCTTAAAATGCAAAGATTTATTTTGGAGGTCCTGTATTTTAAGGGATAAAAGCAAAAAGAACTGAATTCACACTGGCCATGGCAGATATGCACTCTTATAAGTGAGGCAAAATACCATGACCCAACTGTGACTATAGGGCCAAAAAACAAATTATCCAACGTAGAATGTCAGAGGGCCCCAATATGGCCTATATTGGAGGTTTTGCTGATGTCCTGTCTGTGATAAATGAAGTAAAAATAGTAGAATGCAGTATTCCAGGCTAATTCTGCTGACTGCTGACTGTCAGCTGTTCGATTCTCACCAGCTCAAGACTGTCTCAGCCTTCCATCCTTCAGAAGTTAGTAAAATGAGGAGCCAGATTGTTGGGGGGGCAATATGCCGACTCTGTAAACCACTTAGAGAGAGCTGTAAAAGCACCGCGAAGCAATATGTAAGTCTAAGTGCTATTGCTCTATATCTGTTATCTAGCCATACATTTACCATCTTTTTAAATTTTATTTTTTATCTTTTGCATTTTTACCTTTTGTGTTTTTATCGAAATGTGATGCAAACGTGCCATTCGATAAATAAATAAAGCGGGAAGCTTGGAAAACCAAAGCAATTATGTAACCTTAAAAAAAGGCTTTTTCTATTTTTTTTAAAAAAAGGCAAAATAAAAAAAAATGAAGAGGACAGAAAGAAACAGAATAGAAAGAGCAGCGAGTCCAAGCCAACCTCATTTACCGGCTTCTGAATTCTGCCTCTGACATGGGGAAGATTCCACCGCCTGGCATAGAAATAATAAAAAAAATTATTATAGCTTCTCCTAAAAGGGTCTCCTCAGTTTCTTGGGCATGAGCAGAGAAGCTCCACGATTTAAAAAGAGCCTATTTAGAAATTTAAAAAGGGGGAAATGGGACTTTTCGGGGGAACTGAATGGGCTTTTCGCTTAACTCTTGCCTTCCAGATTTCCAAGAAGGAGAGAGAGAATGGTGCGTTTCTGAGGGGAGGAAAAAGAAGGCGGGGGGGGGGGGCGGGAAACGGGATTCAAACAATTGGCAGGGCAAAAGCTTTGAGCCACAGAAGGTACTGCTGGCTGCAAAGCTTTTGCACGTTCTCCGCCCATGGAAGGGAGGGGCCCCTTCCCTCCTTCCAGGCCTCCCCAGTTCGTTCCAGCTTGCATTCCTGTCTGGGCAGGCAGCCCTGGTGACGTCAGACGCCCAGAGCCAGCCATGTGCTCTCTTCCCACGTGGTTGTGCTGGCGAGCACAGATGAGCGCGGAACACTCCGTCTGGGGGAGGGGGGGAGGGGAGGAGGCCAGAAGAGAGGAAGGCAGGACTCCAGGCCGACCTTCGCCCCCCCAAAACCCCGCCCCCTCCGCAACAGGGGTGGGAAGCGGGTTCTTGGACGGCGGCCGTACTCCTAGCTGTGTAGCTTACTAGTAGGGCCAGGCGCACAACACCCACAAAATACAGATATAGTCCTTGATTTACGACCGTAATTGGGCCCAAAATTTATGTTGCTCAGTCAGAAATGTGTTAAGGGAGCTTTACCTTTCTCGCCACAGTTTCTGAGTGAATCACTGCAGTTGATAAAGTTAGTAACCTGGTTGTTAAGCGAATCTGGCTTCCCCATGGACTTTTACTTGTTCGAAGGTTGCAAAAGGTGATCCCAGGACACCGCAATGGTCATAAGTATGAACCAGTGGCCAAGCGCTTGAATTTTGATTGCATGACCATGGGGATGCTTGCAAAAGTCACCCCTGTGGAAAAACGGTTGTGTGTCACTTTTTTCGGTGCCATTGTCACTTTGAACGGCCACTAAATGAATTTAAATCAAGGATTATCTGTATAAGTGTATGGGAATGCTGGCTGGGTTTGCTAGGACTGCCCAATCTTAATTATGAAACAAAGAGGAAAATATTTCGGAGGGGGAGGGGGAAGCACTCGACTCAAGGAAGGGAGTGTCTCCCAACTTTACCTTCTGGAATAAAATTGGGTCTGTTTTTCCTTTTACTTTAGTTTACTTTAGTTTATTGTCATTGCACCCCGTACAACGAAATCAAACACCATCTTCAGTGCACATCATGACCATGAAAATCAAACACACATCCTTCACCCTCCACATATTGAACTGGAAACCCCCGACACCACACCAACCCTGCACTATACAGCAGAATTCAAAAGAGCTACTGCCCTGGGATAGAAGCTGTTTTTCAGCCTATTTGTCCTTGTTTTTATTATCCTGTACCGGCTGCCAGATGGTAATAGTTTAAAAAAAAAAGGGGGCGGGGGTAAGGATTGTAAAGGTTTGCAGGTTGGAGAAGATACAGACAATCAATTTTTATTGGTGATGCTGTCAGATGAATGATAGCCAACTTCATCTCAAGAAGATTGGGTCAGGGAAGAAAAACATGCCTTGTGGGACACGCAGGTAGTCCTAGACTTATGACCATTCACTTGAAGATGGCTCAATATTAGGACGGTGCTGAAAAAAAGGGACTTAAAACCCATCCTCAAAGTTGTGACCCATTGCACCACCTCTGCAGTCACGGGGTTGTGATTCAGGCGCTTGGCAACCGGCTCATATTTACAACGGTAGCAGCATCCCGCGGTTGTGTGATCATTATCTGCTAGCTTCTCAGCCTGCCTCTGACAAGCAAAATTTGGACCAGACAATTTTTTTTAAAGAAAAAATCTTGGCTGCGTTTTCCAATACAGGTAAGTCCTTGACTGACAACCATTCATTTAGTGACCATTTGAAGTTACAACAACACTGGAAAAAAAGGGACTTGTGACTATTTTCACACTTATGGCCGTTGCAGCATCCCTAGGGTGACATGATCTACATTTGGACGCTTGACAACTGGTTCATATTATGACTGTTGCCGTATCCCGAGATAATGTGTTTTCTTTTTGTTGAACCTTTTGACAAGCAAAGTCAATGGAAAAGCCAGATTCACTTAACAACGGTGTTACTAATTTGACAACTGCAGTGATTCATTTAACAACTGCGGCAAGAAAGATCGTAAAATGGGGCAAAACTCACTTAACAACTGTCTTATATAACAACATAAATTTGAGGCTCAATTGTGGTCGTAATTTGAGTACTACCTGCAGTGGGCAGTCAAATACTTTCAAGTACCTTGCAAGCAGCTTTCTCAATCTTTTCTGCCAGTGTACAAACATGGACAGCAGCACAACTTTCAAAGCACTGCTAGGAACAACTCATATATTCACACATTACACAACACTGTTATGTTTTAACCATGCTTTATTGAACGAACCAGTTATAAGCTAGAATCTATGTTGCAGTTAAAAAGTCATCATGGCTTGTTTAGCCAATTCCTGGTTTGCTTCCCCTCTCTCTCCTTTCTCTTCTACTTTTGTGTTTTGTGGATTAGGAAGAAACCTGGGTAGAAAAATTATTTATGTTTAATTCACATTTTAAAATCTCCCTCAAAAAGGGACTCTAGGTAAACAGGGCACAGTAAAACATCAAAACATAAAACTGTATATCAAAATTAAAACGTTAAAAAGTTAACATTTTAGAATCAAAATAAGGGGGTGAGAATAAACCCTGTTAAAAAAAATGGTTGACAAAAGCGAAGGGAGGATTCTCGTGGCACCAAGCAACCCCACAACTTTTGGCTCCCCACACAAGGGTAACAGAACCATGTTTGAATCTTTTGAGAAAGAGAGGAGAGTAGGAGGCTACCTCAGTTCTGGAAAGTGAATATTCGATAGAGCGGGGGCAATGGCAGAGAACAGCCTTTTCCTAGACCCTGCCAATAATCCAGGTCCAACCAAACACAAACCAAGTGCAATTCTCCATTTCCAGATGCCACACAAAGCCATAGTTGTCATCAATACAGGGCTTGTTATGGTTTACTGCTGTTAAATAAACCATGGCTTATTTCAATAATGCCATCTGCACAACACAGACAAAACCAAACAGTATTATTTCAACGCTGGCTGAGAATTTTTGTTCCACTGTCACTGGTGCAAGAAGAGGTAACCTGGGGTAAGAAATTGGAACTTGCTCTCAGGTCCATTAAGCTTAAAGAAGTAAATTTCTGTATTCAATGCCTCTTATTTTTAATGTTATTTAACTGCTAACAAAAAGCATTACAAAAAATATGGTTGAGACTTCGGCAAAAATGCAAAAAAGAGCAACTAAGATGATTAAAAGGTCTGGGGACAAAAACTTACGAAGAATGGTTGCAGGAATTGAGTATGGCTGGCCTAGAGAAAAGAAGAACTACAGGTGACGTGATAGCAGTGTCCCAGTATTTCAGGGGCTGCCACAAAGAAGAGGAAGTCAACTTATTTTCCAAAGCACCAGAAGGCAGGACAAGAAACAATGGGTGGAAACTAATCAAGGAGAGAAGCAACCTGGGATTAAGGAGAAACTTCCTAACATTGAAATCAATTAACCAGTGGAACAGCTGGCCTCCAGAAGTGGCGGGTGCTTCATTGCTAGAAGTTTATAATAAAAAATTTGGACATTCGTGGTCACTTATCTGAAATGACTATCTATCCTACTTGAGCAGCAAGGTGGATTAGAAGACCTCTAAGGTCCCTTTCTAGCTCTATTCGGATTATAAAGCAATGGGAGACATACAGATGGAGACAGTTAAATCCTTTCTTCTCTCTCTGCCCCAAATCAGGATATTCATAATATACATACATACATAGACACACACACACATATATATACATATATACATACACACACACACACACACACACATATACATAAACACACACACACACATATTCTTAAGTTTTCGTGGGTATTTATATGTATGGTATTCAGCTTTGTTCGGGTATTTTCCCAAGTCATTATAGTTGTGCTTTTAAAGTTGTAGCAACGTTTCGGCAGAATCTCATCTGCCATCATCAGACGAACACTATGCAGAAGCCTGATGATGGCAGATGAGATTCTGCCGAAACGTTGCTACAACTTTAAAAGCACAACTATAATGACTTGGGAAAATACCTGAACCAAGCTGAATACCGTACATATAAATACCCGTGAACACTTAAGAAAACAAATATATAAAGGGTTGTGTACAGCAGCGGTCCCCAATTTTTGTGCCACCAGGAACTGGTTTTGTGGAAGACAATTTTTCCACGGATGGGATGGCGGGAGAAAGAGAAGTGTGCAACCTAGATCCCACTCATGTGTAGTTTCACTCACCTGCTCTGCACCTCCAACGGTGCAGCCCAGTTTCTAACAGGCCATGGACCAGTACTGTTGTACAGGATCTTAGCTGTTCCTAGCACTGAATCTTCTGTACAGAGAGCACTGATGTCATTCCTGTGATCTATTGGCCTCCCTTTCCCAGCTTAGGAGCCACAATCCTAAGTGTTCCTACCATAGTGTTCCTACTCTTTTTACTTTCTGTATCTCTACTCTAGTCTTCCTCTTTCAGGCCCTGTTATTTCTCCACCTTCTGCTATTTCTTCTTCTAGATGCTGCCGTCTCTTGGCACCACTATCTATCTATCACCACTGCTGTCTTCTCATCCTTGTCTGCTACTACAGCATCTGGTTAATTGGTCAATACTTGCCTGGATCAGGAAGTCCCACAGTATCTTAGTGCTCTTATTCACGATATTCTGTGGACTCTCTCATCTGGATTTAGGACGGTCTAATCCAGTGGTGGGATTCAAAAATTTCTACTACCGGTTCTGTGGGCGTGGCTTGGTGGGCATGGCGGGGGAAGGTTACTGCAAAATCTCCATTCCCTCCCCACCCCACTAGCCTGCTTTCCAGCTCTGTTCTCCTGTGGAGGGCAACAAAAGAAGACCCAGCCAATCAGCTGGGACTCGGGAGGCAGAGAATAGATGGGGCGGGGCCAGTCATAGGTGGTATTTGCCAGTTCTCCGAACTACTCAAAATTTCCGCTACTGGTTCTGCAGAACTGGTCAGAACCTGCTGACTACCACCTCTGGTCTAATCCCTACACTGTGCAAATGTTTCTGTACACAATGCCAGCTATACCCGGGACATAAAAGTTATGCCAAGGAACTGTGTTTGCACACCGGGCTTAGCATAAATAGCTGCACTGTAGCTACTGTGTTTGCTCAAGATGTTAAATTTGTTGAGTATTATCTCAGTGAGGACCTTTTGTGCACTTGTGATCCATTAGATTGTGAAAACCCACCAATTTACTTTATGGTTCAACATTTTTTACAAACAGTGAGAATTGGTTGAGTGAAGCACTGTATTAGTTGTATCTTGTGTATACAACCACAGTGCACATCCGGATCCTTGGAATGCCAAATCTTTCCCTTTTATCTTAGAAGTTTTTTTTTTTCTTTTTCTAAGCTCTGATGGGCATTTCATTTCAAATAGGACAAAAGTAACACAGATTCTTAGTTGGGATAAAATAAAATAAAACCCCAACTTCAAATCTAAGAACAGGTAATCCTTGACTTACAACCACAACTGAGCTCAACATTACTGTTACTAAGCAAGATGTTTGCTAATGGAAAGGTCCATTTTGTGACCTTTCTTGCCAACGGAATCACTGCAGTTGTTAAGTCAGTCACAGGGTTGTTAAAATGAATCCGGTTTCCCCATTGACTTTCCTTGTCGGATGGTTGCAGGAAGGGATTACACGACCCTGGGACACTGCAACCGTCATAAATATGAGTCAGTTGCCAAGCGTCTGAATTTTGATCATGTGACCAGGGGATGCTACAACAATCATAAGTGTGAAAAATGGTCATGCCACTTTTTTCAGTGCTATTGTAATTTCAAACTGTCATTAAACTGTTGTAAGTCAAAGATTACCTGTATTTCTATAATAAGGAGCACTCAAAATGGCACAAAAAGGGTTTCCAGTGTTTTTCTCCAAAGCTGTTGGTCAACTAAGGTGTCACTCCTATCATCACTGCCTTAAAAATATTAAAAAAATCAGGGAACACTAAAAAAAACACACCAACATCTACCTCATTTTTAAACTCTGTCTCTCCTGTCCCAGTTTTCAGCTGGCATTGTTTGGTTTGTGATTTTTAGTTGGTATTGTTTATTTTGTGTAGGCCTTTTTTTTTCCTTGGGTGTGTTGCACAACACCCAGAGCTGCATTGTTTGAGCTAGGAAGGCATCTAACCCTATTAAATAAATTATTAATAAGAAATAATAATAAGTAACAACTTGCCTCATGTAGAACGCTAGAGAGTATTTGGGAAATTGCTCATTCTTTTACAATCCTTTGGGATTACAGTCTGAGGTTTTTACTTTTGGCCACTGTCCCTTTGGATTATATTGTGTTTTTAATTTAGATCAATGTTTCTCAACCTAGGCAATTTTAAGATGGGTGGACTTCAACTCCCAGAACTCCCCAGCCAGCATGAGTTGATGTCCATCTATCTTAAAATTGCCTCCGCTGAAAAAAAACCCAATTTAGATTGTTGTCCATCCCTTTTCACCTCCTAAAGTTGTTTTGGCAAAAAGAGGCAGCTATATAAATCAAAATAAATCGTAAACATTTGAACCAGTCCTAATAAAGGCATTGCTCAGATAGGAGCTGGATTAAGCTTACTTGTTAGCTGAGCTCAATAAACTGTGTCAGAATTGGTTAATACCGTACATACTTACATATAAGCTCATATATAGAGATAAGCCGACTCTTGAATGTTTCACCAAAATAGTATGAAAAATGTGCCACCCACGGATAAGCCAACCAGCATTTTTCATGGTATTTTGGTTAAACATTCAAGGGGTCAGCACTTCTTTGGATTTATTCCCTGAATAAATATGTACGGGATTTTTTTTCTTCCTTTAAATCACGTCCGATTTTCAGAGACCGCCGTTTTTTGGGCAAGCTTTTTCACAAGTGGTTTGAGAGAAAGTGACTGGCCCCAGGTCATCCAGCTGGCAATGTGATAAGACAGGACTAGAACTAATGGATCCCTCAGTTTCTAGCTGGATGCCTTAACCACTCGAGCAAACCGCTGTCAATACAGGATACAAGGGGAATACTTTTAAAAACCCATCCATGTTGTATAACCCAATAGATAAACCCATCCATGCTATAGATTTTTTTCTCCCATGGACCAATCCAGCTGTTTGCTGCTTTTTTTTTTTTTTTTAGTTAGCTGGAAAAATTTCATCACTTTCTACAATGGGATGGGCATTACATTCCAAAGGTGTTAGAAAAAAAGAGAAATATGGACAGTCTTTGACTTATGACCAGTATCATGATCAGAACTTTTGTCATAAGTCGAAATGGACCTGATATAATAACAATTTTTATGGAGGTCATTAAGCAAATCCAGCTTCCCAATAGGTGTTTTTTTGCTGGAAATTGGCAAAATTCCCTCCCCTCTCTTCCCGGTCCAAAATGCAAAGGGCCAGAATGACATCTCCCTGTTATCAATTTTCTTTTAAAAAAATACACATATGGACTCTTGCTTAGCTCTTTGAAAGATGCCAAAAAAGCCAACAGAGTTGTAGGCTGCATTATCAGAGGGATAGAATCAAGATCCCATGAAGTGTTAATACCACTTTATAATGCCTTGGTGAGGCCACACTTGGAATTCTGCATCCAGTTTTGGTTGCCACGATGTAAAAAAGATGTTGAGACTTTAGGAAGAATGCAGAGAAGAGCAACAGAGATGATTAGGGGACTGGAGGCTAAACATACAAAGAACGGTTGCAGGAACTGAGTATATCTAGTTTGATGAAAAGAAGGATTAAGGGTGACATGATAGAAGTTTTCCAACATCTCAGGGGCTGCCACAAAAAAAGAGGGAGTCAAGCTATTCTCCAAAGCACCAGAATGCAGGATAAGAAGCAGTGGGTGGAAACTAATCAAGGAGAGGAGCAACCTAGAACTAAGGAGGAATTTCCTGACAGACAGAACAATTAACCAGTAGAACAATTTGCCTCCAGAGATTATGGCACTCCAACACTGGACGTTTTTAAGAAGAGACTGGACAACCCTTTGTCTGAAATGATATAAGGCTTCCTGCCTGAGCAGGGGGTTTGGACTAGAAGACCTCCAAGGTCCCTTCCAACTCTGTTATTCTATATGAGGTCAAAGAATTTCCCATATACCAAACGCAAAGCAAGAAGGTCTCTGAGCATCGATGTAAACACTCATGTGTGCAAAAAGAAGGGCCAGGGTTGCCATCTTGACTTTTTTGACCTTGCTTCCCTTTCAGATGCTGGCACAGTGAAGAATGCCAAGAGTGGGTGATAAAAGCAGAGTTTGTCCAGAAACTGCCTGTTTTTAAAAATATCCCTGTCTGATTCCCAAACTTTGATAAAAAGGCACAGAAAAGGGGGCCAGATCTCATTTAACTGCCTTTGCAGCCTCTCCCATCCAGACTAAGCTATAGGACCGTGATGGCAAACCTATGGCATGCATGTTGGAAGTGGCATGCAGAACCATTACTGCCAGCATGCGAGCCCTTGCCCAGAGCAGGTCTACTGCGTATGCGCCTGCGCCCACGCTCAACAGCTGATTGTCAGGTATTTGGTCCACTGAACAAATGTCTCACTTAGCAAGAGAAATGTTGGGCTCAATTGGGGCGGAGTTGAATACCACCAGTATTCAATTAGGATTTTGATTTTGATTGACTGATAAACGTGAGTTACATCTGCTGGACATTTGAGGATACAGTACAGAGTGGGATAAAAGTCAAACACATTACTTAACACACAAACACACATACAGGTTTTACAACAGTTAAGCTTCCTGCTTAACTGCCAGCTGACAGAGCTGAGGGCTTAACTTAACCGGGAACAACAGCATCCTGAGTCAGTTACATTATGCAAACTATAACCATCTTGTGGCAGAGAGTTCCACAGGTTAGCTGAGATTGCAGGAAAGCTGCCTTGCTCTATTCATTTGCTAGTAGACTCTTGTCTCTTGTATTCCCATCCTTTTTGCAGACATCAACACGAAGTAGAGAAGTTTTTGATTTTCTCTTCAGCGAAAATCATACTTTCAATAACCAACATGAGTAAAACTTTGGCCGCTGCCACTATGAGAAAAATATTTGCATGCTTTTCCAAGGAATAGCTTCACGCCAGCTTCTGGCATATGTAAGCCATGAGAATCATATGCAAGCTGTCAGCAAATCAATACATAAGGTCATTTGGCACAAGCTGGGTTTTCTACTGAAAATATATATATACCAATAATATTTTTCCCTTCCTTCCACCACAAATGCCACGTTTGCTTTCTAAATTCTCTTCCCCTGCACACCACTGAGACCAGAGGAAGGATCCCTTCAGCTACCACAAGCTGTTAAAAAAAAAAAAACCACACAAGTTTAAAAACTTTGTCATCCGTTTTCAAACAAAGGCTGTTCCTCCAATGGGATGGTACATCAACACATCCAATTACGCAAGGGTTGTTCAGTTCAGCCAACTAATGTCAACACATAGAAGACAGCTATGACCTGTTGGCATGAAATAGAACACAGCTGCGCTAGATTCACCACAGCCTTCAGACACCACATCAGATTCCAGCTCAAGAAATTTAACCGTTTATCTGAATGGGACAAACCACAGCTCCCTGTCATCATGATCTTCTTTTTAACGACTCCATAATCCCTTGCGGGGTGGACTGGGCAACTGAATGGAGCTAGCAGAGTGCTTTTTAATGGCCGGAGGTCCTTCCTGTCACCAATGCAGTTTCATTCGCCAGATATGTGTGCCCAGAGAGAGAAATATCTGCCGCTACTTAGGATCAAATTCACCGCCTCCTGATTGTGAGGCGAAAGCTCCACTTCTAGGCCACCGCACCCATTCCCGATCCACTGTCAAAAACCACAGCTGCCAGTCTGTCCCCCTTGATTTAATCCACACACACAGGCCACTGTTCTAGACCAATGCCCTGCCTAAGGCAGGAATCCTTGAACCATCTCAGTCCAAAGGCTGTCCAATCTTTTCTTGAAAACCTCTAGTAATGGAGCAACCCATGACTTCCAGAGGCAGGCTCTTCTGTTGCTTAACACAGGTAGCCCTCAACTTATGACCACAATCGGGACCAGAAAATTCATTGTTAAGCAGTACAGTTGTTAAGTTAGGTGTCACATGACTGTCCCTGATTTTGTAACTTTTTTTTTTTTTGGTCACCCCACAATCACCATTTGGGATCTTCCCTGCCTGCTTCCCTATGCTTGTTGGAAACTGGCTGGGAATTTCACAAACAGCCATGATGCAGCCACAGGATGCTGCATCCATCAAAAATACATACGGTTGTCACACACCTGAATTGCATTTACATGACTATGGGAACACTGCAATGATTTTAAGGGCAAAAAACCTGTTTGTAAGTCACTTTTCCAGCACTGTAGTAACTTTGGTCACTAAACAAATGGTCATAAGAGGAGGACTATCTGTAGCAATCATAACCAGGAAGTTCCTCCTTCTTTTCAGTTTGGATCTTCCTCTTTTAAGCTTCCACCCACTGATTCTTTTCCACTTGTCTTTTCTGAATCAGGAAAATGAACCCACGCGCTCTATGACATCTCTTCATGTAGTAGAAGATTACTATTATTACAGGCAGTCCTCAACTTACAACCATTCGTTTAGCGACCACTCAAAGTTACAGTGGCACTGAAACAAACTGACTTATGGCCATTTTTCATACTTATGACCGTTGTAGCATTGCCATGGTCATGGGATCAAACTTTGGATGCTTGGCAACTGGCATGTATTTATGACGGTTGCAGTATCCCGGGGTCGTTTTTTACAACCTTCTGACAAGCAAAATTAATAGGAAAGCCAGATTCACTTAACAATGCCACTAATTGAACAATAGCAGTGATTCACTTAACAACAGTGGCAAGAAAGGTCATAAAATGGGGCAAAACTCCATTAACAACTTCCTTGCTTAGCAACGGAAATTTTGGGCTTGACTGTGGTCATAAGTCAAGGACTACCTGTACCTAATTTCAGAGAACATCCCTTATCACATTCTTCTTCCCATATACATTAACCTATTATACATAGGACATTTTTTACAGCACCAGTCAACACACTATGATTTAATTAGATATATATTACACAACCAGAAATCTTTGTCTGCTTGTCCTGAAGCTTCCACCTATCAGGAAATAGAAAGACAGTGGGAAAATCCCTCCTAGCAGATGACATAATGTTAATTTCAATTATCCTTTGCTACACAAGCCATTTCGATTTTTCAAAAAGGAAGAAGGTTCAATATTTAGCTGGGTTTCCCCAATCCATGCAACTTCAGCTTCTATCATTCTAGGTCAAGGGGATTCTGGGAACAGAAGTCCAACATATCAGTTTGGACAAGATTGACACCTGGTACTCCCAATGGGGTCCTTCACATCTCAGAAAAGAGTCAAACCCCGCCCTCCCAAACAATCCATGTTGTAGCCCCTACCTGGATATATCTCAAGGCACTCCTTAGGACGCTGAGGTTTGAGGTTTTCTTGTCGTCAACATTGGGGATGTTTCTCTTGAGGGTCTCAAAACATTCTTTCAAGTGGGCACGTCTATAGAAACAAAACCCCAAATTTAGTCAGCCTGCAGAATGAACTTGATCTTGACGTTGATCAAGATGACGTGCCGATTGGCACGAAATGAGGAAACCATTGGGTATGAGGTTTAAAGTAGGACAAAAACACAGCCCCTCAGTAGCGTTAATTCAGTGTTTGTTTGTCAACCTTGGCCACGTGAACCTTGGCTACCTGAAGATGGATGTGGACTTCAACTCCCAGAATTCCCAAGCTGGGAATTCTTGCTGTCTAGGGAATTCTGGGAGTTGAAGTCCACACATCTTCAAGTGGCCAAGGCTGAGAAACATCAGTGATCTCAGTGAACGTCTCAAATTAATTTTAAAAAGTATTTTTAAATTGCTTCAAATTTTACAATATTCTGGGTGAATATAGTTAATGCATGAAATTATTGTGCAAAACTGAATAGGCTCGATTATTTTGTGATTTTTTTAAAAAAAAATGTTATTTATAGGAGGCACCAGATGCTTCTTAAGGTGACTAAATCCAAACCTAATGATTTAGGTTGTTGCAATGCTTAGGACTGTTGAAGCTAACTTGCACAACTGCTTCATTCAGAGGCATCTGCTGAATGAAGCCAGTGGAGGTGTGGTAGCAGAACAAATAAAAGTCCCCACACCCAAAGACGTAAACACATCTGTAAATTTGACTTTTTGCACCGCCTTACAGGAGTACAAAGTCAACAGAAGCTCCAGATAACTCACATCTCCTCCATTGCCTAACATAAAAAGGCTTTATTTATTAAATTTATTTGCCACCCATCTTGTTTTGAAGCTATTCTGGGCGGATGCAAAATATTTTGCGGCCTACCCAACCTGCTTAGGTCAGCTGACCTCATCTAAGAAATTACTCAGTTGAGATTCTTAAAATGTTAGCAGATGTTTTGGACATCCAGGGATGATCTTTGAAAGAGACAAATCAGAGCAAGAAAAAAAAAATCTGACCATGACAGGCAGGGGATAAAATGTAGGTTTGGAGGAATACACGTTGAGGTAAAGCATTTGAACTGATCAACTCAACATGGAATGAGAAGTTATTAAAATGAAAAAGGGCAAAACACACAGAAGAAAAAACTGGTCAGTATTGCTGTGGTCCAAAACAGGAATCCTCATAGAATATATTCACTAAGGGTTAAATTGTCAGATTCTCTTTCTCTGAATTTGGCTGTTTTTCTGGAGATATTTTCATTACCAGGCTATGTAAACACTTATTGGTGCAACCATCAGCTCGGAAACTGGAAATCATGCTTGGAAGTGGTTTTGCACGTCAGTTTAGCCTAAAACCCGCTTGATGGACAGATCAAGCCAAACCAAAATGCAAAAAAAAAAAGGTCAAAAATTGTTTGAAGAGGGCATCTAACATAGTTTACACATAGCACATTCATAAGGCATCCAAGTAGGCAAAACCACCTATAGCTACTGTTCTGCATAAATTTGGAGAGATGTGAGGTAAAAAAGCAGACAAGCAGCTTCACACTTGGTTTGTATACTGACTTTGAGAAATGCAAACCATGATTAGTGCAAATCATGGTTTGGCATGGTGCTTTAACCGAACAGTTTCTTTTTTGGCACATTCACAAAGCACAACCGATATTCTCAGGAATCTTTGTATGTTCAGAAGAACAACTGGAAAACATCCTTTTTGGAAAACTCAAAACTTTCTCCACTGTATGTGAAAAGATGATTGTTTCGGAATTGAAAAAAGGTACATACCTGTTCTTCTCCAATTTATTATGGACTTCTCGAGTGCCAACTCTAAAATACAAAATATCAGAAAAAGCAAAGTCATTGCCAAGCAGCCAAGTTGTAAAATTAGAAATATTTCTGGAAGAGAAAGCATCTTAATTTTTACACTCTGCAAAGTGTTGTTAAAAGCAGTAGAAAGGAAGTATTTTATTTCGTAAGGAGGGAAGAAGTGTGCATATGCTTGCACATGTACAGGTTAGGTATCCTCGACTTACGACCATAATTGAGTTCAAAATTTCCATTGCTAAGCAAAGCGGTTAAGTGAGTTTTGACCCTTTCGCCATAGTAGTTAAGTGAAGTCCTCTATTTACAACAGTTCATTTAGTGACCGAAGTTACAATAGCACTGAAAAAAATGACTTAAAACTGCTTTTCACACTTACAGCCATGGCAACATCCCCATGGTAACAGGATCAAAATCCACCTGCTTGGCAAACTGACTCATATTTATGATCACTGTGCGGTGAAGTGATCTGCTTTTGTAACCTTCTGACAGGCAAAGTCAATGGGAAAGTTACGTTCCCTTAACAACAACAGTGTGACTAACTTAACTGCAGTGATTCAATCAACAACCGTGGCAAGAAAGATCATAAAATGAAGCAAAGCTCACTTAACAAACGTCTCACTTAGCAACAGAAATTTTAGGCTCAATTGTGGTCGAGGAGTACCTGTAATGCGATGGTTAAGCAAATCTGGATTCCCTCATTGCTTTAGCTTGTCAAAAGCTGGTTGGGTAGGTTATAAAAGGTGATCGCATGACCAGGGGTGGATGCTGCAACAGTCGTAAGTGTAAAAAATGATTATAAGTCACATTTTTCGGTGCCGCTATAACTTCAAGTGGTCACTAAACAAATGGTTTCCAGTCGAGGGCAACCTGGATCTTCTCCCTTCATTTTTCTTGAAGCAATTCAGAAGGACTGCAGACTCTTGCAGCCTCATTGAGCCAAACACACCCAGTCCCACATCACAGACACGCAAGATGTGCATGGCGCACTGATTGCCACATCCTTGTTGCCCTGGTAACAAATGCATCTGTTGTTTGCAGGGAACCTGCTGAGGGAAACGCGCGGCTCTTGCACCCTGTTTCTGACAAGGAAAATCCAGGACATTAGAAATGTGTCATCACGATCACACAAGGCGAGATTATTTTGGGAACCACAAGGGGAAAAAACCTCAGGCAAAAATGGAACTTCTCAGGAATTCTGGAGGGAATCCGACGTACATATCAGATTTGGCATCGTTTACTTTAGCTTGAGGGTTGCGGCCTGTTCAAAACCAGGCTGCAAAAGCCGCAGATGAGGGCGCATGAGTGCAGCTCCACTAGTGCAAGCAGCAAGCACGTGTGTTGTGTGTGTGTGTGCGTGCGCGCACAGCTCCATTTGCACGAGTGGTGGACCCGCCGCTCACATAAATGAAACCATGTGTGCTAACTAACCTGCTGCTCAGGCAGAACCATCCCCTGGTCCCTTCACCACCACCATATCTGCCGGTTTGCAAAGCGGGAGGTGTTGGGGCCCACTACTTTAGCTTATTTCCTGGGATCTCTGCAGGTATTCCACATGCTTGGTCACGTGTGCATTACTGGATCTTCCCGCCAGTTGGTGTCTTTCACACAGGCTGGGACTTCAGATCCCAGAATCCCCTTGCCAATTGAGACAAAAGACAGGGTGGGATTCTGGGAATTCCAGCCTCAGCCTATTTCAAGAGCACCAGGTTGCAGAAGACTGGTTGTTCTAGTTCAGGCATCTGCTTCCCACAATGGCCAGTTAAAAAAACTGCAGAAAACCACCAAACCCAAATGGTATACAATTTCAGCCGCTAGCATTAGTACGTGTGATAGCTCTGAACGCTGAAAATTGAGACCAATTCTCTACAAAGGAGTGTTTGTTCCATGGCTCTCACGATGTCAAAGACCGGACAGCCATTTGTTTAGAATGGGAGGAGGATTTTTGCACTGGGCGGGGGGGGGTTGAACTAGAACCGTGATGGCGAACCTATGGCACGCATAGCCTTCTCTGTGGGCATGCAAGCCGTCGCCCCACCTCAGCTCGGCCGCACATGTGCATGCGCCTCCCGCTGGCCAGCTGGTTTTCAGATCTCTGCTGCACATGCTGGGGGCGGGGCGCATGCATGTGGAATGGCTTCCAAGAGACTGTTTCGTGAGGATGGCTGGTGTGATCGTTAGGTAAGGGCGTGTGAGGCAAGTTCCCCCCTCTCCCCCCCTGGTCTCCTCACCTCATGTTCTCGCCACTGCAAGCAACCAAAGGAAATGGCAGGCAACTGGCTGCGCCGGCACTTAAGTAGGGCTAATTTTGGGGGTAGGGCTTAATTTTAAGCACGTGCGTTTAAAAACATGATAACTCTTCTTTTCGGAGTAGGTCTTCTTTTCAGGGGAAACACAGTAGTTAAGGGAGACATCACGTGCTCACTCTTTAAAACCTTCCCTGCTGGCTTCCCTATTGATTTTCCTTGTTGGAAGTTGGCTGGGATGGTTGCGAATGGCGATCATGTGGCCCCGGGGCAGTACAACTGTCATAAATACATGCCAATAGCCGAAAACCCAATCATGATCACATGACCATGGGGAGGTTGCAAGGACCAATTGTGAGTCACTTTGTTTAGTGCCGCTATGTCTTAGGTACCTAAATGAAGACGACCTATAGCTCGTTCTATCTCCCAAATCTTTCTACTTTCAATGCACACAACAACCTCCTTAACCAAGTCACTTCAAAACACAGAAGGGGATCTTAGGACATGTGTGAATACCGCCCACTGAACTACTTGGTTATACAAGCTCAGGAGATGGATTAACTCCATAAAGTTAAGGAAGCTGGGTAAATGCAGCCCGCAGGTCTGCTGCAGCAGGGCAAACCACTCAGGAGTGATATTAATCATGAAGATGGCAGTGAGGATTATGATAATAATAATAATAATTCTTTTTTCTCCTTTATTCTCATCCTTCCTTCCCTTAACGGAAGAGAAGGCCATTTTATCAGGAAGAGACCAGACCCTTTTCTGTATTACGGAACTGAATCGACCACCACTGAGACGGGAATTTCTGTAAATAAATCATTGCTGTTGTAAGTGAAATCGGGCTGAATTTTTACAAGGAGTTTTACAGTGGTCATTCAGTGAATCATCACAGTCACTAAGCAAATCACACTATCATAAATCAAATCCAGCTTCTTCATTACAATGCTTCTTCAGGCATTTGCTTTGCCTGAAATTAGCAAAAAAGGACATACCGTATTTTTCGGACTATGAGACGCACTTTTTTCCTTCCAAAAAGTGGGTGGAAATGTCTGGGCATCTTATAAAGCAAATACAGGCCCGTTTTTGATCTGCAGAGTCCTTCTGGACAACGGGGAGAGCAAAAACAGGATGCGCGGAAGCAAAAAACTATTTTTTCTTGCTTTCTTCCTCCAAACCAAGGTGTGTCTTATAGTCTGAAAAATACAGTACGTTTAGATCATGGGATTGCAGGATATTGTAATTGGTAATAAATCCAGGGTGGTTTTGACTGCAAATTGCCCTCGTGTAACCACGAGGGTGGTACAGCTGTCATAATGCAAATGCAGGTCATAAATCACTTTTTTTCCCCGAGGCTGTGGTAACTTCGAACAGTCATTCAGTGAACAGTTGTAAGTCGAGGACTACGTGTCCTGAAACACACGCGGCCCAGAGCTGCACACAGGCCCTTCTACTCACCCGCCAGGTCTCTTCTTTTGCTCGCTGGGCTTGGCCTCTTCTAACGGGTTCACTTTGATGTTGAGTGGCGGAGGCACGTGATGCGGGAGGAGTGGCTGGTGGGCAGGTGGCTGGGGCTTAATTGGTGGCTGGGCCATATGATGTGGGGAAATAGCCAAGACGGAAGTGGCATAGTGGGGCAGCTGGCTGGGGCTGGCCGAAGGGGGTGTGGGGACCTTGATGTCCGGAAGAAGGGACCCCGAAGTTTTCTGGATCACGGGGGCCATCAGTGGGGGCTCCTTACTGAGACCCATGTTTAACATAGGTGAGTGCCGCTGGATAAGTGGGGGGGACAAGGTACTCTGGGGGGCTGGCTGAGGGGGGCTGGTGACGACTGGGATGGGGATGACGGAAATGGGAGCTGCCAGGGAGGGGGGAAGAGGAGGGGGAGGAGCTGGAGTGGGCGGAGACAAAGGGACAGCCTGGAGGTCTTTGTGGGATTCTTCCGGCTGGGCGACATGGTTAACCCTTTGCACGCTGGCCTTCTTCTGTTCCTGTTCACGCTCCTGGCAGAGTTTTTCATGTTTTTCATTTTCTTCTGAAAGAGGGAGAAAGAAAGAAAAAATATATATCTTTAATAAGCAATGTGCACAGCTCTATCCACTGTGAAATCACCACAAGAGAATTTTCAAGAATCCACAATTTGTGGCTTGTTACTGAGATAAGCTAGACTTTTTTTGCGAGCTGATGCAAACAGGAATGAGAAAGGGGTCAATGGAAGACCACCAACCTCTGGCCCAAAGGAAGGTCCCATCTCAACTGCGAAAGAATTGTGTAACAGCAATTCAAGATAAGTAAAAGGATGGATCTGATTCCCTCCCACACACACAAAAGAGCAACCTAAAAAAAATGTTTACCTCTCAAAGGGAAACTTCTCACTTATCAGCATTATCTTGTTAACCCCATCCTTTCAACCACATTTAAAAAGCTGCTAGTCCACAGGATTAAAGTTTGTTTTATTCTCCCTAATGGCTTTTCTGATGCCACCTTTTCTGATTAACACCAATTTGTGCTATCAGGCCTTCTGTCACTTTTAATTAGTAACTAACCCTTTAAGGTATTTTGAAATATTACTTCAAGAACCATTCCAATAAGCTCTTAGTTGTCATTGGTATACAGAATTTATTAAACAATAACCTGGTGCTTTCTGAGCTTGGCTGCCTTTCTTGCACGTGTCTCATGACCCAATTAGGAAACACTACAAGTAGTCCTCGACTTATGACCACAACGGAGCCCAAAATTTATGTTAAGTGAGACATTTGTTCAGTGACTTTTGCCCCATTTTACAGTCTTTCTTGCTGCAATTGTTAAATGAATCAGTGTGGTTAATAAGTTAGTAACCTAGTTGTTAAGTGAATCTGACTTCCCCGTTGATTTTGCTTCGTCAGAAGGTCGCAAAAGGGGATCACATGACCTTGGGACACAGCAAGCGGACATAAATATGAAACAGTTACCAAGCATCTGAATTTTGATCACAGGTGATCATGGGAATGCTGCAAAGGTTGTAACTGTGAACAGTCATAAGTCAGTGCCATTGTATCTTTGAGCTTTCACTAAATGAACTGTTGTAAATCGAGAACTATTGATATGCTCTCTGTCATCATCATCATCATCCCATCCACTGTTGATGTTACAGAGTTGAGTCAGGAAAAAACCCAACACAGAGAGCACCAAGGATTTCACAATTCAACCACGGCCTAACAAATATTCTCTTCGGTTGGAATCTATCTATATACTACTAAAAACTCTTCCATCTATATATTACTAAAACGCTCTGGTCTATTTGTAACAGCCAACTGGGTGAAATTGGAGGTGTATGTCAGAGTGTTTGCAGCATGACTACAATTGGGAGACAACCCAGGAGCCAAACACAGCACAGAGGCTTTGTCTTTTAACAGTGGTTTATATACAAGATAGCTATATACGTGGTAGGCAAATACCTGGCAATCAATCAATCGTCTTTACTCTGCACAGAGAACCACAATGGAGACAGAACACACGGAGAAAGAAGTAGGCCCTCTCATGGCCTCATATAGACAGCTTCTTAAAGTGGTAGAAGCCTGTAGACCCATCCTCAGTCTTAAAGTGGCAATAACCATGCAGATTCATCCTCATTGCATCAGCCTTACAACAACTGGTCAGCTATTAAATCTCAATACCTTAACAGTATAGAGCAGGCTTGTCCAGCCCACGGCCCACGGGCCGCATGCGGCCCAGGTCGCCTCGTAATGCGGCCCAGTGCCCACCCCAACCTTCGTGCCAGAGCCAGCGAGGAGGAGAGGCAGGTGCGAGGCGGGGCGAGGCGAGTGCCACACCAAACAGCAACAGAAAAGGTGGGTGCTGTCAGAGCGCCACCTCCTGCTGTTGCCACCGCTGCTGCCACTTCTGCCTCCGCTGCTGCTTCTGCCCCCGCCACTGCTGCCGCTTCTGCCCCCACCACTGCCGCCGCTTCTGCCCCCGCCGCCGCTTCTACCCCCGCCGCCGGTGCTTCTGCCTTCCAGTCCTGCCTCATCCAGCCGGGCCATTTGCAGGAGGAGAGGTAGGCGCGAGGCGGCGAGCTTTCTCCCCCCACAAAATTTGGCTGGAAAATAAACCGTGATAAACTGTGATAAAAATAAATAATTTTTAATAAATAATTAATAATAAAAACATCTCACTAACTTCATTTACAAATAAATTTAATATGTTAACTATGTTTTCTATGGTTTTTTTTGGATGATCAGGTATCGTTACTATTATTTTATTTTATGTGTGGCCCAAACCAAATTTTCATCTTCTAATGTGGCCCAGGGAAGGTGAAAGGTTGGACACCCCTGGTATAGAGCAACAATGATTGAACCAAGGTAATTCAAATGGACTAACTTACTAACTTACATAATGCCAGAACCCATGACTCCTGTGGGAGTGAAATTTGGAGAAACTGTGACCACATTAACATCACCGCTCCTTCCAATGACGCTTCCCAGAAACCTGTAGGTTGTGTGGCACAAGAGAAGACAGGAAGGCTATATCCACTGCTCTTGTTCTAACCTCCGACTCCTCCATCAATTGGCTGGTGCAAGATTTGACAGACCACTAACACTTAATAACTTGCCTAATAAATATTGATCAAATATGAATATGTCCTTTACTCAAAAGGTTTTTTTTTTTTCAAAATTCTGTTACTGGGTTAATTTTGGGCAAGATAATTTCTCAGATTTTTAAATATCACTGGGACAACAAAATATAATTTAGTTTACCACAGTGAACAATAAAACTTAGAACTGATTTCTTGTGTTGGGTCAATTCATAGGCATTAGGAAACAGAGTCAGTACACTAATCTCAGAATTCAATGAGTGGTTTTCCTCACCTCACAGAAACTTCTGGACCAAATTCATGTCTAAGGGGGGGTTTCACCAGTGATCATAAGCAGCCGTCCATTTTCTGATTGATCTCAAAAAAGAATCAGAACATCTAACATCAAATAACTATGCAGTCGTTTGATAAACCAGATTTAACAGGAAGTTGAAGCCAAAAAATAAAATAAAATCCCAATGAGATTCATTTAAGCCTAAAGATTTTAAAGACTTCCAAGAAAATCTGACCTGCTTAACTACAAAAACTTCATTACGCTGATGGAAGAGAAAACCATGTTCTTTACTTACAACGGCAGAAGAAAATTCATCTCGCACATTAAATTTTGTTCACAGAGAGATTGCAATCCTCAAATTTCGAACAGAACCACAACAGAATTACTAGAGAACGGGGTCAAAAAAGTCAAGATGATGACCATGATAGTGTGACCAAGGCCCTGCCCTTTATACATGGGGCATGGCTTAAACCAGGGGTCTTCAACCTTGGCAACTTTAAGATTTGTGGACTTCAACTCCCAGAATTCCTCAGCCAGCAAAGCTCCCAAGGTTGGAGACCCCTGGCTTAAACCACATCATTGCCACCACCATCTTGAATTTTCTGACCCACTCTAAGGAAACTCAAGTACAGGTCTGAACAAAAGTCATCCTGACATGGTAGTAGACTTCTAGTGTACCCCAACACTTTTAAGATGAGTGGACTTCAACTCCCAGAATTCCCCAGCCACCATGGCTAGCTAGAGAATTCTTGAAGTCCACACATCTTCATCTGCCAAGGTTGGAAAACACTGCTCTAGAAATTCTCTGAATTTCCAGAAAAAAATTGAAGACTACAGGAACCAGTAGCACTACTCAGGTGACCCTGAGGACACAGATAAACCTCCAAGTGTTTCAATGACCCTCTAAAAGGATGCAAATGACCAGCTGTCTGCAAGGAATATAAATCCTTCCATTCCCCATTATCCTGTCAACTGAAGAAGCATCTTGTATGAGAAGTGAAATATCTTCAAAGAAAAAAGTCCAGTTGCCTTCCGAAAAAGCACCTTTGGGACAACCATGATCTGTGGCCCACTGGTGGGCCATGAGAAAATTTTGGTGGGCCACAGAGAAATCTCACCCCAAGAGCAACCCCACAAAGCAATTAATCCAGGCTATGCAGAAACACAAGTGCCGCGCCACCCACATGGCCCATGGGAACCCTCCCCACCCACTCACTCCTTACCGAGTAAACTTGCCTGCTAAATTTTTATTTTTCCTTTTTCTGACCATCATCTGTTGTCTGTGCCGGGAGATTTAGATTCCTTAGGACTGAAGGTTTGCTTGCAAGCAAATTCAGTGCAGACTCATGGCAAGCAAATTTGAGAGACTGAGCTAGCCGATGGCAGATAGATAGATAGATGGATCACTGAATGATTCTGTGAGCAACTCAATCTGCCTGCTTTGCCTGATTTTGGGTAAAAGTTGCTCTTTTTAAAAAATAAAAAGTTCAATATTTACATGCATGGTGTGTTGTGAGTTAATTTTATGAGTTTGCTTGCGAGCAAATTTTATGACTGATTGAGCTAGCCGATGGCAGATAGATAGATCTCTGAATGAATCTGCGATTCTGCGAGCAACTCCATCTGCCTGCCAGCTTTGCCTGATTTTGGGTAAAAGTTGCTCTTTTCAATATTTATATAAATATTTATATTTACATACAAGCCATGCCCAGCCAATCACATGACCACCAAGCCACACCCACAAATTAGACCACACCCACAGAACCAGTTAGTGGTCCCTGTGATCTAAAATTATGAGTTTGGTGGTCCCTGAGGTCCAAAAGGTTGGTGACCCTGATCTGGATGACTGAGAATCTCTCCAGACTTTTTGCTCTAGAAAAGCTACAATGATTCAATGTTCTCCCTCCCATCTAAAAAATGATTTTTCCTCCATGTTTGCAAGTTATGAGTATGACATGCACATTTTAAGATTTTTCCAGATTCATGAACTGCTACATTCAGGATATGCCAACTGCAGGGATGGGCAGTGAATGTCAAAATTAGGTGAAGCTGCTTCCTCCAAGGACAGATACTTCATCTCCAAGCTTGAAGGTAGAAATGCGAGAAAGCCAAGCAATGCTGTTTCAGTGACCTTTGTACCTGGGGATACAGAGAGCAACCACAGAACTGGATGAAAGGATGTAGCTGCTTTAAAGAGTTGCACAGATGTGCTACAATCCTGTCCTTAAATAATTCAGAGCATCTTTTGGGAATCAAAATCTGTAGACTGCCTGATCCTATGTGAACCCCACCCTGCTTGGTAAACACATATTTACACTTTCAAAATAATCATACTCAAATTTCTTCAGAAGTAAAAGGACGTCAGAGCGTTTGGCAGCATGACTACCTTTATGAGACAACCCAGGAGTAACACACAGCACACAGAGACCTAAGACATTAACAGTGATTTAATATACAACAGGTATATACAGAGAATATACACATGGTAGCAAAATACCTTCACAAGCAAGCTTTTCTACTTCCTAACACAAGGAAAACTTCTGCACTGAATACTGGCCACAAGGAAAGAGAACTACACCCTCTAATAGCTGCCTTTTATACACACACCTCTTAAAGAAACTTTACCCTCCAGCCTTAAAGAGAAATACCCATACTCTGCTGAATCACTGATTACATCAGTCAGATTTACATCAGATTCACAGCATCGTGCAGCTACTCACTGCTGGTCAGTTTCTAAATCTAAGGAACTTACCTTAACAAAGGCTTTGTAGTACAAGGTTCTGTTTTGGCTTTCGAGTTATTCTATGTGTTCATAAATGATTTGAATGAAAAGTTAGAGCAATGTTTCTCAACATTGGCCACTATTAAATTGCCTGGACTTCAACTCCAAGAATTGCCCAGACAGCATGCTGAAGTTGAAGTCCTGACATCTTAAAATGGCAGAAGTTGAGAAACGCTATACGATTATCATGTTTGTAGATGAGTCAAAGACAGGAGGAGTAGCAAATACCTTAGATAAGAGTATAATCATTTTGGAGTATCCTGACAAGCTGGAACAACAGGCAGGAACCAGGAGATGGATTTTAACAAGGCAAATGCAATATCCTACCTACAGACTTGGGTAGGAAAAAAAAAATCAAAACTAAGAATATAGCATGGTGGATAGGCAGCAGCACACACAAAATGGACCTTCGTGAATCACCGGTTGAATAGGAGACCACAGCGTGATGTAGTTACAGAACAAGCCAACACAGTCCCAGATTGTATCAAAAGAAGGTCAAAGTCAAGATCGAGAGAACACATTGTTCCCGTCTATCTGATTTGATGACATCACAGCTAGAACTACAAGTTTGGTTCTAGGCATAGCATTTAGGGTGTACCCATTCAGATCAGAGTAGCTGAGACAAGCAGTTTAGTTACAGTTGTTGAGTGAATCACTGCAGTTGTTAAATTAGTAACATGGTCATTAAGTGAATCTGGCTTCCCCATTAACTTTGCTTGTCAGATGGTCTCAAAAGAGGATCACATGACTCCATGACACTGCAACCGTCATAAATATGAGCCACTTTGCCAAGCATCTGAATTTTGATCACATGACCCTGGGGATGATGCAATGGTTGTGTGAAAAATGGTCATGTCACTTTTTTCAGTGCCATTGTAACTTCAAACAGTCATTAGATAAATGGTTGAAAGTTGAGGACTACCTATATTTTAAGAGCTATCATCTAAAACTTGTGGAGAAATTCTTCAGAATTACCCCAAAGGCGAGCCAAAACACCTACAACAGATTTACATTACAATGACGCAGGTGACGGTTTGACATTAAAAAAATCCTAATAATAATAATCCTAACACAGGTAATGCTTAATGTACTACCACAATTGAGATTGGAACTTCCATTGCTGGGTGACACAGTCATTAAATGAGTTATGCTCAACTTCACAAACTTTTGGCCAGTCATTAAAGTGAATCACTATGGTCATTAAATGAATTATGTAGTTGCCAAGCAAATCCGGTTTACTCTATTGAGCTTGGTTCTTGGAAGTTGGCTGGGAAGTTGGCTTGCAAATGGTGCTCATGACACTGCAATCATTGTAAATACAGGCTGGGTGGCAAGCACAGATTCACAATCACGTTGACCACAGAGACACTGGGATAGCCATTAACTGCAAGGACCTGTCACTTTTTTTTTTAGCACCACCATAACTTTAAACAGCATTAAACAAATTGTTGTAAATTGAGGACTACTTGTAAGAGTTATTCAACAGACTGTCTATGAAGATGGTGGACTCCCTTGACCAGGGGTCGGCAACCTTAAACTGAGCCACAAAGGTCCTAACCGGAAATCCCATATTCCATTCTGGAGCCAACCGGAAGTCTGGTTCCCCCCATCATAGAGTCTCCTCCTAGAGCAGTGTCCTTTTTCCTCTGCCGACCAGAATTCTGGTTCCCCCACCCATAGTGTCTCCTCCCAGTGAGGCATCCTTTTTCCTCTACCTGTCCTAACTGAAAGCCCTATCAATTGTGGAGCCACCCGGAAAACCCGCCCCTTGCCATAGTCTCTCCTGGCACACCCTACATTTCCTCCTCCCCAACCGGAAGTTCAGAATTGTGGCGCTGACCAACAACAGGGAGCCACAGCAGAGGGATGAAAGAGCCACATGTGGCTCCAGAGCCTCGGGTTGCCAATTCCTGCCCTTGACAGGAATTAATTATGGAATATTCTAGTAATGGAAACCTACACAGGACATGGAGTGGATTCGATCAGAGGTCCCCAGTCTTTCTGGCTTAGCGGGTGTGTGTGTGTGGAGAGATGGTTTTGCACATGCGGTCTTGCCCACCATTTCCGCGGCCCAGTTCCAAATGGGCTGCAGGCCAGCACCAGGCCACGGACCATGGGTTGGGGGCCCATGGAGTAGATGATCTTCAAAATCCTTTTCAATGTTATCATTCAGTGTTTCTATGATTCAACAGGACTAGTTAAAACAACAACTGGAACGCATGGATCCTGTGCTGGTACCTATAAGTGCATGGATCACATAATACTAATTTTAACACCCAGTTTTTATTTTAAAAAGACTAGAAAGAGTTTATGACAACACAATCTCACATCACGGATGACAATCTGCCACATCAACCTCCAGGAACTGGCGTTCAAAGCTACGCTGCCTTCTAGACAAGGAGGTTCCATACTAGATCACAGTCAGTTAAAGGCTTAGCACCTGAATATACACTGCTCAAAAAAATAAAGGGAACACTTAAGCAACACAATGTAATGCCAAGTCAATCTCACTTCTGTGAAATCAAACTGTCCACTTAGGTAGCAACACTGATTGACAATCAATTTCACATGCTTTTCTGCAAATGGAATAGACAACAGGTGGAAAGCATAGGCAGGTAGCAAGACATCCCCAATAAAGGAGTGGTTCTGATCACAGACCACTTCTCAGTTCCTATGCTTTCTGGCTGATGGTTTGGTCACTTTTGAATGCTGGCGGTGCTTTTACTCTAGTGGTAACATGAGACGGAGTCTACAACCCACACAAGTGCCTCAGGTAGTGCAGCTCATCCAGGATGGCACATCCATGTGAGCTGTAGCAAGAAGGTTTGCTGTGTCTGTCAGCGTAGCATCCAGAGCATGGAGGCGCTGCCAGAAGACAGGCCAGTACGTCAGGAGATGTGGAAGAGGCCGTAGGAGGGCAACGACCCAGCATCAGGACCGCTACCTCTGCCTTTGTGCACGGAGGGACAGGAGGAGCACTGCCAGAGCCCTGCAAAATGACTTCTAGCGGGCCACAAATATGCATGTGGCTGCTCAAACGGTCAGAAACAGACTCCATGAGGGTGGTATGAGGATCCAATGTTGACAGGTGGGAGTTGTGCTTACAGCCCAACACCATGCAGGATGTTTGGCATTTACCAGAGAACACCAAGATTGGCAAATTCGCCACTGGCACCCTGTGCTCTTCACAGATGAAAGCAGGTTCACACTGAGCACATGTGACGGACGTGACAGGGTCTTGAGACGCCGTGGAGAACCTTCTTCTGCCTGCAACATCCTCCAGCATGACCGGTTTGGCAGTGGGTCAGTAATGGTGTGGGGTGGCATTTCTTTAGAGGTAGCCTGACTGCCATTACCGAGATGAGATCCTCAGACCCCTTTTGAGACCATATGCTGATGCGGTTGGCCCTGGGTTCCTCCTAATGCACGACAATGCTAGACCTCATATGGCTGGAGTGTGTCAGCAGTTCCTGCAAGACGAAGGCATTGATGCTATGGACTGGTCCGCCCGTTCCCCAGACCTGAATCCAATTGAGCACACCTGGGACATCATGTCTTGCTCCATCCACTAATGCCACGTTGCGCCACAGACTGTCCAGGAGTTGGGGGATGCTTTAGTCCAGGTGTGGGAGGAGATCCCTCAAGAGACCATCCGCCACATCATCAGGAGCATGCCCAGGCGTTGTAGGGTGGTCATACAGGCACGTGGAGGCCACACATTACTGAGCCTCATTTTGACTTGTTTTAAGGACATTACATCAAAGTTGGATCAGCTTGTAGTGTTTTTTTCCACTTTAATTTTGAGTGTAATTCCAAATCCAGACCTCCCTGGGTTGCTAAATTTGATTTCCATTGATAATTTTTGTGTGATTTTGTTGTCAGCACATTCAGCTATGTACAAAGTATTTAATAAGAATATTTCATTCATTCAAATCTAGGATCTTATTTTTGTGTTCCCTTTATTTTTTTGAGCAGTGTAGTCCAAATTGCTAACTCTAATTAGTTCACTTAAGCTGTTGTGCAAGAGGTTTCATTAGTGCATAGTTTGACATACTGTGTCAATTAAGAAAATAAATCAATTCATCAGGTTCAGGGGCTGGTGTGAACGCAACCTATGAGATTAAATCCTATGACCAGAATTGACAGGGATGGTTTTAATCAGTCTTCTCCAAATTGGCCTTTTCCAGATAGGTAAGGACTATCCTATCTCAAGAACGTCAGGATGGGAACACTGATTTAAAACTAGGCTTCCTAACCCTCTCTAAAGAATAATAAAGTCTGTTTGATTTTACCAATCAATCTTGAGCACAGTCCAGTGTGTTTGCTTTGGAGAGCAACATCAAGTAAAAGATAAGGTCCATCAAATTTCCTAAAACCAACACACAGGATGATAACGTACAGTAATAAAAGAGACAGCAAATACAGATTTCTACCTTCCTACATTTTCTGCCTCTCCTTGCAATGGCACACCCCAGTAGGACTAGTTGCCCAACAGAATTCTGCTACTTACCATTAGGATTCTGGAGTCAGTGCCTACAGATGGGTAATTTACATTAGAAGTCCTTGGGAGCACGCTTTATTCTGAAAATCAGGATTTGTGCATTAGTGTATTGTGGGAAACCAGGCAGTCCTTATTTATTGAGCAAACTATGGATTAGAGCAGGGGTGTCAAATGCAATTTCATCGAGGGCTGTATCAGGGTTGTGTTTGATCTTGGGGGGGAGGGTTGGGGGGGGCATGGCCAGCTCGACATCACTCGTTTCAGGGGCCCCTGTGGTGGCCTGAGCGCTCTGTCAGTTAAAATGGGCTCCCAGCAGTGGTGGGATTCAAATTGTTTCACTACCGGTTCTGTGGGTGTGGCTTGGTGAGCGTGGCAGGGGAAGGATATTGTAAAATCTCCAGTCAGAGGGGGTATTGGCTGGTTCTCCAAACTACTTAAAATTTCTGCTACCAGTTCTCCAGAACCGGTCAGAACCTGCTGAATACCATACCTCTGGCTCCCGAGCTCTGTTTTCAGCTGTGATGGCCTCCTGCAACCCTTTGCCAGTGAAAACAGAGCTCGGGGGGGCCGCATGTGTGGCCCTCCTGACCTCTGTTTTCGCTGGCAGAGGCACTGTGGGCCAGTCCTTTGCTGTTTTCAGGGTGGCCCTGCGGGCCAGATCTAAGCATCCTGCGAGCCAGATTTGGGCCTTGAGTTTGAGAGCCCTGGATTAGAGTGATGCGCGAGTCTCGTCTAAAATCAGGCTTGCTATGCTTAAATCCCGAATGAGCAATGAAACACATCCCTTACCATGTTTGAATTGCTCAGAAGTTTGCGGGTGATCCATCGCTAGAGGTTTCTAAGAAAAGTCTGGACAGCCATTTGTCCAGCATGGTATAGGTGTCTCCCGCTTGGACAGAGAGTTGGACTCGAAGGCCTCCAAGTTCCCTTTCCAATTCTATTATCCCCAAACCTAGCTTTCTGTAACCTTTACCACTAGACATGATGCAAGTCTGCATGTCCTGTCTGGCCCTGTTTATTTAAAACACAAGACAGAACCAGCAGCCAGACAGATTAAAAGGGAACTGCAGCCAGATCATTTCTCTATCTTTCTCTGCAACAGCCAGACTCTGTTGACTTACCTTCGTTGACTTCTGAAGTTCCACCGCTAAACATACCTGAGATTAACCTGTTTCAGCCCTTTTGAAAGCTAGACTTTTTTCTTTTTTTTAATCAAGGCTAAGATTCAGTGCATAGGCAAACTCAGGTTTCAGAATTCACAATTTCTCCCTATGCTAATATCTGGGATAAATCTTCTGAATAGAAGTCAAATGATGGCAAAGGGCAATCCAGTTTGTTGACTGAGCTACATTGTTCAGTCCCATATTTTCAATAAAGCCAAAACGAGTGCAGAGAAGAGCAACCGGGATGATTAGGGGACTGGAGACTAAAACACATGAAGAACGGTTGCAGGAACTGGGCTTGGCTAGTCTAGTGAAGAGAAGGACCAGGGGAGACAGGATAGCAGCCTTCCAATATTTGAGGGACTGCCACAGAGAGGAGGGGGTCAAGCTATTTTCCAAAGTTTTCCAAACTTGCCTTCAGAAGTTTTCAAGAAGAGACTGGACAATCACCTGTCAGAAAAGGTATAGGGCAGGGATCTCCAACCTTGGCAACTTTAAGACTTGTGGACTTCAAAGCTGACTAAGGAATTCTGGGAATTGAAGTGCACAAGTCTTAAAAGTTGCCAAATTTGGAGACCTCTGGTTAAGAGGATTGTGCCCATTTCATGACCCTTTTGCCACAGATGTTAAGCAAATCACGAATCATACGGTCGTTAAGCGAATCTGACTCCCACCACCTTGATTCTTCTATCCGTTAGAACCCCGGATGGGAAGGTTGCGAACAGTGATCACATGACCCTAGGACAATGCAACCATCATAAATACATGCCAGTTACCAAGCATCCAAATTTTGATCACATGACCATGGCGACGCTACAACAGTTCTAAATACAGTTAGTCCTCGACTTGCGACCACAATTGGGCCCAACATTTCCATTGTTAAGGAAGTTTTGCCCCACTTTATGACCTTTCTTGCCACAGTTGGTAAGTGAATCACTGCAGCTGGCAAGTCAGTAACCCGGCTGTTAAGTAAATCTGGCTTCCCCATTGACTTGCTCGTCAGAAGGTCGCAAAAGGGGAACCCATGACCCCGGGACACAGCAACGATCCTAAGTACCAACCAGTGGCCAAGCATCTGAATTTTGATCACGTGATCATGGGGGAATGCTACCGATGCTGTGACTGTGAAAAATGGTCATAAGTCAAGTCTTTTCAGTAACCGTTGTACTTTTGAACAATCACTAAATGAATGGCTGTAAATCGAGGACTACCTGTAATGTGTACAACCATCTTATTAAGCAACTTATTCAAGAAGCCGGTCAGTGGTAAAGGAACCCTTTTCCTAAGAAAACCTCAGGTGCTTCAGAACAAGCACCCGGAGTGAATCATATTTCACCCTGCCTGGATCTCTGGAGGCTTTTTCTTGATGCCAAACATCTCATAGCCTCCAGAAATGACTCATACCTTCTCCTGCCTGGCAGGGTGGAGACCTATCAGCCTATGACCAACAGGCAGCACCTGACCCCAATTGAAAGCTTCACTAGGGAGTCACCTGTTGGGGGAGAATTTTTCCTCTCACTTCCTGTGGGAAAATTAACTCACCTGGGTTCTTAAGGGGAAGAGAGAGGCGTTTCCCCGTCTTCAAGCAAGAGGCATTCACTAAATGACGCAGGGCAGCCTGTTGAACAGGTTGCCACTGACTTATTCCAGGGAACCTACTCCCTGCCAGCTGCCCAACAACTTCCCAGACCCAAAACAAAGACACCGGGGGTGCCTTGCAAGGTGGAAATTCAGAGGCAGCATGGTGTACTGGTTAAAGAAGCCAGGGAGATTCAGGTTCATATCTCTGCCTTCTGCCGTAAAGACTAGAAGTTTGACCAGGGTCAAAACCAGGGCATTACCTCGTGGGAATGATGCCAACCTCATCGATGCGGAGTCTAGAAAGAGGGCATGCACAGCAAAACTGCATCAGTTCTTAGCCTGCTATGATGTGCAACCCTGTAAGCCAATCAGCTATGGAGCAGTGTCTAAGCCCCACCCCATACAAATTCAAAGGAAGGGATAGAGCAGGGAGGGGTCTTCAAACTTGACAGCTTTAAGACTTATAGACTTCAACTCCCAGAACTCCTCCTCCAGTCATGTTAGCTCAGGAATTCTGGGAGTTGAAGTCCACAAGTCTTAAACTTGCCAAGTGTGAAGACCCTTGCAACCGAGTGAAGAGCAGCTCAAAACAGAAAATGGTAGACCCATGACTGAAGCCCAACACTGATTGGTTACAGTGCACAAGCCATACCCACCGCTACATTCCTGACCAATGAGAAAAGAGTTACCCATGCAATGAAGCTTTTGCCAATAATTCTTTTAGTTAATGGATGGAACTGGAGGAAATGGTGGAGATTATTCTCCAAAATTGCAGCTTCTGACCTGTGTTGTGTTAATCCTAGCCAAAATAAGCCATGACCATTTAGCAGCTATGGAGAACTGAGTTGTCTGAACAGAGCCATTTGAATTAATATGGGACCCTCCAATATTCTTCAAAATCTCTCTTCATTCAACCTGTCTTCTCCTCGGCATTCAATTTTGTCTTTGGATGCAAACACCAGGTTCTTTAGTTTGCTTAATCATGGTTTATGGACTAAACTGCAGCTGGCTTTCATATACATTACATGCTGAGCCATAAATTGTGATTTTATAAGGCCGGGTTCACCAAATCAATTTCAAAATCCCAATCCCTCTCAATGTTTAGCATACTGGGTGAAGAACAAGAGCAAAAACATTCTCATGCGTCTGACAGCCTCTTTGATCACAGTTGGAGTTTGACGCTACCAGACAGCATAATTCTAGGTTTATAAACATACATTTCAAAACCAAGTTTTCAACAGTAGCTGGCCAAGCAAGGTCACAGTTTGGCCATCTCTTTTTGTTCCTCTTCATGAGAATAGGCCCTGCTGAGATTAGGCCAAGGCAGTAATTCAGTCTCTTAAAAGTGGTTGATCACATGCATTTAAGGAATCCACAAACTGGAGATGAACAAAAAGAAATATTTTCTGCTATAGACACCAAAATCTAGGCTGGAGTGACTCCATCCTTGAAGGTAGCATCCATTCAACAAGCCACTAACACACATGTCCTCTGATACAGAAGTCTCCAATTTTGGCAACTTTAAGCCTGGAAGACTTCCAACTTCTAGCATTCCCAAGCCAGCTTTGCTGGCTGGGGAATTCTGGGAGTTGAAGTCCTCCAGGCTTAAAGTTGCCGAGGTTGGAGACCCCTGCACTAGTAATTGGTTTGGTATCTTTTTGAAGCTAATTAAACTAGCTTACCAGCTAAAAGGTGATTACGGTAGTCCTCAATTTACAACCAGTTTTAGTGACTATAGTTACAGAGGTGCTGAAAAAAAAAAGACTTACAAACAGTCCTTGCGTTTATGACTACACATGGGTCATGTCCATGGTTACATGATCAAAATTTGGGCACTTGGGTCAGTGACGTGTATATATGACGGGGTCACGTGATTGCCATTTGCAACATTCCCAGTCAGCTTCTGACAACCAAAATCAATGAGAGGCCAGATTCATTTAACTTTGTGATTCACTTAATGTTGATTCACTAACAACAGCAAAATTGTTGTAACTTTGAACAGTCATTAAATGAGTGGTTGCAAGTCAATGGCTACCTGTATATTTTGATATATTATTGCCAAGAAAAATAGACAGGAGGAAATTGCTCTGCTCAAGAACACAACAACTCATCTTGCAAGCTTTAAGGATGGAGGAGGTGAACACTGTTGGCTTCATTTTACAGTCTGGGTAAAACAAGGACTAACATACAGTGCTACCCACTGGCTGGATTTACATATCATGCTGTATCATGACAGTGAGAACAATCAACCAATGGAACAGAAGTTGCCCTCAGAAGTTGTGGGAGCGCCAACAGTTGAGACTTTCAAGAAGAGATTGGACTGCCATTTGTCAGAAATGGTGTAGGGACTCCCGCTTGGGCGGGAGGTTGGACTAGATGACCTACAAGGTGCCTTCCAACTCTGATTATCTGTATCTGCTAGACAATAATGAGACTGGTTGGACTTCAGAAGAGATTGATGCATGAATCCTGCCATCGTAACTTGTAAAACTTGGTTTATGATTAGGGATGCCTGACGGCTTATTAAAATAAAGTATTGTATGATATAAATGATGTAAAACCTCACTCATCGTGGGTTTTCTACTTGCCTGGTTTCCCACTGAAATGAAGGCACTCACGATGACTGAGGCATTTGACCGACCACCTTGAAGGATTTCATTAAGAAGTGAAAAACCAGGGGAGGCTGCAGGTTGCAGACATCAAAGACACAGCAATAGCACTTAAGACTTTAAGTGCTTGGCAGCCCTCTCTAAGCGGTTTACAGAGTCAGCTAATTATTGCCCCCAACAATCTGGATCCCCATTTTACCCACCTCGGAAGGATGGAAGGCTGAGTCAACCTTGAGCCTGGTGAAACTCGAACTCAGTACTGCATTCTAACCACTGAGCCACCATGGCTCATGCATAAAAAAAAAGCTACGTGAGTCCTGCTTTTTCCTCCCAACATCGTCAGAAAACAAGATTGTGTAAGGATTGTAATCCCAGGCTGCCAGAGCAGGCAAACTGAATCATACTTGGTTAAACTATTTCAGCAGAAACAACAATATGTAACAGCACTTAATATACTGCTTCACAGTGTTTTACAGCCCTCTCTAAGTGGTTAGCAGAGTCGGCATTTTGCCCCCCAAACAATCTGGGTCCTCATTTTAACTGAACTCAGAAGGATGGATGGCTGAATCAACTATGAGCTGGTCAGGATCAAACGCCTGGCTGTGGCAGAGTTTGCCTGCAATACTGCACTTTAATCCCTGGGCCATCACAGCTCTACATCACCAAGGGAGTCAGAATAACAGTTGGGAGAGGACAGGAGAGGGCCCAGCCCTTATTCCACCTGTGGAAACTATTCTTGGGCATCCTTATTGAGCCTCTATGAGGGTTCAACTGTTGGGGGTTGAACCCCCTGTAGGTGTCCAGCTTCTTTGTGGAGTCATTCAACTGCAACAAGCAAAGTCATAGCACACAGTCCACCTCCTCAAATCCCCCAAAAGCTTTTTTTTTTTTTTTTTCCTATCGAGAGATCCTTCCTCTTCTGCCACATCTGTGGGAATCAAAAAAAAATGCAAGGTAATTAGAGATCCAGCTAGCCTTGAATTAAGGGAGAAATTTCCTGACAGAACAATTAATCAGTGAAACAACCTGCCACCAGAAGTTGTGGGTACTCCAACACTGGAGGTTTTGAAGAAGAGATTTGGGCTGCAATTTATCCAGAATGGCAGAGGGTCGCCTGCTTGAGTAGGGGGTTGGACTAGAAGACCCCCAAAGTCCCTTCCAACTCTACCCTACCCTAACCTATGGAAAGGAGAACAGCTCACTATGCTAGAATCTCACATCTTGCCAAAGCACATTACCGGGCTGCGTTTTGTCTTTAAAGCAGTACGTGAGAACAGACCCAGGACCATTAACCAAACAGAAACTACACTGGCAGCCCGCACAATGTTGCTATGTAAGAAAGTTCCTACCTTTGTTTCCCAGGACATGTCACCCTCTTCCATCTTCCCCTAAAAATGCTTGACTTTATGCAACGCCCTTCCTAAACAAGCAAATATAGTTTGTGCCTATCAGGGGACAGGACTGGACTGGACTATCTGTATCATTTCTTCCTCTACAAGACTACCAAGTTACTCAGGCTGAACATGGACAAAAAAAAGATCACAATTCCAAAGGATTCTTCTGACTGAGACCTGCCTGTCAGATATCCACCTTATCACGGGAAGATTTGAATCCCTTTCATTCACACTCCATATTTCCTGCCAGTTGCATCTCTCTCTGCCCACTTAAGGTATGTAGGATCCTCCCTCCCCACCCCAGGGATCCATTAGAAGCCACAGTGATGTTTTACTCACAACGTCCTCACTAGGCAATAAATGCAAATCGCACGATTTCCCCTTGCATGCACAATGACATCACAATCTGTGTGACATCACCTGCCTTCCCCGTGCCACCATCGCTCCTGCCAACCAAGGAAAAGCGCAGAAGCCTTTTGTTTCCCTTTCTCTGCACATCCCTCTAATTGCACACACAGAAAGTTTAATTGCAATTGTGCACAGCAAGTGGCTTTTCAATGGGAAAACTACAAGGCTTCCTCCAGACAAGAAACAGGGGGGGGTGGGGAAGAGATTACTACTCCCTTGAATGACACGAAATTAAATAGTGAGGTTCCCTTTGGTCCCAGTAAAATCTCAAAGTGTACCTGTGCTTGTGTTGTATGTCAGCAATATGGACAATGCTTGTATTATTATTTTTTTTACAAGTCACACACACCTAGGGGTCATCTAGGGCATGGGGTATTCCTATATCTAAGGGGATGCCACAAAGAAGAAAGGGTCAACCTATTTTCCAAAGCACCTGAGGTCAGGACAAGAAGTAACAAATGGAAACTTATCCAACCAAGAATTAAGGAGAAATTTCTTGACGGTGAGAATAGTTAAAATCAATCAACCAATTTGCCTTCAGACATTATGAGTGCTTCAACTCTGGAGATCTTTAAGAAGAGACTGGACAACCATTTGTCTGAAATGGTATAGGGTTTCCTGCTAGAGCGGGAAATTTGGACTAGAACAGGGGTCTCCAACCTTGGCAACTTTTAAGACTTGTGGACTTCAATTCCCAGAATTCCTCAGCCAGCAAAGCTTGCTGCGGAATTCTGGGAGTTGAAGTCCACAGGTCTTACTTAAAGTTGCCACGGTTGGAGACCCCTGGACTAGAAGACCTCCAAGGTCCCTTCCAACTCTGTTATTCTGTTAAATCCTCCTGGTCACTACCTTCTATATATGGTTGCAAAGATTTGACACAACATGATGGCATCCATCCACCCACCCATTTTGATCATGGCATTGGAGCATGATTGGTTTTCTTTGTACAGATAGTCTCAACTTATAGCTATTGTTTAGCAACCATTCAAAGTTACAACTATAACAGAAATTATTCTATTTTTACCTATTATCTGCCAGCCCCCGCTCCAGCCCCACTTGTAACTATTCCAACAGTTCTCACCCCACTGGTGCTGGCATCCATTATATTATCTTCTGCACCACTGTTTTAATATTATGGCAAGCCACCTGACAGAATCTTAGTGGTGATTGGGAGCTTAGAACCAAATTCCACAGCTGACCCTGGAAATCCAAGAGTTGAAGAGATTACTCTCACTTATTTGGGGGCACACGCTTAAACCAGTCTGGGTCCAAGGGCAGGATCAACCCATGAAACAAGATGCCCGGAGGTTTCAGGAGATGGTATGAAGAATCATCGATCAAATTCAGATCAAGTGAAAGGAATCTCATCTTGCTGAGATCTCATGAAGTTCTCCAGAGATAGGATCTGTTCACCCTAGGAGAAGCACTACTACTGAACCAGTCAACTGTGGTCCTAGTATTCGCTATGTAACCTCTGCTGAGATGGAGAATGTGTGCCGTCTGCCCATGTTAATCGTCATGTGGCCCTGAATGACCCTTGATCTGAATCCACTCTAATTGTTTACACAAGCTTTGACAGTAATATTGTCTGTCTACCCAACTAAGGCCCTCTCAGAGCAGAGACAGGCTCAGAGAAATAGACTTCAGTTAATATATTAACCCCCAATCATAGTCACACACGTATTTAATCTACATTATTTTAGGCGAATGAGGTGTTATGACTGCATTTCAATGCTTTAGAACCACACCAGAAAAAACAAACATTATGTAAGTTTTAAACTGTCAAACCGGTCCAAAGTAGATGATCTTCCAGTACACATCTGTGCTTCAGAGACAGCTGTACTGTCCTCAATTTCAATGGTGTAGGGTCTGCTTGGCCTGCAGGTTGGACTAGATGACCTACAAGGTCCCTTCCAACTCCGTTAATCTGTAATCTAATATATTTGTATATTTGTAATCAGGGTCCTTGCAGTAACCTGTCTGGAAGTGGATCCTCGCATCTTTAGGCTCACCTCAGCAGCCCTCAGTAGCGTTCCCCATACCAGGTATCATGATGGGTCTACCTTGCTTGACACTCTCATGCACCAGTGAAATCAAAATAACAGAGTTGGAAGGATCCTTGGAGGTCTTCTAGTCTAACCCCTTGCTCAAACAGGAGATCCTATATTATTCCTGACAAAGGCTGTCCAATCTGTTCCTAAACATCTCCAGTGATGGAAGATCCACATGTTCTGGAAGCAAGACATTCCACTGATTAATTGTTCTGACAGGACATTTCTCCTTAATTCTAGGTTCAATCTCTCTCTTCCCATTGTTACTTCTTGTCTTGCCCTCAGGTGTTTTAGAGAATAGGCAGACCCCCACTTTTGTCTGTGGCATCCCCTCAAATATTGGAAGACTGCAATTCTGTCAGCCCTAAGCCTTCTCTTTGTTAGATTAGAGCAGAGGTCTCCAAATTGGGCAGCTTTAAAACTTATGGACTTCAACTCCTAGAATTATAGGGGGATAGTTGGCTGAGGAATTCTTTAGTATAGCTGGCTGAGGAATTCTGGGAGTTGAAGACCACAAGTCTTAAAGTTGCCAAGTGTGGGGACCCCTGGACTAGAGACATATCCAGATCCTATATCCATTCATCAGATCACCTGGCAATGAAATGAAGAGGGCAAGTCCATTAGACATTATAGTCCTGCAATGTTTCCAGTGTCACGAAGGTCAGTTCCACAGCCCTATAAAATCTGAAGACTCTTTTACTCCATACTGAAAGAGATTTCCAGGTATAGGATTTGCTCTTGGCCAAGCTGAGCAGAGATACATACTCCTAGAGGTTGTATGTTGGGGTGGTCACTGCTTTCTTCACAGGGGATGTTCTGAGAAGCACATTATGCACATAAGCACAAAGGAGGACCTCTTCGTGTATCCCACAAAGGCCAACCATCGCTCTGGTAAATACTGGAAACTAGGACCAAACCAAAGAGCAGTTTTTTGGTAATGGGACTCATTCTTCCTATATACCCGTGATGGCAAACCTATGGCACGTGTGCCACAGGTAGCATGCAGAGCCATTTGTGTGGGCATGCGAGCCCCAGCCAAAGCTACCTGCACTGCACATGTGTGCACCTCCCAGCTGATTTTTGGCTCATTTGAGGCCTTTTTCGCCCTCCTGAAGGCTGGAGGGAAGCTTCTGCAGCCTTTGGAGGCTGAAAAATGGGCCTTCCGGAAATACCGGAAGTGCCGAAACTGGAGGGCGAAAACGGCCGAAAATCAGCTGGGAGGTGCACGCATGCACAGTGCAGGTGCGGGGGGGGGGGGTTGTGCGCACATGTGCAGGAGGACGGGGTGCATTTTCAGCACACCACAACAAAAAGGTTCACCATCACTGCTATATACCATTTTGAGGAGCTTTCAACTGGAAGACTTGACTTGGATTAAGTAGACCATGAATAATCCATCCAAACTAGAAAATTGTATGAGAGCTTCTGCTTTACAGCTTCTGGGCTTTCAGGTCTCCATCCAGGTTCAATGCCTGATATGTCTGCCCAGCAGTCTAAAACTCAGGCCGATCTCTCCAGCTCCCATTTTCTTCAACAGGATCAAAAGAGAATAGAAAATAGCTGAAGAAAGTCAGAAAAACAGAAAGGAATTCTATTGCACAACATCCATAAGTGACGTATCACTTCCTTTTATCAGGAGTTGCTTCTCGTTGTTTCTGGAGTTGGCAGAGAGCATAAAACTTGGCTCTTTGTTTACATGCGATTTCCAGAACGTACCGTCCCAGGACTCATCTGTCCTTGCCTGTGACCTCCCAAACATGCTAAAATTTTAAAGATGCACATGGGTAGTCCTCAATTTACAACCACAATTGAGCCAAGAATTTATGTTGCTAAGCAAGACAGTCATTAAAGTCAGTTTTGCTCTATTTTACAACCTTTCTTACCGCAGTGGTTAAGTGAATCACTGCAGTTAATGAGTTAGTTACACGGTTGTGAAGTGAATCGGCTTCCCCATTGACTTTGCTTGTCAGAAGATCCCAAAAGGTGATCAATGACCATGGGACACTGCAACCCGTCATAAATATGAACCCATTGCCAAGCATCTGAATTTTGATCATGTAGCCATGGGGATGCTGCAAGGATCCCAAGTGTGACAAACGGTCATAATTCACTTTTTTTCCAGTGCTGTTGTAACTTCAAATAGTCATTAAATGAATAGCTGTAAGTCGAGGACTACCTGTACTAACTTGGGAAATAGCGGGGCAATGAGAGTACCATTTTTCTTGGTTCCTGCCTGCACTAGCGGCTGAAGATACACTTTCATCCCCATTCTATGTCTCCAATCCTTCTCAAGCAGGTTGAAATCTCTCTTTTTTTTTTGTCTTCGCAATTTTTTGGGACTTCATTCTTCTCTTTACTCCTTTTCTGCATGACAATGAGAAAAATCACGAGTAAGATTCACTTGTCAATTTTGACTGGTCCACTCTTTCCACTTGCTCTGAAATAACACATTTTGCATGACCCGACCCAAGATTGTGGCTTCCATGTTATGTGTGAATGGATGGGAACGAGGGGTGTGTGTTTGTGTGTGTTCCTTCTCAGGATTTTGAGCAACCATGCTGGGCCTTATGAGAATGGTTCAGGATCTCTCTTCTACCAGCCTCACCTTCTTGATTTTTGGTTGCATCTGGTTCCCCAACCGCCTTTCCAAACAAAGATAAAAATCTAATTCCCCAACCTGGAAAGCTTTGAGTTCTACTGTGTTGCCTTTTATGGCCTCTGCAATTTTCACAGCAGTTGGAAGGTTTGGTGCTATTCCAGCTGCCGAAAGAACATTATTGGTGGTGGTGTCGGCAAGTAAACATTTCCCTTCAGGTGACCTAAGAACTTACTTTTTTTTCTTATAAGAATAACCAGAAGAACAGAAGATAAGCACAGACCTGTAGTTTTGCGTACTCCCCAAACCAAAAGTCAATGAGATCCAACTTAGAATTAAGGAGAAACTTCCTGACAGTGAGAACAAATAATCAGCGAGACGACTTGCCAACGGAAGTTGTGGGTGCTCCACTGCTGGAGGTTTTTATGGACAGCCATTTGTCCAGAATGTATAAGACAGAGGTCTCCAAACTTGGCCACTTTGCCACTTGTGGACTTCAACTCCCAGAATTCCCCAGAGTTGAAGTCCACAAGTCACTAAGTGGCCAAGTTTGGAAATCCCTGGTATAGGATGTCCTCCTGCTTGAACAAGGGATTGGACTAAAAGGCCTGCAAGGTCCCTTCCAACTTCTGTATTTAGATTAAGGAGAAGGAGCTCTTGAGGAATCTATTTTTTTTTTACTGTGGTTGCTTATGCTTTGTCTATTTGATAAACCAAGATTAAACAATCCATGCGGTTGATCATTTTAGAGCAATATATTAACCAAGGCAAAAATATATTTCCTCTGAGCAAAATATTTAATTCCAACAGAGAACAGTCCAGACCTATTAACTGTAAAGGTTATCACCATGCTCCCCTCCAGATGTTTTACACTGGATAGAAACCATATCTGTATGTGTGTGCACATGCACATGCACACACACACACACTGACTTTCAACTTTTTAAGACCAAGGCTGTAAATTAACTTGGAAAGGCATTTCTGCATTTAATCAACTTGCTGTCAACTGGTTTTCCACTATGTATGTCGGGGTGACACGTTGACTAGGCAGCATGGTCAATTTTCTCCTTTTGCAGGTGGAGTAGGAAGAATAGCAACAACATGAAAGGAGCAGGTAATTTAAGGAATAAAGAGATGGTTGAGAAACATCTCACTAGTTAAGTCTTGGAGGAGTTTGCAGATGTCATCTCAAAGGTCTTTCCAGAGATCACTGAGAAGTCAACGGAGGATGGCAGTGGTGAAATGCTGCCGGTTTGGCCCGATAGCAAAAACTGCTACCAGTTCCCCTGAACTGGTAGTAAAAAAAAAAAGCTCCAACGATCAGCTGAGAGAAGAAAGAAGAGAAAAGTGCAGGACTGGCCCTTCCACCAACCCGTACTTTATCCTCTCAGCTGATTGGCATGGCAGAGCTTCAGCTGGTGTTTGGAACCTGTAGGGAAACTGGTAGAATCCCACCACTGGAGGATGGGTACAGTGCTAGAAGATCAGACAAAAGCAGAGTTTTTTTCCCATCTTCAAAAGGGGGCAAGAGGACTTAAGTAGGTATAGACTAGTCACCTTGACATCAATGCCACATAAAACTTTGCAATGAAGTGTTAAACAGTCCATTAGTAACATTTTGGGGCAGAAGGGGGGAAACACAGCACTGCCTGGCAGCACAAGTTTATGAAAAAAATCATGACAAATAAACCAGGTATCCTTATTATGATACAGCGACCAGTTCAGTTGATCAGAGGATTGGGCTGGATATAGTGTACTTTGGCTTTAGCAAAGCAAGAGAAAGCCTCTTTAAAAATCCTAGCAGAGAATGTGGTAAAACAGGGACCAATCTATGCTATCATTAGAGTTTGATGAACAAGCAAAACCAAATAATGTCCATCTCTTATGAAATTGGGAGTGCTGAATGGAGTTCTGGAAAAGCCCAGCAAAATGAATTTCAGTAGAGATGACTATGAAAATCCTTTATCTGAGTAAAAAAAATCAAAGGCATGTGCATTGGACATGGGCAACGTAGTAAGGAGTAGCCCATGTAAAAATTTAACATATTCTGGAGGGTTACCAACTGAACAATAGCCAAGAGTGTAATGCAACAGGGAGAAGAAATGAATTTCTATTCTGGATCAACAGAAAAGTATTAAGATCAAGAAAAGTTACAATTCCTCTCTATTCTGAGCTGCCAGGTAGCATTTAGAATACCGGGCCTGAATCTGGACACCATATTTTAAGGGAATAACATGAAGATGTTGAAATCCAAAGAACAAGAAAGTGGAACATTTCCAGAGAGATCAGACCACATAAGAAAAAAAAAAATATGAGGGACAGTTCATTTCTGGGTATGCTTAGCTTGCAGGAGAAAAACTGTGGTGAGAACAGGCTTGTGCAGTATTTGAAGGGTTATCATGTGGAAGACAAGGTAGAATTCTTCATTGTCATCTCAGAAGATAAGACACAATGGGTGTAAATTAGAAGAAAGCAATTTCAGTCAGATATCTGAAATAAATCATAAAAATTGTTCAGCAATGGGACAGACTGGAGGTGGTGGATTCTTTTTCAGAGGCTTAAACAGAAGCTAGATGACAATTTATCAGAGGTGCTGTAGTGGAGTCTTGCAATGAGCAGGGAGTTAACTAGAACATCTCCAAGACCACATCCCAGCCTCATATTATACATCCATGAAAACATTCCCAAGAAGCTGGGTCCACAGTCCAGAAGAATAGAAATAGGGTCCAGGAGACCTATGAAGAAATCTTGCTGACCAAGTTAGGGTGTCCCTAACTGGAAGAAAATATAGTTAATATGCCATACAAGAACCATCAAGTGTCTGACACATCCACTGAACTGCATGCCAAGAAAAGGACTCCTTGCAAATAAAATCTTAATAAGAACTTACAGGCAATAGAAACAGTTTGGATGTGGGTGAAAATGACTTTTAAAGGGAAAGATTCTCACTATTTTCCCATAACAGAGATGGATTAGGTTAAAATGCTTTGAGATTCCTGGCTCTAGGTCCAAAGCAAACAATATTCATTCCAACTTAAGAGTAACATGTCAATTCAAATCTTATGCCTGGAGGCAAGTTCGCAAATCAGATGCAAAATAATCCAAGCTCCCTCCTGCTTTTTTTCCCCCCTGCACCTGATTCTCTGGGATATATTATTTATAAACATTGACTTAACCGTGCAATTAACCAGCAGATCAACTTTGAGTATGTTTACATGCTTTTAGATTGGTGGTCACACAATAGGACCAACCCAATCCAAACCATTGCTGCTCTTTTATTTTTAGCAGCAACACCTAGTTGTTGTTTTTTTAAATTCCTCCTGAGATGTAGATTTAAAATGGGGTACAGGTCATCCTCCCAAACATAAATGGAGCCAGAATGTCTGTTGATAAGCGAAGTGTTTTAAGTGAATCACAGAGTTGTTGAGCAAATCCAGTTTCCTCCACTAGCTCTGCTGGTTGGAAGCTGGCTGGGAAGGTCACAAATGGCAATCACACAAATCTGGGATGCGGCAACTATTATATACACAAAGCAATGGCCAAGGGCCCAAGTTTTGATCATGTGACCCTGGGGATGCTGCGAAGGTAGTGTGGGTCCTTGGTTACTTTTTTCAGTGCCTTTGTAACTTCGAATCGTCACTAAGCAAACCATTGTTAAGCCAAGAATTATGTACTGGAGACATGTCATTGCTCTGAGATTCCCTGTACTTATGATGCTATCATTAGGAATGTTTGCTGTTATATAAGGAGAAAGCCAGAAGGTTATTAGAATGGGGGGGGAGGGGGGGCAGGGCAAATTCAGTATAAATATTAAGCTTTTTCTTTTCTTTTTCAGAAGTAAACAAGGGGGACTGCAGGACCAAACAGCGGAATCTTGTTCTTCAACTATTTCCAGAATCCACTAGGATTGTAGAGAAGTAGCCTGTTAAGCAGCTTTGCAGTTTTCTTTATAAACGTTAAAAACACAAAAAGCAAGCAAAACAAAACAAGAAATATGGCAATTTCAAAAGGGGAATGGACGATGGTCTCAGAAGCAATTTTCGTATACTTTGCTGGAATAATAATGATAGACAGATTGCAGTAAAAGGGCGTTTTTTTTCCAAAAAATAAAATAAAAAATACATTGCCCCCTGGCAGGAATCTTTCCTGAATTGTCAAATACACAAATAGATCTAAGATGATCATGGATGCGGAGAGAGGTCGGTTCCAGAAGCCGGAAAAACCCATAAAGGATTTATAAAAAAAAAGAATGCCAAGGGAAAGGGAGGGGGCCCCACATTGTAGCATTATGTCGTAATTCTGATCATCTCCCCCTCTGCCTTTTTTTTTCTTTATTCACGCTTCCCTCAGACATTTCTTTCTCTCTCTCTCTCTCTCTCTCTCTCTCTCTCCCTCCCTCCACCTCGCGGATGCACGCAGACACACAAACACACACACACACTCTCTCTCTCTCTCTCTCTCTCTCTCGCACGCCTTTCCAGGCACGCAACCCTCGCAAGGCCGGAGCAGCCGCCCCAGAGGGATGTGTCCCCCAGCGCACGTGGTCGGGGGCGGGGCCTCGACACGTCATCCGCTTCCCCTCAGCCAATGGGAGGCGTTTGGAACGTAGAGCAAACACGCAACGTTCCAAAACCTTGGAGGTGGGGGGGGCGAAAAGGAGGAGGGAGAAAGGAAGGGTGGGGGGGTTGAGACAGAGGCGACGCCAACGTTCCATTGTGCCCTTAGATCCCGACCACGCGCTACCGCATCTCGCCTTCAAGCCCCGCCCACTTTTTATTTTTACTTTCAGCCCCGTCGCCACCAGCGCTTTTTCTCTCTCTCTCTCTCTCTCTCTCTCCCCACCTCCCTTCCACCCTTCCCAAAAAATCCCCCAGCATATTCAAACGAGCGGAGCCTTCTTGAAGCACATTTCTCATAAAGGCGTCTCACTAGACACGCGTGCGGGGGGGGGGGAGGACAGAGAGAGGCGGAACAAGTATTAAGTATTATCATATGATTTCCCTCCTCCTGTTTCCCCCCCCCGTGTCATTTTCATCATGCAAATAAAAGGGAGGGGAGGGAGAAAACAGGGGGGGGAGAAATAGGCACTGCCTCTCCGCCACCGCCCTGGGAAGCGCCAAACGGGAGTGAAAGGCATGTGTGTGTCGTTTCCCCCCCACCCTCCTCCTCCAAGGAAATCCAGCAGATCCAAAGAAATCCAGCAGATCGGGAGGGCTGGAGAAGGGACATGCATCACCCTACCCGAAAGGAAAACTGGGGAGCGGGGAGGTCTTCCCCTCTCAACAGCTTTCTCTTGTTTTTTTTGTCTTTTTTTTCCAATTTATTTTAATTTAGGCTTGCGGGGAAGGTCGATTCCAATCCACCCACCCGTTTGGCGCATAACTACATGACATCTTAACTCACCCCGCCTCTTTCAGTCTGCCACGCGTTGGGATTAAAACTTGCGGGGGGGGGAGCTGGGAAAGGAACCGGGGGGGGGGAGAAAAGGAATCGGGGGGCACAGAAAAAGCAGCTTTCGGACGCGGAGAAGAAACCGGGCGCTGCCTGGCGATGGAGGCGGGAACCTATTGGAAAGCCTTCCTAATGAATCGAGGTTAATTTTATTGGGGGGGCTGCTTTAACTCAGCGATTAGATGGACCAAGGTGTTATTTCGGCCCCCCCCCACTCCACTCCGTCTCATTGCAAAGCTGGAAAAGATCGATATTTTTTTTATGTCTGTTTGTTTAAGGGAGAGCCCGCAAGGAAGGAACCAAAGCCGCTGGTTAAAGTCTGCAGGAAACGATTTTTTTTTATTATTTTTTTAAACTTTCCGGCTAGCATGTGTCAGCAAATTTTTAGAAAAGAAAAGAGCCCAAGGAGAATCCGAAACAAGACTCGGTTCGGAAGCTGCGATCCTTTTTAAAAGAAGACGGTGCAGTGTTTCCCGGCAATCAACCCCCCGATTAAGTCATCATCGGCGCTTTTACTTCAGAGTAGACGTGTGGAGAGACAATGGCGAGGAGGCTCACCCAGTCGCCCCTTGCGTAATCGGCCCCCTCCCTTGAAAACACCCCGCTTTTCTAGTCTCCCTGCCCATAATTTCGATGAAAACGAAATATAATCTCTATTTATTATCTATCTCCCGGAAGGGGGGAGGGAATCTTGAGGGGGGGGGTAGAGGAGACAGAGCAGAAACTTCCAAATAGGAAACTGACGACAAATCAGGTGACTTCTCTTTCATTACAACATCTCAGCTGAGAAACAGCCTCCAAAAACACGCTTCTCAGGATCAAAAGGGAAATCAAGCGCCTCCACACTCTTCCCCCCATCCCCACGTTCGATCCAACCCGCACCAAAACGGGCACGATCCACCACCGTGCTTTTTTTTTTTTTAAACACGGAAGCGAGTTCCGACGAAGGCAATGGGGCGTCGTGCAAAAAAAAAAAACATAACGAAACCCAATCACCCCAAAAAACCCACCCATCCACCCAAGTGCACCCAGGTCGCGAGCGATCCATAGGCGCGCTTTGCACGGGTGTATGTGTGTGTGTGTGTGTGTGTGTGTGTGTGGTGGGGGAGACAACTTCCCGAATCCCACTGCATTCACGCGGATTTCCTTCCCGTGTTTGGGGCTTCTTGGAAAGAAAAGGATGCCCTTGCCAAATTTGCGCTGCAAAAACTTTGTTCGCTTCCTTTCCGCAGCAAATTTCCTTTGGGAAACGGAGGAGGATTTAAGAAAGGGGGGGTGCTGCCTCTGTCACCCAGCGCCGCAATCCTTTTTCTCTCTTTTTTTTTTCATTCCGAATTTTGCACGCTCTTTTGCACACCCTCCCGGGGTGGTAGTGCCTCTTCTTCCACCGCCTCCCCCCCCGCGCTCACTTACCACGTGTTTTCTGTTGCTGAGCTTGCCATTCCAGAAATCTGGCCGCTTCTAACAAGGTCTCAATGCTCATTGCTTGAAGGCGGCGTCTCGGGGAAGGATCCAAAGTCTTGGGAGACTTCAAAGTTCCCCTTCCCCCACCCGCCCCCCAAAATAAAAATTAATTTGAGGGGCAAAAAAAAAACCCTCCTCACTTCCCCCGACGCCCGCCCTCCCCCCGTGGGATCTTGCTGGGCTGGTGGATCTTCTTTCCCCGCCTTCCAAAAATAAAAATAAATAGAAAACCCGCAACGCCGGCCAAAACGATGGCCCGCCAAAGCCGAGCTTCTACGAAGCTTCCAGACGAGAAAAAGGCTTTGTAACAAGATGGCGAAGTGTAACAGAAACACAACAAGAAAAAAAAAAGGCACTGACACTGCCCTCGGCTACTATACTCAAGAGTTGCATCCAAAACCCGGCCCGGAGTCTTGCGTTGGACGGGAGAGGAGCGTTTTGGGGGGGAGGGGGCGGAAAAAAGAGAGTTTCCCTTTCCAGTAAAGAGGCTGATCGCTTTTTCCTGGGCGGGACCCTTTCAAACGTGCACGTGGACGCCAGCCTGTTAATGTCTTCCCCTGTCAATTTAAACACACACACACACACACACACACAGAGTAGGAGGTCAGGCCAGGCCCTCTGGAGAAGCGAAATAGTTAGTACCTCTCGGCATAATGAGGTCTTTCCGCCTCACCCCGATTGTATCTGGCGACGGGATGGCGTTTGTACGTTTGAACTGCAATCACACGGCAAGGCAAGCGGGGCGAATTCCGGTTTTTGTTTATAGAAAAAAAAAAGGAAAACAAAAAAAAGGCAGGTGACAATCACAAGGCAAAGGGAAGCCGGCAGTTTAAGTGGGGAGTTTCCAAGACAGCCAAGGGGACTCACAAAATTGCAAAAGAAAGAAATTGCCTTGATGGTGGGTTAGAATAGCTTCATAAATGACTTAGATGAGGGGACAGAAAGGAAACATCAAAATTTGCAGACGATACTAATCAACTGGCAGGAATAGCCAACACCCTAGATCAGGGGTCTCCAACCTTGGCAACTTTAAGTCTGGAGGACTTCAATTCCCAAAATTCTGGGAATTGAAGTCCTCCAGACTTAAAGTTGCCAAGGTTGGAGACCCCTGGCCTAGATCAGTGTTGGCCAAACTATGGCATGTGTGCCGGAAGTAGCACGCAGAACCATCTCTCTGGACATGCCAGCCCGTCTCCTGTTGCTCTTCTGGGTTCCGGCGCACGCATGTGCACCAGCCAGCTGGTCTTCCCATCAAAGTGGTACCTATTTATCTACTCTCATTTGCATGCTTTTGAACGGCTGGATGGGCAGGAGCCGGGGCAAGTAATGGGATCTCACCCTGTTGCGTGCAGTCTTTCCAGCTGACAAGCCCAGCGACTGTTTCGCGCTGCCTCTCTGATTGTAATACCACTTTATTTATTTGGGTTTAAATGAATTCTGCTCAATCTCTGAAGTCCTCCAGGCAGATTACCCTGTCGTTTGAAACAGTAAAACAGCATAATTTGCTGCTCTTCCCTTTCAGGCCCAGAAATATTAATGCAAAGGTCAAAAAAAAGGGGGGGGGCACAAAATAGTGAACCGCAGAAATTAAAGGCACCCGATAAGAAAAGGAGACACCACAACGTAGGTGTGCTCCTGGACTCGTGTGGCAGAAAAGTCTCTTGCAGAATTGTATCTTCTTCGACAACTGTGCATCCCGATATGCTGTCAGTCACATCACTGTCAGCTCATCAATGGCCTGTTAGAGTTTGCCCTACATGGGCTGTCCTTGAAGACTATTTGAAAGCTTCATTGGTTCAGCATGCATCATAATACAGTCTACGAAGACAGGCCGTATTTATGATACCATATTAAGGGAGCTGCCCAGGTAGTTCTCGGGTACAATTCAGGTGACCCTGTTGTCACCTTTAAAGTTCTCCAAAGCTAGAAGACTTCCAAGACCATACCTTCCATCATGAATCTGCCCAAATTTAACAAGATCTAGGACAGAGGACTGTCTGATGATCCCACCGCTAATGGAATCTGTAGGGACAACATTGTTCAGCTTCTTATTTGAAGCCGCTTCCTTTGGAACAGCCTGCCTCATGGTATTTAGACAATTGGAATTCCAAAGACCCACAAAGGCATCTCTCCTCAGAAGATTTGGGGGGGAAAAGGAGAGTTACCCCCTAAACTCTGGTACATCAGGGTTCTCATCAGTTGCAGACCAACCACCATTTCAGCAATCTTTTCTAGAAAGAGGTTAAAGATTGGTTGGGTCCAAGGATCAAGTGGTAAGGTGACCTAGTGGTAAAGCTCTTGCCTCACGATCAGGAGGCCGTGAGTTCAATCCTAGGTAGAAGCAGGTAGATGATTCTCTCTCTGGGCAGGATGAGAATATATCTGCTGAATATAACTCCGCATTGGCAACAGGAAAGGCATCCAGCCACTAAACACTCAGCTCCATTCAGTTGCCCTGGCTCCACCCCACAAGGGATTATTACGGGGTCATTAAAAGATGATTGGGTCCAAGGATGGCCTCTTAAGGAAGGGGTGCACCATTGCCTCTTTCAAGGTTGAGGACACCACCCCTTTTGTCATAAAGGTCAATGCTACAGCATGGATGTCCCAAAGGTACTTTTTCGAAAAGACAGAGGGACTTTCTTAGGTTTTTTTTTTTTAACATTTTACTTCTCGGAACTGAGGAAGCTTCTTAAATAAAAAAATGAGATGTTTTCCAAGAAAAAAAACCTAAGGAAGTCCCACTGCCTTTTGGAAAAAGCACCTTGACAACCATGACCTGGATGATTGAGAAGCTCCATAGTCATACAGCACGGATGTAACTATGGGTCAACTCCTTGGCCATTTTAACTCCCCAGGAAAGACCTGGACCCAGCAAACAAATGGCTGAACTGATGGCAGAGAGACATATTTGCTTTCCCTTCTTTGAACTTCTCACCTCTCTCTTCCTGAGGACCTCTTCCACTCTACCCAACTTATTCAGGGTTTCCCTTTCTCTCAGCCGGAGAAGACAATATACGTGTGTGAAAAACATCACAACAGTAGCCACAACCATGCTTCTGTTGCATGGTGGTAAAGGAACCCTTTTCATTTTTCACGCACATTCCTACCAACACCCCTGCAGGAAGTATGGGGGAAAAAAGGGAAACACAGAGAACGTGAATACTTTAACAGCAGGTATCTTAATTTTTTAAAATGGGATGAAACGCTTTTTTCTTCCATCTCAGCCTGGCCACGTTCTTTGGCACGAAGGCCCTTCCTTGCACCCCAGAGCAAAGGTGGGGGGGGGGGGAGGAATGAGAGAAAGGGGCTTTTCAGTGCTCACCTAAACCAAGGGTGTAGAGTTGGAAGCCCACATGTCTTAAAGTGGCCAAGATCGAGAAGAACTGCTTTAAAGTAATTTTTGACTGCATCTCCATCTTCTGAAGGCACCCTCTGTGTCCCCTGCATCTGTTAAAATAGCAGCAGAGCTGAACTTTACTAGCAAAAAGGTCTCTGATCCTAAATAAGCTTACTTATTTAAGGTGAAATTTCCTGACAGAGCAATTAATCAGTGGAATGACACCACCAGTAGTCGTGAATGTTCCAATACTGGAAGTTTTTTTTTTAAAAAGGTGTTGGATAACCATTTGTGTGAAGTGGTGTAGGGTTTCCTGCCTAGGCAGGGGAGGGGGTTGGACTAGAAGACCTCCAAGGTCCCTTCCAACTCTGTTATTCTGTTCTGTTCTATTCCCAGGAGGAAGTCCTATTGATGGCTTTTAGGCACCAGGTCATCTGCATGGCACACTCCTATGAAAAATCCCCAAAATACAGTATGAAGTAGAGATCACAAAAGATCAATTGTGCAGGCAGCGTTTCTGGATTTAAGGGCAATAGAGATTATCCTGATTAGGTCAATCACAGAGAAATGTAAAAGGGGGACGCGGTGGCTCAGTGGCTAAGATGCTGAGCTTGTTGATCAGAAAGGTCGGCAGTTCGGCGGTTCGAATCCCAAGTGCTGCGTAATGGAGTGAGCTCCTGTTACTTGTCCCAGCTTCTGTCAACCTAGCAGTTCGAAAGCATGCAAAAAAATGGAAGTAGAAAAATAGAGACCACTTTGGTGGGAAGGTAACAGAGTTCCGTGCGTTCAATCATGCTGGCCATATGACCACGGAGACGTCTTCGGACAGCGTTGGCTCTTCGGCTTTGTAACAGAGATGAGCACCGGCCCCCTAGAACCAGAAACGACTAGCATGCATGTGCGAGGGGAACCTTTACCTTTACCTAGAAGTTTAAAACTACCACTATCCATTGCTACTGACATGCTGGCTGGGTCTAATGGGAGATGAAGTCTAAAACACCTAAAGAGTACAGGTAGTCCTTGAGTTACAACTGCAATTGAGCCCAATGTTTATGTTGCTAAGTGAAACATTTGTTAAGAGAGTTTTGCCCCATTGGATGACTTTCCTTGCCCCAGTTGTTAAGTGAATCATTGCATTAACTTAGTCACACGGTTGTTAAGTGAATCTGGCTTCCCTGTTCACTTTGCTTGTCAGAAGGTCGCAGAACCAGCTGCCAAGCCTCTGAATGTTGACCCTGTGACTGGGGGAGAAGGCTGCAAGAATCGTTTGGTGTGAAAAATGGTCATAACTCACTTTTTAAAGTGTCGTTGCGACTTTGAACAGTCACTAAATGAACTGTCCTAAGTCAAGGACTACCTGCATTTGTTGACACCCACTGATCCATATAGCATTACTTCAAAAGGTAGTAGAATACTCTACCTGACTCTGTGGTTTCTTCCCCAAACCCCAAAGACTTTAACCTTAGACTGTTTACTATTGACCTCAGCCCTTTCGTAAGAGGTCTGTAGGAGACGTGCATAAGCGCACCAATGTGCCTACCGTCCCTGTCCTATTGTTTCTTTTATTTTCTTATATGTACCCATTTCATGTATTCATACCTATGTATAATACCTATTATCTTGTAAGCAATTGACAAATCAAAATAAATAAAATAGTCTCCATCCTGATACTCTCCAGAGGTCAGGGAAGCTGGCACTGATGGGAGTTGTGGTCCAACTCTTGTGGAAGGCTCTAAAGCAGAGGCCTCATTCTCGCGGCCCGCCGGCCAATTGCGGCTTGTAGGATGATATCCTGTGGCCCCCACCGTGATATGAAAGTATAACATTTGAGGATATTTTTTTTGTGGAATCCCTTATGCGGCCCAGCCTCACCCAGACTCTGCCTCCAGCGGCCCCCAGGTAAATTGAGTTTGAGACCCCTGCTCTAAAGGTTTATTTTGTTGGCTGGGGAATTCTGGGAGTTGAAGTCCACAAGTCTTAAAGTTGCCAAGTTTGGAGATCTCTACTCTAATATATCCCTGCCCTAAGCTAGGGGTCTCCAACCTTGGCAACTTTAAGTCTGAAGGACTTCAACTTTGCTTTGCTGGCTGGGGAATTCTGGGAGTTGAAGTCCTCCAGGCTTAAAGTTGCCAAGGTTGGGGAGCCCTGCTTTAAGCCATTGCTTTCCCGATGTTCCTTTCCTCCTCTTCCTTTTCCTCCTCCTCCCCAAGGCCCGACTCTGTTGCACAACCAAGTTATTTTTCACGCTTGCTTCTCTCTCTCTCTCTCTCTCCGTTCCGTTTTTTTCATTTTCCTCTTTTAGCTGGGCTGCGGCAACTTCCCTTCTCCGGGTTTTGCGGCCGATCGTGCCCCCCCCTCCGCAGCACATTTGCAGGCTGCTCAAAGACGTCATCCGCGGCTGGCCCAATCGCCTCGCAGAACAACAAGGCATGGAGCAACTCCACATGGGCACTCCGCGCCGCGTGTCCCCGACAGCGTCCTCTTTAAAGGGGCCGATCGCTTTCGCCGGAGTTCCTCCTCGTCTCCCCCCACCTCACCCCCGGACAAGACCACGGGGAGAGGAGGGGAGGAGGGGTAGGCGAAAGCACGTGGTTCTTCTTCCCCCACCCCGGAAAAGGGAGCTGCTCCTCCAGCTTGCGTGCCAAAAAGGCGAGGATTTTCCTTCCCACGCTGCTTGCTGCAATAGCTCCGAATGGGAGAGGGGGAAGGGGGAAATGGAGCTTTGCTCATGCGGAAATAAAATAGTCGAGTCCGAGTCAGTCTTGCATGTATGCAAAAAATCTCTCTCTCCCTCCCGTCTTAAGATCTGCGGAGTGACATTTCCTACGATTCCCGGCGAGCGTTTAGCCTGCCGCCGATGTGTCCCTGTCTACGTCGGCTGGACTACAATACCCATCTTCCCAGCCCGATCGGCCTTCGGCGGGCTCCAGTACCCATCATCTCCAGCCAGGCCAATGCCTACGCGCACGTGCTGGGCGTTGCAGTTGTTTTCCACCCCACTCTTCCCACAACCTTTTGCCCCGTCCTATGCAGGGTTATTGGCGAGCGTTCCGGAAGGCTTTATTGGTAGGAAAGTTCACGGAGGCTTGAAAAGCGTCCTTCGGGCGATCTTTCTTGGGGGCGATCTTCGGTCATATCCCTGCAGGGCAAGAGACCCACGGATTTGGTTAAGCGGCGGGTCAGAGGTAAAGGTTTGGGTTAGATAAGCTTGTTGCTCCAGCTCAACAGGCATCAAAGGGCTAAACTCAAGGAGAAGCATCCAAAGGAAGCAGCTCAAACATTGCAATCCTATTGTCTCTTTTAAGCGTCGATTTGCTCCCAGAGCTGCAAATAGAACAGAATAGAATAGAATAAGCTGGAGGGACCTTGGAGGTCTTCTAGTCCAGCCCCTGCTGAAGCAGGAGAACATACTATTAAGGAAGATAAACCTGATCCTCCAAGCAAGACCCTCACTGAGCTCCTGGAAGGCCAGGCAAGGACTAAATGGATGGAAACTGACCGAGGAGATTCAACCTAGAAATAAAGAGGGATTTTTCTGTTGGTGAGAACAATCAACCGAAGGAACAGCTTTTGCCTTTGGAAGTTGTGGGAGCTTCATCACTTGGAAATGTCTATGGAGATCTTCAGTCATCCAAGTCATGGTTGTCCCAAAGGTGCTTTTTGTTTTCAAGAGGCAACTGGACTTTCTTGTTTTTGTTTCGTTTCTCATCCAAGAGAAGGACTGAATGATGGATGAGAAGAAAAACCAGACAGTCCAGTTGCCTCTTGAAAAAAAGTACCTTTGAGATCATCACTGGAGACTATCAAAAAACCTTGTTGCTTGTATCTCTTATTTGTTTCCTGGTATGATTTGATTGCTTGTTTAGTAACCTATGACTATCACTGTTGTATGCTATGATTCTTGATGAATGTGGTTTTTCTGTTTATGTACCCTGAGAGCCTAGTGCACCAGAGACAGATTCCTTGTGTGTCCAATCACACTTAGCCAATAAAGAATTCTGTGGGGGGTTGGACTAGATGACCTACAAGATCCCTTTCACCTCTGTTATTCTGTTCTGTTGTATTTAACTCTCCTCCCTCTTCACATTTTCCCCACAATAACAACCCTGCGAGGTACGCTGAGTGACTGGGACTGGCCCAGAATCACCGGGCTTTTATGTCACAGACCTGACTAGAATACACGATCTCCTTGTTTCTAGTTCGATACCTTAACCCGCTGGACCAATTTAGCTCCAGTTAAAGAGGATTTTACTGTCCACGGAAGAGAACCGCTAATGGCAACATGAACCCCTCCACCCCACGCGGTGCTTAGCAATCCCAACAAGGGCAGATTTCGTTTATTCCCACGAACCTGGAAAAATCGACCTTATGGGGCTTCGCTGTGCAAAGGGGAGAGAGGTGGGAGCCAATACTTAAAGGGGGAAGGTAGATCAGGCCCTCCCCGCCCCTTAAGCATTTTTTCCCCAAAAGTCTCTCCTTCAGTGCCCCAGAAACTCGCACCTCATGTGGACGGGGGCTTCCCGTCCACCTTTTACATATATATGTGTGTGTGTGTGTATATGTGTGTGTGTTTGTATATATGTATATTTATATATTATGTATGTATGCATGCATGTATGTATGGTATTCAGCTTTTTTGGGTATTTTCCCACGTAATTATAGTTGTGCTTTTAAAGTTATAGCAACGTTTCGGCAAAATCTCATCTGCCATCATCAGGCTTCTGTATTGTGTTAGTCTGAAGCCTGATGATGGCAGATGAGATTCTGCCGAAACGTTGCTACAACTTTAAAAGCATAACTATAATTACGTGGGAAAATACCCGAACAAAGCTGAATACCATACATGTAAGTACCTGCAAAAACTTAAGAAAACAAATATAAGTATGTGTGTGTGTGTGTGTGTGTGTGTATATACACATACACACAGGCGCGCCTTTGGGGCACTGGTGGTGGTGGTGGATGTTTAAAAGCCGCATGGGAGCTGTAGTCCCAACGCCTTGCGAGGCCGGGCGACGATCTGGGCGAGGCCTGGCCCATCTGCAACGCCGACAGAGCGAGGAAGAGAGGAAGCGCGCGCGCGCGCTCACGCGGTACACGCGGTTTTGCAGCTCCGGGACCAGCCGCCTGCACGAGACGTGCTTCCTTTCACAATAGCGGGGTGGGTGGTGGAGGGGGAAAAAAAACAAAAAAAAACGAGGCGAGGAGGCGGCGCTTGCGCAGACCCCGCCCACGTGCCTGACGGGAGCGAGTGGGTGAAAGGCGGGGCTTTGCTCGAACCCGGAGACCTTTCTGAGCCGGCCTGCCTAGTCATGGCCGGTGGTGGGAGCGGCGCGCTCGCTTCCTTTAAAGGGGACGCCGCCGCCTTTCGCCAAAAGAGGCGGGAGGAGAAAGCACGTGGGTCTGCGGTGCGCTATAAACCGGCGGCAGCGGCAGCGGCTCCGGCTCCTCTTTTTGCGTTGGAGGGGTGGGGTTGTCGTTTCTGCCTTAAAGCGGGAACGGTGCCGCTTAGTTTGCAGCGTCGCTTCTCTGTTGGGCTGGAAAAACAAGGAAAGGCCATTCCCCAGCTGCTCTTCCTTTCCCTGGAGAATAAATAGCGTCTGTCTGTCTCTCTCTCTGTCTCTCTCTGTCTTTCTCTGAATCTGTGTGTGTCTCTGTCTGCCTCTCTCTCTAGCTCTCTGTCTGTCTCTGTGTGTGTCTCTGGCTCTGGCTCTCTGGCTCTGTGTGTCTCTAACTGTCTGTCTGTCTGTCTCTATCTCTGTCACTCTGTCTAGCTGTCTCTGCCTGTCTCTGAATCTGTCTGTGTGCCTGTCTCTCTGTCTCTGTCTGAGTCTGTCTCTGTGTGTGTCTCCGTCTCTCTCTCCCTCTCCCCCCCTCTCTCTCTCTGTATCTGCTTGTCTCTCCCTCCCTCTCTCTGCCTTTGACTCTCTCTCTCTTGTATGTTGTTGCTTGTATCTTTGATTCATATTGTTTTGTGTAGTTTCCTATTATGATTTTGATTGATTCTTTAATATCCTATCTTATGATTCTTGATGAATGTATTTAATGATGACTATGATCCTGATTATCACTTATATCTCTTATGCATACTGAGAGCTTATGCCCCAAAGACAAATTCTGTGTGTGTCCAATCGTACTTGGCCAATAAAGAATTCTACCTGTATAATTATTGCTGTATTGGACTATCAGCCTTATCTATTACAGCCAATGGAAGCTGCATAGATCATTACATCTGTAAAATCCCTGATTGGGAAAGATGTGTGCAGTCTCCTCATCGATTTTGGAGTTCTCTCTCCCGTCATTCCTAGTACATGAACAGTATTTGTCCACCCTCTTTTTAAAAATCTTCCCCCATTGATGAAAGAAACAGAGGGGCTAATTCTGGCAACATAAGGCCAAGCCTTAAGAACAAATTCACACATTTTGCAAACAGATAGAAACCGATAGCAAATGTCGCCTCTGCAGAGAAGTTGAAGAAATAGTGGACCACCTAGTCAGTTGCTGTAAGAAGATCACACAGACGGACTACAAACAACAGCATGACAAAGTAGCAACAATGGTACATTGGAAGATCTCCAAGAAATACCATTTGCCAGCAAGCAAGAACTAAAATAGACAAAGTCACAGAAAAATGACTAAGCTGAAGTGACTTTAGAATTCAAAGAGACAGACAGCTAACATCCCAGATGAACAATTACCAATAAAAAAGACAAAAATGGTCTAGATCGTGGATGTTGCAATACCTGGAGACAACAGAATGTAGGTAGTCCTCAATTTACAACAGTTCATTTAGTGACCATTCGAAGTTACAATGGCACTGAAAAAAGTGACTTGTGACTATTTTTTGCACTTATGACCTTTGCAGCATCTCCATAGTCACGTGTTTTATATTCGGATAGAATAGAATAGGAGCTGGAAGGGACTTTAGAGGTCTTTTAGTCCAACCCCCGTGCTCAAGCAGGAGACTATACCATTTCAGACAAGTGACTGTCTAGTCTTTTCTTAAAATCCTCCAGTGGTGAAGCACCCACAATTTCTGTTTTGACAACTGACTCACTTATATGGTGGTTGCAGTGTCCCCGTCTCATGTGATTAATGAGGAAACGAGATTCACTTAACAACCGTGTTATTAGTTTAACAACTGCAGTGATTCACTTATCAGCAGCGACAAGAAACACCATAAAATGGGGCAAAAATACCCTTAACAGCTGTCTTGCTTAGCAACATAAATTTTGGGCTAAGTTGTGGTCATAAGTCGAGGACCACCTGTACCAAATCCAGTCCGAACATTTTGGTTGGTTGTGGGGAGCTGTAATGCAATACTCTAGGACAGGGGTATCCAACCTTGGCAACTTTAAGACCTATGGACTTCAACTCCCAGAATTCCTCCGCAAGTCTTGAGTCTTATTCCTGGATTTAAAAAAAAACTTTCTAAGCTAGTTATAAAATAATACTAACAATTTATTATTATTATTATTAATAATAATAATAATGCAACAATGTAGATATGTCTTGCCCTTTTCTAGATTTTTTTTTCAAACTTTCAAAACTAGTTTTCTGAGTTTCTTTTTCCTTTTCCCATCCAACTGGTAACTAGGCCAAACCCTGTTTACTTTCAAAGTGCAGCTCAGTGCTGCCACCTCCTGACGGACACTTTGCATCACCCAAGCCTGTTTTACCCTAAAGTGAACTCAGACCCTGCAGTTAGCATGCAGTCAAAATGTCTATACAGATAGTCCTCCGCTTACGGCCACAACCGAGCCCAACATTTCTGTTACTAAGTAGAGACATTGGTGAAGTGAGTTTTGCCCCAGTTTGTGTCTTCTTCTTGGCCACAGTTGTTAAGTGAATCACTGCAGTTTTTATGTTAGTAACACAGTTGTTGAGTGAATCTGGCTTCCCCGTTAACTTTGCTTGTCCGAAGGTCGCAAAAATGGATCACACGCCCTCCAGGACACTGCAACCGTCATAAATATGAACCGGTTGCCAAGAAGTTGAATTTGGACCCCATGACTACGGGGATGCTGCAAGGGTTGTAAGTGTGAAAAACGGTCGTAAGTCACTTTTTTCAGTGACTTTGTAACTTTGAACAGTCAGTAAACAAACTGTTGTAAGTTGAGGAATATTTGCACAGAATCCATTCCCCCCCAGTTTTCTGCACTTAACAAACAAGTGTGTTGCAATATACAGGTAGTGCTGGATTTAACAGCCCTTTGTTTAGTGGCCGTTCGAAATTAAAACGACACTGATAACAGTTATTTATGACTGTTTTTCATACTTTATGACCATTGCAGGATCTCCATAGTCATGGGATCAAAATTCAGATGCTTGGCAACTGCTCATATTTAGGAGAACTGCAGCCTCTTGCGGTCACATGATTGTGATTTGCAACTCCCCAGTGGTTTCCAACAAGCGAAGCTGGCACCAGGGACCAGTTCTGTGCGGAGAAGTTTTTTCCATGGATGGGAGGGGGCATGGCTTTGTATGATGCCTGCATCCCACAGGTGGTGCTTTGCTTGTTTGCGTGGCCCGGTTTCTGGCATGCCACGGACTGCTGCTGGTCAACAGACCGGGGGTGGGGTTGGGTACCCCCGGTGGTGGGATTCAAAAATGTTGATTATCGGGTCTGTGGGCGTGTCTTGGTGGGCATAGTGCATCTTGGTGGGTGTGTCATGTCTTGGTGAGTGTGGTGTTTTGACTTGGTGGGCATGGCTTGGTGGGTGTGACGGGAAGGATACTGTAAAATCTCCATTCCCACCCCCACTCCTGGGGGAAGGCTACTGCAAAATCCCATTCCCCTCCCACCCCACTAACCTGCTTTCCAGTTCCATTCTCCTGTGCGGGGCAACAAAAGAAGATCCAGCCGATCAGCTGGGACTCGGGAGGCAGAGAATATATGAGGGCAGGGCCAGTCAGAGGTGGTATTTGCTGGTTCTCCGAACTACTCAAAATTTCTACTATCGGTTCTCCAGAACTGGTCAGAACCTGCTGAATACCCCTTTGAGGACCCCTGAGCTAAACCAAGTGTCCCGAACCTGTGGGCCGTGAGGGGTTTGCAAAATGGGTGGTGGAAATGGTCGGCGAGCAAATGAGGATATCAGTGTTCTTCTGTTTATAAGGGCTTCAGGTATGGGTGTGTCCAGTGAGAGTCTTGTGATGGGTCAGCTGTGGGTCATCGGTGAGTTTTGCGATGGGTCTTGTGATAAGGAGATTATGGAAGACCACCTCGATTCCCACAATGGATGAATGGCTACGAAAGCTGATGGCGTTAGCAGAGAAGGGTAAATTGACTGCTTTGATTTAAAAAAACATACAAATACTTTCATTTCTACTTGGAAACCACATCTGGACTTCGCGCCTTGAGTTTGACACCCTTAGGGCATCTAACCATTGAAGTGCAGCATTGTTTATACTAAAAAAAAAATCAGATACTGGATCGGTATATGCCCATAGCTTACAACTGGTCACAATGTGATTTAAGTATGTTTCTATGTTACTGATGGTATACCTCGGGCATAGCTCTCAACTTCAACAAAACACACAAGCCCCTCTCCCACAACAAGGAGGTATCCACAAGGAGGGGACTTCTCTCTGAACATTTATTTTCATTTGTCAATTGCTTACAATATAATAGGTATAAGTAAAAACATAGTTATGAATACATGGATACACATAAGAAAATTTTATATATATATATATATATATATATATATATATATATATATATATATATACATATATATATATATATAATACACATATATACATATATATATATATATATATGGATCTTTGTTGTTCGGGTTTTCTCACAGCGTAAGATTGAAGTATCTAGGCAACGCTTTCGATGAAGTCTCATTCATCATGATGATGAATGATGAATGAGACTTCATCGAAACGTTGCCTAGATACTTCAATCTTACGCGAGAAAACCCAAACAACCAAAGATCCACATACAAATACCCATGAGAACCTCAGAAAACAAATATATATATAACAAATATTTGTTATAAATATATAACAAAACTTACAACCTAACGACCTACTAGTAAGCTTCGATGTCATATCCCTCTTCACCCAAGTGCCAATAAAAGAAGCCTTGACTGCCATCCAAAACAAATACAACCCCCCCAAGCACATCCTAGATCTGACCAACCACTGCCTATCCAATACATACTTCACCTACAATGGACAAAAATACAAACAAATAGAAGGAGCACCCATGGGATCACCCCTCTCACCTGTCATCGCAAACCTCTACATGGAACACTTTGAAACACAAGCTCTAGAAAAATACGACCACAAACCCAAACTCTGGCTCAGATACATAGATGACACCTTCATAATCTGGCCACACGGGAAAGAAAAACTGAACAACTTCCTCACACACCTCAACAGCCTACACCCCAAAATACAATTCACCATGGAAACAGAAGCCAACAATCAACTTCCTTTCCTAGATGTCTTGGTATACAAAAGATCCAATGGCTCCCTAGGACACACCATCTACCAGAAGAAAACACATACTAACCGCTATCTACATACACTCTCACACCACCACCCAGCACAGATCAATTCCGTAGCCAAGACATTCATCTCCAGAACAAAATGCTTAGCCGATGAACAACACCAAAAACCGAACTACACACTCTCACCAACGTACTTACAGCCAATGGATTCCAAAGAAAGAAGATTACCCACCTAATCCAAAAAGAAACCCCAACCAAAATCCAAGACAGAGAACAAGAAAACGGCAAAGCCCTCCTCCCATATATAAAAGGCACTACAGACAAAATTAGCAAGATCCTCCAAAAACACAACATCAAAACAGCATTCTGCACAAACAGAAAAATATCCACCATCCTAAGAAACCCCAAAGACAAAATCGAATTAGAAAACCAAGGAGTATACGAAATCCCCTGCACTGCCTGCCCTACTACATACATTGGACAAACTAACAGAAGAATAAGTGCACGCATTGAAGAACATAAGAACTCAATCAAAAAAGAAGAAACGACCTCTTCCCTGGTCCAACACCTCAAAGCCACAGGACATGAAATTGATTTTAAAAATACCAGAACCATCGCCAAAACCGAACACTTCAACAGCAGAATAATCAGAGAAGCCATAGAGATAGAAAAACGCCCACACAGCATGAACAAACGAGATGACACCTCCCGCCTTCCAGCCATTTGGAAACCCGCCATCATGAACAGATGAGTACCTAACATGAAGAAGGACACCAGACCCACACCCATGAGAGCCACACAAGATGCCACCACCACACTTCCATGTAGAAAACAGACTCACACCCACTCAGAAGATGAGACACGACCATGGACCAGAAGCTGCACTGCAGCTGCATCACTACCCACTACCCTCCAAGACATACATGAAGCAAACCGACACGCACTATGAAGATGCAGCACGACCACGAACTCGAAGCCAAACAGCAAGATCACAACTCACCAGCTCAAATCCCCCAGCAACTAAGACTAACCTGAGCACAACCAAGCCCCCACCTGAACAGAACACGCCTCCAACCAATCAGAACACGGCTAACCCCCAACCAATCAGAACACAGCCAAACCCCCTACCAATGAGAACACACCCCACCCAATCAGAACACAGCCAAGCCCCCACCCAATCAAGTCCCACCCCCACTGGCAGTTAAAAGGAGGAAGCAGCTGCAATCTCACATTACTCTGAGAAGCACAGAGCCGGAGACAGAAGCCTGAAGATGATGAATGAGACTTCATCGAAACGTTGCCTAGATACTTCGAATCTTACGCGGAGAAAACCCGAACAACCAAAGATCCATATATATATATATATATATATATATATATATATATATATATATATATATATACATACATATATACATACATACAATAGGACAGGGACGGTAGGCACATTGGTGCACTTATGCATGCCCCCTAAACATGAGACTAAATTTAAAAAAAAAACTTTCAATCTTCCTGTTATAAAGACCTGAGCAGGCTGTATCTCACCGGATGCCCAGAAATCTCCATGGTGTGTGTGTTTGTGTGTGTGTGTGTGTCTGTGTGTGAATAAAGACTGAATATTTGTCAGGAAAAAAGCAAGGACTGGATTTATAAAGTCTGCCTCTCCCCCTTGTGCAACCACACCATTTCTTTAGCTCTGAGATCTCTCAATCTCTCTCTCTCTTGTGTGGGTTCAGCCACACAATAGCCTGTTTGTTTGCTGCGTAAGTTACTTCCTTGCCAAGTTGAGAGCTGCCCCCCCCACCTCTCCCCAGTCAGGGGGAAAACATAAAGCAGATCCTTGATCGGGAAGCTCTGTCAATCCAAGATCGGTTCCCAGGGACATTGTGGGAGCAGAAAGTGGCTCACTGTTTAAATCCTGGCATGGCAGGAAGGTCCCTAAAATTACAGCTGCGGCTTTAAAGCAAAACCCTTATCCTGCTGTAACCCTGTTTCTCGGAACCCGCTGTAGGAAGTTAGCACCCAACCTTCTCCTAGAAAAATGAAATGTCCTAGGAAATATTAAAAAGGCAGAATATTTCCCCTAAAAAGAGTAGAAACTCAGAAGCAGAAGCTTAATGGGTGGGCCATTAAGGCCTGGGCCAGAATATTCTACATAACAAAGATTTCCAGGTAAAGCTATAGCAATTGCCAAAAGCCCTTTTCAGTGCATCATCAACAGCAAGGCTCAACCAAGCCTGGAACTCAGGACAGCCTACAGAGTTGCCACTGCATGGTCCCATGGGAGTCTGACAACCAATCAGAATACAAGCTCCAATTCAAATCTTAGCAGAGGGTGTAAAACCCAGGCACTCTCAGCATCTTGGCCCTTCCTCCTTCTCTTTTCCTTCACCTTAAAGCATGTGATCATCCTTCTTTGGAGCTCCAAGCCATGTGGTCCTGTCCACCATTAAACCATCCTTCCCAACAGCCTCCATGTTTCCAGTGTCTTTTCCCCCACTTGGAACTGAACCCAGAAGGATAATTCTTCCAACAATATGATGTACGCAAGCTCGAAGAGTGTATCATTTGGGATAGATGCTGGATGATAAAAGATTGCAAAAAAGGCAATTGATGGTTGGTTGGTGTTATTGTTTTCTGTACAGGTGTGGAAATGGGGTTTAGATGTTCAGCTTTGTAGACCAGCATAGCATCCCTGGGCTGATTTGTGATGTGATGTTTTGTGACTTGAATTGGGGGTTGAGGTGGAGGAAGCAATCTGTTTCACTCTAATTTAATTCCTGTAATTATAATTGTTTCTATATTTATAATTGCTTCCATATTTCTATTTTTTTATTGCACTCTAAGTCACGTGGTGTCGCTCTGCGGACCAAGATGGGGGCATATAAATTTAATAAGTAAATAAATAACATTTTAGGCAATGCATGGTTCTGGTTGCTACAATTGCTACATTCGTAGAATGTTTAACCTTAAAAATGAATTTATATAAATGTAAGGCACAGACATGTGTCTCTACCATCCATTTTCTTCTTACAGCCACATCAAAAATGAAATCAGACTTGAAAAATAGTAATAACTATCATTAAAAAGGGGTTAAAATAAAAGCAGTGTCAATTAAATGAAGAAAAATAAAAGAAACACACTTTAAAGAAGGAGTGGCTCAGTGGTTAAGGCACTGGGCTTGTCAACTGGAAAGCTGGCAGCCCAGGTTTGAGACCCAAGTGTTACAACGGGGTGATCTCCCGTTCATGTCTCAGCTCCTGCCAACCCATTACTTTGAAAACATACCAATACAAGTAGATGAATAGGTACCACTTTGGTAGGAAGGCAACAGCACTCCATGATGTCTTGCTGACCACATGACCATGGAAATCTCCTGGCTCAATGGCCTTGAAACAGAAATGAGCACCACCCCCTATAATTGCCAATGACTAACGGATTAAAATCTGCAGGGAATCAATATTTTTACATCACATTGTTGGGCAGCAGAACCCAAGTTACAGTAATTTCATGAGCAGAGGGCGTTCCATAGAACTCTACATGAGAGTTAAGAAAGCTCTCATGTGTCTTGACAGGCCGTGGACTTCAGAAGGCTATTGAAATGTTCAGAGAACAAACTGAGTCACATGGGAGGGGTTAATGGGGGTCAAATTTTGTAGAGTTTTAAAAAAAGGTCCCTTCCAACTCCGTTTATTCTGTATTCATAAAAATACTAAAAGAAGGGCTGAAAACTTCTGAGTGCCACAAAGATCTGGATTTTAATGCCAACACTGCCATCTATTGATCACAGTAGGAATACAAAAATAGCATCTTGTCTTCTCCTGGTCTTTTCTTTAATGGTCTTTGATTTTTTTCCAAGCATCAGGTTCTTCTCCAGGGCATTTTGACAAAATGGATCTAAGATTAGTAAATTTCACCTTTACAGGTAATCCTTGAACTATTATAACTGTCTGGTTTGTCATAGCAACCAAACAAGACAGAGACAGACTTCAATGGATCATTAGGATTGCAGAAAAAAAGCAATTTCAATCAACCTTCCTCCCATTGAGGATCTGTACCCGTTAGAAAGTGGGCTGTGAAAATATCTACAGACCAATGGTGGGATTCAGCCAGTTTGCACCAGTTTGGGAGAACCAGTTGTTCACTTTCTGAGCAGTTTGGTGAACTGGTTGTTGGAAGAAATCATTAGGTCAGAGAACCGGTTGTTAAATTATTTGAATCCCACCACTGTTACAGACCCCACCCTTATTGAAACCCCACATATCTTGGACATAAACTATTTCAAGACAACACTACTACATGCTAAAACAACTTGACACAGGGAATAGTCATCCCTCCCCCCTATGTTATCACACTACTAAATAACTAATTCCCACAACACTGTCTATGCCCTGAAATGTCAAACCACATAATAGGGTTGTATTATATTATCCTTTTCATCTTTCCTATTACCTATTTCCATAGTTTCTTATAAATTTGTTGCAAGTATCTATTATTTATATTGATTAGTTTTTATTTGGTATCCTATTATGATTTATGTTGTTTGCTTATTTAGTATCCTAGGATTATCACTGTTGCATCTTATGATTTATGATGATGGTATTTTATTATTATGATCGTGATTTATCACTTGTTGCTTATGTGTACGCTGAGAGCTTATGCACCGGAGACAAATTCCTTGTGTGTCGAATCACACTTGGCCAATAAAGAATTCTATTCTATTCTATTCTATTCTATTCTATTCTATTCTATTCTATTCTATTCTATTCTATTCTATTCTATTCCTTTCTGTTCTGTTCTGTTCTGTTCTATTCCCTTGTGTCCATTATGATTGCATATTTTTCTGGTGGTCTCTCATCCAGGTATTATTTGTTTGTTTAATTTATTTGCCACCTATCTCATTATGGGACCACTCTAGTCAGCTTACAACAATAAATAAAAACAATGAAATGAAAAGAACTGTAAACATAACAATAGTAAAAGAACCATAGAATAAACAATGACCAGGCTCTATTAACCAGATGTAGCCAAGCATACTTTTCAGCTAAGGAGTCGGGGGCTTCCCACACAACCTTGATAAATATATGCCAGTAACCAAGAGTCCAAATTTCGATCACATAATCACGGGGAAGTTGCAACGGTCATAAGTGTGGGAAATGGTCATAAATCACTTTCAGTGCTGTTGTAACTTTGAATGGTCACTGAATGAACTGTTGTAAGTCAAAGACTACCCGTATTTTGTTTACATTTGGCCAAAGGTTTCCAGAATAGTTCAGGAAGCAGACAAGAGTTAGTTGGGATAGGCTTAAGCCTGGACCTCTTTGCAAAACAAAATCCATTAGTCTTTCCCCCCAAATCTCCCATTTCCCCAATCTTTGACCATTCGAAATTGTTTTTAAGACATGCTTTCAATTTTCTTCCTCAGACTCTAAGCCATTGTTCCTCAGCCATGTCAACTTTAATATGAGGGGACTTCAACTCCCAGAATTCCTCAGCCAGCGTGCTGGTTTCTGGGAGTTAGTCCATAGGCCTTAAAATTGTGAAGGTTGAGAGACACTGACCAAGGATAAAGACCAGATTAGCCATTAAGTCAGTCTTGTTTGGAGTGGTGGTGCAGAGGTGGTATTCAGCAGGTTCTGACCAGTTCTGGAGAACCGGTAGCGGAAATTTTGAGTAGTTCAGAGAACCGGCAAATACCACCTCTGACTGGCCCTGCCCCCATCTATTATCTGCCTCCCGAGTCCCAGATGATTGGCTGGGTCTTCTTTTGTTGCCCTGCACAGGAGAACGGAGCTGGCAAGCAGGCTAGTGGGGTGGGGAGGGAATGGGATTTTGCAGTAACCGTCCTCTGCCATGCCCACCAAGCCACACATGTCCACCAAGCCGTGTCCACAGAGCCGGTAGTAAAAAAAAATGAATTCCACCACTGGGGGTGCACGGGATATTTTATATTTGTGTGCAGCAGAATTGGATGGGAGAATTGTGACTAGCTACTTCAATCTTTCCTTGCAGGAAATTATGCAGGATGGTCACACTTGGTTGTGGATTAAAAAAAGATATACCGGTAGTTAAGATTTCCTCCCCCTCAATGAATGAAATTTCCAGTGTTCTATACTTGCATTTCCATCTTTAAAACGTATCAGGAAGTGCCTCGTTTATCTGAATTATTTTTCAACCAGGATCAGATTTTGTTCAATTCTTTGCATTAGGATCCTGCAATTCTAATTCATAATCCGGGATTTAAAGATGGATGATGGATGATAGTTGCAGGCTATATATGGATGGATGGATGATGGATGATCCTGCTTGAGCTGAGAGCTGGACTAGAAGACCTCCAAGGTCCCTTCCAGCCAGTAGTGTGATTCAAATTTTTTTACTACCGGTTCTGTGGGCCCGGCATGACTTGGTGGGTGTGACAGGGGAAGGTTACTGCAAAATCCCATTCCCTCCCCAACCCACTAGCCTGCTTTCCAGCTCCGTTGTCCTATGCAGGGCAACCAAAGAAGACCCAGCCGATCAGCTGGGACTCGGGAGGCAGAGAAGAGATGGGGACGGGGCCAGTCAGAGGTGGGATTTGCCGGTTCTCCAAATTACTCAAACTTTCCGCTACCCATTCTCTAGAACTGGTCAGAACCTGCAAAATACCACCTCTGCTTCCAGCTCATTCACTCACTCATTCATTCATTCATTTTATTCAAAAAGTCTGAAGGCAGTCGTTATTTATTTATTTTATTAAGAAAATGTATATGGCTGCCCAGCTCCCTCATGGTGACTCCCGGCTTACAGAAATAAAATCCCCAATGTAAAAGTCAATAAATCCCCACTCACCCCGGTGACAACAATCAAACCAACCACTTGCTGGGCTCCATATCACCCTGGAGTCTTCAGGTGGCTCAGCAGAACCATGTCTTCAGGCTTTTTGAAAGAGCATCAAGGTGGAGGCCAACTGTATCTCCACAGGTATGATGATGTTCTCCAGGGAGGGAGACATCATGAAGAAGGGCCTTCTTCTTGGTCCCACTAGATGGATCTTCGTAAGAGGGGGAACCCATAACATATCTTTCCTTCCCGCTTTGGTGGGTTAAGTAGACATAACTGGGGAAAAAAGCTTCAGTTATCACTGGAGAAGGAAGAAGCTGTCAGATCCAAGGCTGATATATATTTGCTTCCAATTTTTCATAAATCGATTGACATATTTTGCCAGGTATGTCCATCAGCAGCTGTCTTGAGTTCATGTCCCATTACACCAGATCATCAGGTTGTAAAATTAAACTTCTATCCCAAGGCAGTAACTCTATTGAATTCTACCGTATAGTGCAATATTAATGTGATATCAGGGATTTTAAGTTCAACGTGTGGAGTGTGAGGGATGTGTGTTGGTGTTTATTTTCATAGTCATAAATTGTACACTGAAGATAGTATTTAATTTCATTGTACAAAGTGCAATGACAATAAAATAAGGTAAAATAAAGTGTGTCAACCTGAAGCTGACCTGACCAAAGCCATCTTGGAGCTTCAGTGCTGCCACACTGGAGCTGAGGGATAGGGAGGGCGAAATAGAGATAGCTGGGGTCTTGTAGCCAAAACAAAATACTTCCTCTTGGGAACCAAGGACATTCTCATACCAGGTCAGAGGAAGGAGGAGTGACAGCACCAGGCAACCAGACAGCGCTGTGATTGGACCATGTGACTGATGGTTTTGAGAAAGTGACAAACTTTTCATTAGGTGAAAACCGCAGGAATCTTCAGAGTCGGTTTTCACCAGAGCTGTGCCAATATGATATATCCAAATAAAATTATTCTTTGAGGAATCTACCAGCCTTGGAGTTTTGCTCACCATGGGTGTATTACTTGGATCCCTGACGTGACTCATTTAATGACCATTGTGCTTAGTGATGGGAGCTGGGCACAGTGAGGCCACAGGGTGGTCACAACCCAATGAACCTCTCTTTCATACTTGCAACATCACACATCATGGGTGTGTTATCACACACTGTATATAAGGGTTGGAGCTTATGTCCTCCCATCCTGCAGGCACCCATACGGTAGAGCTGGCCATAACCTCATTCATGCGGCAGCTGAATTGTCTATCCGTTTTAGCCCTTTTTCGGCAGTTGCCTTATCTGGAATAGTATTTGCACATCTGGATTGGCATTATTCATTGATCAAGGGGGAAAAATGCTTTCTGATGCAGCACGTGGTGCCTTAGCTGTCTAGGAGGAGGTGGGGGGGGAAAGGGAAGTTGCCATAGAAACATGCAATCCGTCGAATTGGAGAATTTTCAAATGGGAATATCGGCCAATATTTCTGCTTAAGCGGGTCTCCAGGTTCAGTGCACCAATCTATTTACTCAGATTCAGCAACCCCGAATGGTCAATGGGCTTCCCCCGTCTTCCCCATGAAAAAAGGACATCACATGTCCCTTTTCTCTCTCTGTACCAGCCTTCTCATCAGTTTGCAAAATCATCAGCTAAACTGATACTAAAAAGCTGTTGCTGGGGTTACTACACATCAGCAAGTATTCCTCCTCATCTTCCCCTGCTGGATTAAGCACCTTATACAAAGGACAGATAGCTATATTTTACTAACTCAAGCTTGATAGCAATAGCAATAGCACTTAGACTTATATACCACTTCACAGTACTTTACAGCCCTCTCTAAATTTACAGAGTCAGCCTATTGCCCCCAAATAATCTGGGTCCTCATTTTAATAATCTTGGAAGGAGGCAAAGCTAAATCAATCTTGAACAGGTCAGGATTGAACTGTTGGCTGTTGGCAGTGTTAGCCTGCAATACTGCATTCTAACAACTGTGCCATCACAGCTTTGATGGCAACCTTCTTGCTACTGCTACCGAAATCTGAGGGGCTGAAATCTGTTTACTGGGCTGCTTCTGCAGGTGCTTGGGAATATGACAGTCGATGAAAAAATGAAAAGATTGCCAGACAAACCTTGCAGCTCTAAGACCAGATCTGGATAATATTGCTATGTCTGGGTTGCAGATGACCACTAGATGGCAATACAGAGATAGAGATAGCTCTTGACTGCCATCTCCTGATTAAAAGAGGTCTTGCAGCCCAGATATGGCAATTGTAGACTTATTATTCCTGTTTTTCTGGGTGTGTCTGTGTTTGTCTTATGCAATGAGGAAACCTAGGTGAGGTGAGGACTGAGCAGAAGTAGATTCAATTTCTGTTGCTATTGTGATATTCATAAAGGAGAAGCTTTGTTTTTCAACTTAACCTTCATAACAAGGTTGTTTGTATTTAATGATGATTTGATAAGAGTGTTTTTCTCTAACACGATTGAACACCTTTTTATAGGATGAGGTATGGTTAATTCTATAATGCTGAAGGCTGGTTATTTTTATGCTTGGTTGTGACGAAAAGATTTCAGGCACTGTTAATCCAGGAAGAGAGAGAGTTTGCTGTACAGGTAGTCCTCAACCTACAACCACAATTGAGCCCAAAATTTATGTTGCTAAGTGAGAAATTTGTAACTTACAGTTTGCCTCATTTTATGACTTTTCTCGGCACATTTGTTAAGTGAATCACTGCAGTTCTTAAATTAGTAACATGGTTGTTAAGTGAATCTGGTTTTCCTATTAACTTGGCTTGTCAGAAGGTTGCAAAAGGAGATCACGTGAATCTGGGACACTGCAAACCATCATAAATGTGGGTCAGTTGTCAACCAACCAAATGTAAATCAGATAACCATGGAGATGCCGCAACGACCATAAATGTGAAAAACGGCCATAAGTCACTTTTTTCAGTGCCATTTTAACTTCAAAAGGTCACTAAGTGAGCTGTTGTAAATTGAGGATTACCTGTAGTGGCTAGAACTGGGAGATTGTTTTAGTCCTGTCTAAGGTACATAACCAGCTTCCAAAAAACCTGTGGAGACTTGCGCAGATAGATGCTGAGAATCAGACACAAGTGAACTGAGGAAAAAATAAATTCAGGAAAAGTTAGCGTTAAACCTAATTATGTCCTGTCAGGTGACATGGATTAGAGGCAATGTCTTGGCTGGAATCAGATAGTGAAATTACAGATGGCTCCTTCTCTGCATGGCGTCTTCTGGATCCCAGCTCCTCCACAGTCTTATCAGTGGATTCTTTCAAAAACTGAACGGTCCTTTTATCCAAATTGAATTTTTCCCTCCAGTCTCTTTCTCAATTGGCTATTTGGGGTGTGTGTGTGTGTGTGTGTGTCCCGTTATTGCTTTTATTTCCATTATTATTTTTGTTTCTGTTATTCTGTTATTGAAGTACGTATGTCTAGTCTAGTGAAAAGAGTGATTAGGAGTGACATGTTAGCAGTGTTCCAATATCTCAGGGGCCGCCCCAAAGTAGAGGGAGTCAAGCTATTCTCTAAAGGACCTGAAGGCAGGACGAGAAGCAATGGATGGAAACTAATCAAGGAGAGAAGCAATCTAGAACTAAGGAGAAATTTCCTGTTGGTTAGAACAATTTGCCTTCCGAGTTGTGGGTGCTCCAACACTGGAAGTTTCTAAGAAACTTCGACTTATTTGTTCGGGTATTTTCCCACATCTTTATAGTTGTGCTTTTAAAGTTAATAGCGACATTTCGGCAGAATCTTGACATTTCATTTGTCTGAAATGGTATAGGGCAGTGGTGACAAACCTTTTTCAGTTCCCATGCTGATAATTGCCTGTGCGCTCATGCTCACATGCCAGCACCCAAAAGGCAATGTGTGCTGCCCCACCACACCCCTGCTCAAGCGCGTGCAATCCCCCGCCGCATGTTGCATGTCTGCATGCGATTCCTGTGCCGTGCACCTCTGTGCATGCGTGTACGATCATCAGCCCCTATGCGCCGTGCGTTTGCACATGTGCACACGATCACCCCGTGCACGCCACTCATCTCTGTACACGTGACCCCTTTGTGCACGCTGCACGTCTCTGTGCATGCGTGCGTGTCTGAAGTGCACCCCCACCCCACCGCGCATATGCGCCAGATACCTGACAATCAGCCATAGGTTCGCCAACATGGGTATAGGGACTCCTACCTGAGCAGGGGTTGGATTAGAAGACCTTCAGGGCCCCGTCCAACTCTGTTATTCTGTGTTCGATGTTTTATCCCTGATGTAAGAGGTAGCAGTGGCACAGGATCAGGAAACAATGAAGATCTTGGGGAAATTATACAGATGATGGGTTTACAAATAGAAAGGACAGAATAATACAGGCCAGTTGTTCTCAACCTGTGGTCCATGATGTCATCACGAAGGTTTGAAACAAGTGCTATGATTCACATAACGACCCTGTTCCTAATTTAACAAACCACAGTGATTCACTTAAGAACTGTGGCAGGAAAGTTCGTAAAACGAGGCAAAATTCACAGAACCGTCTTGCTTAGCAACAAAAAATCTGGGGCCCAGTTTTGGTCATAAGTCGAGAACTACCTGTAGTCCTTGAGCTACAATCATTCCTTTAGTGACCGCTTGAAGTCACAGCAGCAGAGAAAAAAGTGAGAAGAGCTCCTTGCACTTATAACTATTTTAGCGTCTCCTGTCACATGATCAAAATTTAGGAATTTTGATTCCGTGCTTTTATGACAGTTGCAGCACGCCAAGGTCATAGGATTTGTGCTGTTTGTGACTTTCCATCTTCTGATAAACAAAGTCATTGGGGAAGCTGATAAATTTAATGACCACATTTCAAAGTTTAGTGTTCCACATTTGCTTAACAATTGTGGCCACAAAGGTCATAAAATCACCTGTGACTCACTTACCAATGGACTGGCTTAGCTACGTACATTCCGATCCCTCATCCTGGTCGCAAATTGAGGACTATCTGTAATAATTAAAAGTATTTTTCCTAGCTGTGGATGTAGAGAAAAGACACTTCTTTTCATCCTCAGCTTCGAAACAAAAGCAGCTGCAAATGGTTTGAAGCCATTCCATAATTATTACGGAGATAATGAGGTGGAACAATTTATTGGTCCGTCGTTGCTAAACAAATGAGTTCCAGTCATATCAAAGCTGTAATGAAGCTGTCAGAGTTGAAGCACCTTGAAAAGCCACCAGTAGCTGCAAGAGAGGTGACATGGAGGAATTGACATATATATATATCTTTTCGCGGGTATTTATATGTATGGTATTTAGCTTTGTTCGGGTATTTTCCCACATCTTTATAGTTGTGCTTTTAAAGTTATAGTGACGTTTCAGGCAGAATCTCATCTGCCATCATCAGGTTTGTGTATTGAGTTCGACTAAGACGAACTCAATACACAAGCCTGATGATGGCAGATGACATTCTGCCAAATGTCGCAATTAACTTTAAAAGCACAACTATAAAGATGTGGGAAAATACCTGAACAAAGCTAAATATCACACACACACACATACGCACATATCTACATACATACATACATATATGTAGGTCTAGGTGTGTTCAGGTCTTTTCCCGTGTAATCTTACACAGGAAAAGACCCAAACACACCTAGACCTACATACCTGTACCAGTGAAAATCTAGGAAAACACACACACACACACACACACAGAGGGGTGGCCTTCAAAAATTTTAGCAAGAGGTTCTCTGCCCAGTTGCTGGGTGGCTGCAGCCATGGTGGGCGTGGCCATGGTGAGTGTGGCCTAATTGGCCTCTGCACCATGGCGGAGGGGCGTTTTTGCCCTCCCTGGGTTTCAGAGGCTTTGCTCAAGCCTCCAGGAGGGAGAAAACGACCTTGTCGGGCTTCAAAGAGTCTCCGGAAGCCAGAAACAGGCCCATTTCCAGCCTTCCCGAACTTCACAGAAGCCCGTTTTTCTCCTTCCCGGAGCCTTCGCGTGTGCCCTGCACTTTCCTGCATCTAAAAGTGGCCGCATGGGGACTCCTGTGAGGGGAGGGGCAGAGTGGGCGGGGTCAGCTAGGAGTGGGATTTGGGGGTTATCTGAATTGCACAGAATCTTAGCTAGGGGAATCTCCTGAACCCTTGTGAACCCCCAGCACCCCACCCCCAGAGGTGAGATTCCCAATTTTTTAACAACTCCGTGCTGTGGGCGTGGCTTAGGTGGTGGGCGTGGCTTGGTGGTCATGTTATTGGCTGGATATGGCCAACTCAATATCACTCACATCGAGGCATCATCTCCTCGCCTGGCCTCTCATGACTGTGGGGATGCTGTGACAGTCGTAAGTGTGAAAAATGGTCATAACTCACTTTTTTCAATGGTCACTCCACACAAGCAAAGTACCAGCAAAGGAAGGGGAAAAAAAATGCCAGAGAGACAGGAAGTGTAGTCCTGCCAAGAATGTAATAAGGGTTAACGGAGAGGCAGTTTCTGTAAGCAACACCAGAATGTTTCCTTCCTGCCTTCCTTACAGGATTAGGCCAGTAATTTCTTCTAACAACCAGTTCTCCCAACTGCTTAGAATGTTAACAACCAGTTCTAGAGAATAGGTGCGAACTGGTAGAATCCCACCCCTGCCCACACCTGTGTTTGTGTGTGTATGTGCAGTTGAAAGTTACACCCACCCTTCTCCTAGAAGAATGAAATATTATAAGAAATATTAAAAAGGCAGAATATTCTACCTCCCTGGATGAGAAAAGGAGGAACATGGTCTTGGAAAGCAAATCCCACCTTTGTTAATAGCCCCAGAAAGACTGGTGCCAACCTATCTATAAGACAAAAGGCCGGGCCAGCTTATCTACAAAACAAAAAGACCTTCCCCTCAGGACAGGATAGGATTAGCCCCCACTCTAGATCCAAACCAGGATAAAGCCATTAAGCCATCATAGGAATTGCCCACCACCCTTTCAGAACACAACCCTCTTAATTACATCATCACCCAGCAAGATTCAGCCAAGCCTGGGACTCAAGACAACCTACAAAGTTACCCCTGCATGGCCCCATATGGGAGTCTGACAACCAATCAGGATACATTTCTTGCCACACAGAACAGGAAGCAAGTTCAAAGCCCAAGAGAGGGTATAAATCTCTCTCTCACCCATGTGCTCAATTGCTTGACCTATGACCACAGTTGAGCCCAAACCTTCTCTTGGGAAATGTCCCTGAGACAGACAGCTGTTAGTTGTGCATTATTATTATGCATTTACAACTTTTTTGTGACCGTTGCTAAGTGAATGACTGCAATTGTTAAGTGAACCATGTGGGTCATTAAGTGAATATGGCTTTCCTCACTGACTTTGCTTGTTGGAAACTGGCTGGGTAGGTTACAAATGGGGATTCCCAAATCCCTGGAACAGCGCAGATACATGCCGGTTGCCTAGCTAGGGTTGAGCAGGGGAGTGGGTCAGACTAGAAGACCTCCAAGGTTCAACTCTGTTATTCTGATGTTCTGAATTGTTTTTAACTCCAGCCTTCTCCCCGCTTCCATCTCTTGCGTTCCCCAATTGCAAGCCAAGAATGTGAGGTTTGAGACACCAAATTTGTTCCTCTGCCACCAATTTCACTTGCTCTCTCTCCTCCAAATCTGAATTTGCTCCTAAAATGCCCCTATTAAAGGCTTTCTCCCCACACCCAACTCAGATTCCTTGAAGTGTCACAGTTCCTTCATTGTGTGGTTTAATGGACCTTGAAGCCGGCTGCCGTAACCTGAAAGATTTTCATGCATGACAGAGAAAAAAGAAATAACTACTGGGGTCTTTTTGTAAACCCCTCTTTTAAAAAATAAATAATTAAATTCCTTCTGGCTGTAGCTTCATTTTTCTGCTCAGATGGAGAGGCTAACCAGCTTTGCCAGCCTTGCAAACAGAAAAACCAGCCCTCTAATCTGATAAACGGCAACCTATGTTTTGCTCCTCAACGGTGCACAGAAAAAGGGGAGATTTATTTATTTAGCATAGGGCACTTACAGAGGACATGCAATCACGGATATACAAATTTAGCTTAAATAAAGCGTCAGCAAATATATATATATATATATATATATATATATATATATATATATATATATATAGATTTTCAGGGTACAGGTATGCAGGTCTTGGCGTGTTGGGTCTTTTCCTGTGTAAGATTGAGAGTATCTTGGACAAGATACTCTCAATCTTACACGGAAAAGACCCAACACTGCCAAGACCTGCATATATATGTCTGTCTGTCTATCTATCTATCTATCTATCTATCTATCTATCTATCTATCTATCTATCTATCATTTACTTATCATTACCTACCTACCTATCTACCTACCTCTATCTATCTATCTATCTATCTATCTATCTATCTATCCATCCATCTATCCATCCAGGCTTCAAAAATTTTAGAAACAGGTTCTCTGCCCTACCTACCTACCTACCTACCTACCTACCTATCTGATATGTGGACAATACAATATAGGAGATAAAATATTAAATTGAGATAAAGCCATAATAAAATTACCATAATACGGAGCTATAAAATTGCAACGGGATAGTCCTTGACTTACAACAATTCTTTTAGTGACTGTTCAAAGTTACAACAGCACTGAAAAAAAGCGACTTAGGACCATTTTTCACACTTATGACCGTTGCAGCATCCCCACAGTCACATGATCATAATTCAGGCTCATGTTTATGACAGTGGTAGCGTCCCAGGGTCATGGCCTTTTGCAACCTTCTGACAAGCAAAGTCAATGGGGAAGCTGGATTCTCTTTAACAGCCCTGTTACTAACTAAACACCTGCAATGATTCACTTAACGATGGAGGCATGAAAGGTCATAAAATGGGGCAAAATTCACTTAAGAATTTTCTCAGTTAGCAATAGAAATTCTGGGCTCAATTATGGTCATAAGTTAGTCAGCCTCTAATTCGATATCTAAGGAAGCTAACCATCTAATCACTTCTGGTGTGGCTGTGACAGTGGTGGGATTCAATTTTTTTACTACCGGTTCTGTGGGTGTGGCTTGGGGGGGGCGTGGCAGGGGAAGGATGTTGTAAAATCTCCAAGCCCCACTAACCTGCTTTCCAGCTCCGTTCTCCTGTGCAGGGCAACAAAAGAAGATCCAGCCAATCAGCTGGGACTCAGGAGGCGGAGAATAGATGGGGGCGGGGCTAGTCAGAGGTGGGATTTGCCGGTTCTCAGAACTACGCAAAATTTTCGCTACCAGTTCTCTAGAACTGGTCAGAACTTGCTGAATACCACCTCTGGGCTTTGATGAGATTATCCCAAATTTCTTGAAAAAGGAGAGGTGAAATCTAAGACCGGTTGCCATCCTGCACCCCCTTTTAGGCCTAAAAGGATGTTGGAAAAAAAGCCACATTTCAGGCAGACACGAGACTTCTGCTTTTCAGGATTTTTTTCTTTTTCTTTTGTGGCAGTGAAGGAGATGACTAATCAAATCCCTTTTGCATTTGTAACACACGCTCATGGGGTCCTCCTCACAAAGGGGTTTATTTAGAAACTACTCATGCATTGAAATTCAATCATGCCACTTGACTGACGTAGGTTATGGTTGTTGAGGTGGGGCACGTCTTCCATGGGGCTGTCCGAAAGTCAAGGGCAATCAACCAGGCATTAGCAAAACTAGGAGGGGACAATGTAGATCCTCTCTACAGCCTTCCCCCGTGTCCCCCTCCCATCATTACAAATCCAAAAGAATCCTAAATGAAAGGAGAAGAAAGCTTTAGAGCAGGGGTGCCCAACCTTGGCCACTTTTTGGACTTCAGCTCCCAGAATTCCCTGGCCAACAAAAGAAACCTTTAGAGCAGGGGTGCTAAACCTTGGCCACTTTAAGACTCGTGGACTTCAACTCCCAGAATTCCCCAGCCAACAAAAGAAACCTTTAGAGCAGGGCTTTGCAACCTTGGCCACTTTAAGACTTGTGGATATGGATGGCTGGGGAATTCTGGGAGTTGAAGTCCACGAGTCTTAAAGTGGCCATGGTTGGACATCCCTGCTTTAGAGAGTAAAACAGAAACTTTAAGACAGGGGCAAAGCTGGCTGGGGAATTCTGGAAGTTGAAGTCCGCCAGGCTTAAAGTTGCCAAGGTTGGATATCCCCTGCTTTAAGGTAATGCAAAATGGAATAAGCATGCTTGAATTCTCCAAGGTCCTCATGCTGCAATGTTTTCTTAACAGTATGCAGTGCACATATGCTTTCCCCAAAAGACATCTTTCTCTGGGGTGCCAGATGGATAGCTAGGGAGGAGAAGGGAACCACTGTGTCAGTGGTGGGATTCAAATTTTTTATTACCAGTTCTATGGGTGCGGCTTGGTGGGGGTGGTAGGGGAAGAATACTGTAAAATCTCCATTCCCTTCCCACTCCACGGGGAAGATTACCACCAGTTCTCTGAACTACTCAAAATTTCCGCTACCAGTTCTCCAGAACTGGTCAGAACCTGCTGAATACCACCTTTGCTCTGTGTGTGTGTGCGCACGCACGTGCGTGCATGTGCGTGCATACAGGGGTGGTATTCAGCGGGTTCTGACCAGTTCTGGAGAACTGGTAGTGGAAATTTTGAGTTGTTCGGAGAACCAGCAAATCCCACCTCTGACTGGCTCCGCCTCCATCTATTCTCTGCCTCCCGAGTCCCAGCTGATCGGCTGGGTCTTCTTTTGTTGCCCTGCACAGGAGAAGGGAGCTGGAAAGCAGGTTAGTGGGGTGGGGAGGGAATGGGAATTTTGCAGTATCCTTCCCCTGCCACGCCCACCAAGCCACGCCCACAGAACTGGTAGTGAAAAAAATTGAATCCCACCAGTGTGTGTGTGTGTGTGTGTGTGTGTGTGTGTGAGAGAGAGAGAGAGAGAGAGTTTCGTACTCAAACCAGGATACACAAGGGGAGCTGGACGAAATCCTTTTATGAGAGATTCTCTTTGCTGAAAGATGCCTGAGAAATTATCCTGTTTTTTCTCTCTCAACAGCCTGTCGTTTCCTTCTCAACCCCTTTGTAGCTCCTGCTCAGATCAAGGGCTGTGCAGAGTAAGGGCAAAGAACAAAACCCCAGAAGTTTGCTTCTCTCTTTTGGAAGCAGAGGGCTGTGACTCAAGGGCATATCTAATTAATCTCAACCTCTGAACCTTGAAAGCATCAAGACCTGCTAATCAGTCCATCACGCTGTATATCCAAAGCGGAACAGGCCATTACATCCTCACACAAAATAATGAACGGAGCCTTCCTGCGCTAATTCTCTGGGTGGCAATTAAAATACTTGGCAGATGAGCTTTTTTAACCAGTTCAGGGCTACTCATGACTTATGACTCACCAAACAATTGGGAATATCCGTTCCTCCATTACTAAGAGAACCTCTGTCTGTGCTGAATAGAATAGAATAGAATTCTTTATTGGCCAAGTGTGATTAGACACACACAAAGAATCTGTCTTGGTGCAAATGTTCTCAGTGTACATAAAAGAAAAGATACATTTGTCAAGAATCATCTGGCACAATACTTAATAACAGTCATAGAGTACAATAAGAAATCAAATCATACTAGGAAACAGTCAATATAAATTGTAAGGATACATGCGACAAAGTTACATTCATACAGTCACAAGTGGCAGGGGAGGGGCGATAAGGAGTGATGAGAAGATTAATAATAATAGTAGTGAAGACTTTGTAAATAGTTGGACAGTGTTGAGGGAATTATTTGTTTAGTAGAATGATGGTGTTCTGAGAAAAACCTGCTCTTGTGTCTAGTTGTTCTGGTGTGCAGTGCTCTATAGCGTCGTTTTGAGGGAAGGAATTGAAACAGTTTATGTCCGGGATGTGAGGAGTCTCTAAATATTTTCACAGCCCTCTTTTTGACTTGTGCAGTATACAAGTCTTCGATGGAAGGGAAGTTGATAGTAACTGGTTTTTTCTGCAGTCCTAATTATCCTCTGAAGTCTGTGTCTGTCCTGTTGGGTTGCAGAACCATAGAGGTGCAGAGGACAGACTCACCAAAGCTTCACCGATGCTTTAACTTCTGGACTCAGTGACATTCATGGGTACCAACGCATCTCAGTTTCCTTGACATCCATCAGTCTCCTTCTTCCAACTGTTGTTATTATTATTAGAAGAGTTATATTGTTGCCTATTCGCACATGGCAACTCAAGATGGCTTACAGGGGTATAAAAATATCATATATATATATATATATATATATATATATATATGGATCTTTGGTTGTTCAGGTTTTCTCCCACGTTAGATTCGAAGTATCTAGGCAACGTTTCGATGAAGTCTCATTCATCATCTTCAGGCTTCTGTCTCCGGCTCTGTGCTTCTCAGAGTGATGTGAGATTGCAGCTGCTTCTTCCTTGCAGCTGCAATCTCACATCACTCTGAGAAGCACAGAGCCGAGACAGAAGATGATGATGAATGAACTCATCAAACGTTGCCTGATACTCTCGAATCTTACGGAGAAAACCCGAACAACCAAAGATCCACATACAAATACCATGAGAACCTCAGAAAACAAATATATATATATATATATATATATATATATATATATATATATATATATATATATATATATATATATATATATATATATATGGATCTTTGGTTGTTCGGGTTTTCTCCCGTAAGATTCGAAGTATCTAGGCAACGCTTCGATGAAGTCTCATTCATCATCTTCAGGCTTCTGTCTCCAGCTCTGTGCTTCTCAGAGTAATGTGAGATTGCAGCTGCTTCCTCCTTTTAACTGCCAGTGGGGTGGGACTTGATTGGGTGGGGGCTTGGCTGTGTTCTGATTGGGTGGGGTGTGTTCTCATTGGTAGGGGTTTGGCTGTGTTCTGATTGGTTGGGGGTTAGCCGTGTTCTGATTGGTTGGAGGCGTGTTCTGTTCAGGTGGGGGCTTGGTTGTGCTCAGGTTAGTCTTAGTTGCTGGGGGATTTGAGCTGGTGAGTTGTGATCTTGCTGTTTGGCTTCGAGTTCGTGGTCCTTCTGCATCTTCATAGTGGGTGTCGGTTTGCTTCATGTATGGCTCGGAGGGGTTTGAAGTGGGTAGTGATGCAGCTGCCGTGCAGCTTCTGGTCCATGGTCGTGTCTCATCTTCTGAGTGGGTGGGAGTCTGTTTTCTACATGGAAGTGTGGTGGTGGCATCTTGTGTGGCTCTCATGGGTGTGGGTCTGGTGTCCTTCTTCATGTTAGGTACTCGTCTGTACAAAACTTACAACCTAGCGACCTACTAGTAAGCTTCGATGTCATATCCCTCTTCACCCAAGTGCCAATAAAAGAAGCCTTGACAGCCATCCAAAACAAATACAACCCCCCCAAGCACATCCTAGATCTAACCAACCACTGCCTATCCAATACATACTTCACCTACAATGGACAAAAATACAAACAAATAGAAGGAGCACCCATGGGATCACCCCTCTCACCTGTCATCGCTAACCTCTACATGGAACACTTTGAAACACAAGCTCTAGAAAAATACGACCACAAACCCAAACTCTGGCTCAGATACGTAGATGACACCTTCATAATCTGGCCACATGGGAAAGAAAAACTGAACAACTTCCTCACACACCTCAACAGCCTACACCCCAAAATACAATTCACCATGGAAACAGAAGCCAACAACCAACTTCCCTTCCTAGATGTCTTGGTATACAAAAGATCCAATGGCTCCCTAGGACACACCATCTACCAGAAGAAAACACATACTAACCGCTATCTACATACACTCTCACACCACCACCCAGCACAGATCAATTCCGTAGCCAAGACACTCATCTCCAGAACAAAATGCTTAGCCGATGAACAACACCAAAAAACCGAACTACACACTCTCACCCACGTACTTACAGCCAATGGATTCCAAAGAAAGAAGATTACCCACCTAATCCAAAAAGAAACCCCAACCAAAATCCAAGACAGAGAACAAGAAAACGGCAAAGCCCTCCTCCCATATATAAAAGGCACTACAGACAAAATTAGCAAGATCCTCCAAAAACACAACATTAAAACAGCATTCTGCACAAACAGAAAAATATCTACCACCCTAAGAAACCCCAAAGACAAAATCGAATTAGAAAACCAAGGAGTATACGAAATCCCCTGCACTGCCTGCCCTACCAGATACATTGGACAAACTAACAGAAAAATAAGTGCACGCATTGAAGAACATAAGAACTCAATCAAAAAAGAAGAAACGACCTCTTCCCTGGTCCAACACCTCAAAGCCACAGGACATGAAATTGATTTTAAAAATACCAGAACTATCGCCAAAACCGAACACTTCAACAGCAGAATAATCAGAGAAGCCATAGAGATAGAAAAATGCCCACACAGCATGAACAAACGAGATGACACCTCCCGCCTTCCAGCCATTTGGAAACCTGCCCTCATGAACAGACGAGTACCTAACATGAAGAAGGACACCAGACCCACACCCATGAGAGCCACACAAGATGCCACCACCACACTTCCATGTAGAAAACAGACTCCCACCCACTCAGAAGATGAGACACGACCATGGACCAGAAGCTGCACGGCAGCTGCATCACTACCCACTTCAAACCCCTCCGAGCCATACATGAAGCAAACCGACACCCACTATGAAGATGCAGAAGGACCACGAACTCGAAGCCAAACAGCAAGATCACAACTCACCAGCTCAAATCCCCAGCAACTAAGACTAACCTGAGCACAACCAAGCCCCCACCTGAACAGAACACGCCTCCAACCAATCAGAACACGGCTAACCCCCAACCAATCAGAACACAGCCAAACCCCTACCAATGAGAACACACCCCACCCAATCAGAACACAGCCAAGCCCCCACCCAATCAAGTCCCACCCCACTGGCAGTTAAAAGGAGGAAGCAGCTGCAATCTCACATTACTCTGAGAAGCACAGAGCCGGAGACAGAAGCCTGAAGATGATGAATGAGACTTCATCGAAACGTTGCCTAGATACTTCGAATCTTACGCGGGAGAAAACCCGAACAACCAAAGATCCACATATATATATATATATATATATATAATGAATAAAACAAAATAATCAAACAATAAATTAATAAAATAATATAATAGCCCCCCACGTGTTAAGATATTTTACTGTTAAGATTTGACAATGTCCATCAAATCAGTGTTAATGCTTAGCAACCACATAGATGGGTTTTCTCCAGAGGGGCTTGTCTTCCAGAAGGACCACATTTGAAATATTGCATCCACTTCTGGTTGCCGTGATGGAACTTTGGAACTCTAGAAAGAGTCCAGAGAAAAGCAACAAAGATGAACTGGAGGCTAAATATATATGAGGAATGGTTGCAGGAATTGGTCATGTCTACTTCAAGACAATCAAACCGGTCAGTCCTAGAGGAGATCAATCCTGACTGCTCTTCAGAAGGCCAGATCCTGAAGATGAAACACAAACACTTTGGTCACCTCATGAGAAGGAAGGACTCCCTGGAGAAGAGCCTAATGCTGGGAACGATTGAGGGCAATAGAAGAAGAAGGGGAAGGCAGAGAATGAGGTGGCTAGATGGAGTCATTGAAGCAGTAGTGTGAGCTTAAATGGACTCCAGAATATGGTAGAGGAGAGGAAGGCCAGGAGGAACGTTGTCCATGGGGTCATGATGGGTCAGACACAACTTCACAACTAACAGCAACAAGTTCAATGAAAAGAAGGACTAGAGGTGACATGGCAGCAGTGCCCCAATATCTAAGGGGCTGCCACAAAGAAGAGGGGGGTTCAACCTGTTCACTGAAGGCAAGGCAAGAAGCAATGGATGGAAACTAATCAAGGACAGGACCAACCTAGAACTAAGGAGAAAACTCCTGATAGTTAGAACAATTAATCAGTGGACCAACTTGTCTCCAAATGCTGTGGCTGCTCCATCACTGGAGGGTTTTTAAGAAGAGATTGAATGGCCATTTGTCCACAATGGTAGAGGGTCTCCTGCTTGGGCAGGGGGTTGGACTAAAACAGCAGTAACCAACCAATGGGCTGTGGCCCACTGGTGGGCCGCAAGAAAATTTTGGTGGGCCGCAGAGAAATCTCACCCCCAGAGCACTCCTCCAAAGAAATTAATCCAGGCTGTGCAGAACACAAGGCTGTGCCGCCCACAAGGCCCGTGGAAACCCTCCTCACCCACTCACTCCTTACCCTGCAAACTTGCCTGCTAAATTGCTATTTTTCCTTTTTCCAACCATCAGCTGTTCTGCTGTGCTGGGAGATTTAGATTAGCTAGGAAGCAGGAAATGGTTGCATTTCTTGCTTTCTAGCTAGTCTTTAGATCTTCGGCTCAGCACAGCTGAACCTCCCTTAGGACCGAAGGTTCTATTATTCAGTGCAGACTCATGGCAAGCAAATTTTATGTGACAGACTGAGCTAGCCAATGGCAGATAGATAGATCTCCGAATGAATCTGTGATTCTGTGAGCAACTCAATCTGCCTGCCTGCTTTGCCTGATTTGGGGTAAAAGTTGCTTTTTTTTAATACAAAATTCAATATTTATATAAATATTTCTAATATTTACATACAAGCCATGCCCAGCCAGTCACATGACTACCAAGCCACACTCACAAATTAGGCCACGCCCACAGAACCAGTTAGTGGTCCCTGGGATTTAAAATTATGAGTTTGGTGGTCCCTGAGGTCCAAAATGTTGGCAACCCCTGGACTAAACCGTGATGTCCTTTACTTCTCTGGAATGCATTCCCTCCCTCCTGGGCATCCTGATAATATTCCATCACAGGATTAGATGAATGAAACTAGCAATATTTGCTCTAATGCAGTGGTCTCCAAACTCCAAGCAAGTTTAAGACTTGTGAACTTTAATTCCCAGAATTCCCCTGTCAGCATGGTTCATTCATTCATTCATTCAGATTAGAGCTGGAAGGGACATTGGAGGTCTTCTAGTCCCATCCCCCGACTCAAGAAGGAGACCCTATACCAGCGGGGAGCTGAAATCCATATGTATTAAATTGGCCAAGTTTGGAGAGCCCTGCTCTAATGAGAATCAAAGTGGCTGTCAGAACGTGAGTAAAGTAGTTCATTGGTGAAGTTTCATCGTGTTCCAATGGAAGCTGACAGTGGCCACATGCTTAACAGAATCATCAGGACCTCATAGCTGCATTTGCAAATCTTGCTAACCTTGCTGAAGCTCCTGGTAGCATTTGTGAATTTGTCCTGGTCAGTAAATATAGGCTTCAGCATGGTGCACAGACCCAGAAAATAGGTTAATTCCTGAAAGCTGGGTAAGGAAGTGTTGTCAGGGGAAATTAAAAACTCAGTAAAACATCAGCCATGGTTGACGTGACGTATTTAACCTGAATTAACTTAGTAACCATTCTCCAATAAAAAGTAATGAACTATTCTGCATTTGTGCCATACACTGTTGGCAAGGGAGAACTCACAGCTGGGAATCGTGGCCCTGTGGTCAGCTGAACGAAGAAAACAATCATGGTGTTTCTCAAACTTGGCAACTTGAAGACACATGGACTTCAACTCCCAGAATCCCCAAGCCAGCTTGCCAGGGAACGAGTGTCAGAACTTAGAAAACTGGGTTGTAAATACCATTTGGTGGGGGAGGGTCTGTTGGAATTTGAAACAGTCCTTAAACAATTGGTCGTAAGTCAAGGGCTACTTGTACAAGGACACTTATCTAGGATGGGAGTCTCCAACCTCTGGTCCATGGAGCGGTACCAAACTGCAGCATGCCAGCAACTGTTCTGCACAAACAAGCAAAGCCCCATCTGTGGGATGCAGGCAGTGTCAGCCCTCCAAGTAATGCACCCATTGAAAGCAGAACTCCAAGGCAGGTAGATTCCTCAAAGAAAAACTTATTGGATACATCATTTATTTATTTATTTATTTTTATGTATTGATTTGTCAATTGCTTACAAGATAATAGGTATAAGCCGGGGTGGGATTCTACCAGTTCGCACCTATTCGCTAGGACCGGTTGTTAACATTCTAAGCAGTTTGGAGAACCGGTTGTTAGAAGAAATTACTGGTCTAATCCTGTAAGGAAGGCAGGAAGGAAACATTCTGGTGTTGCTTACAAAAACTGCCTCTCCATTAACCCTTATTACATTATTGGCAGGACTACATTTCTTGTCCCTGGAACTTCTCTGGAGTTTTTTTCCCCTCCTTTGCTGGTACTTTGCTTGTGTGGAGTGACCATTTAAAGTTACAATGGCACTGAAAAAAGTGACTTATGACCATTTTTCACACTTACGACTGTTGCAACATCCGCACAATCATGAGAGGCCAGACAAAGAGATGCGTGCCTCGATGTGAGTGATTTTGAATTGGCCACACCCAGCCAATGACCACCAAGCCATATCCACCCAGTCACATGACCACAAAGCCACACCCACCACCTAAGCCACGCCCATAGAACTGGTTGCTAAAAAATTTGAATCCCGCCCCTGGGTATAAGTATAAACTTGAATAAGAATAAAGCAAATAGGTACGAATAAATAGGGGCAATAGAACAGGGACGGTAGGCACGATGGTGCACTTATGCACGCCCCTTACAGACCTCTTAGGAATGGGGTGAGGTCAATAGTGGATAGTTTGAGGTTAAAGGAGTGTGGGTTAGAGGATGTAAGAACAGAGTCAGGTAGTGCATTCCAGGCATTGACCACTCTGTTGCTGAAGTCATACTTTCTGCAATCAAGTTTGGAGTGGTTTACATTGAGTTTTGTGTGCTCTTGCATTGTTGCAGTCGAAGCTGAAGTAGCCATTGATGGGTAGGACATTGTAACAGATAATTTTGTGTGCTATGCTCAAGTCAGTGGTGGTATTCTATTGGTTCGGCCCGGTTTTCCCGAGCTGGAAGCAGCGATGAGCAGCTGAGACTGAACCGGTTCTCTCCACTGCTCTGCTGTTGGGCCCACCTGGGCTCACATACTCACCTTTATCCACTGAATTTGTTTTGACTGCAAAATCCCAGCTAACTATCCCCCCTCCCTGTCCCCTCTTCTGCCTTGAACCCTGAAGCCACAAAGATGGCCCCAGCCAGGTCCACTTTAGGGTTGACAAGCAGCCTGCAAAACCATACCCCCTCTTGGTCCACGGAAAAAACTTTCTCTATGGAACTGGTCCCTGGTGCCCAAAAGGTTGGGGTCTACTGATGTAGGATACTGCTGCCCCGTCCTGCAACTAAGTAAGTATTCTGTATTTTCTGCCTCTTTCAAAATAACGTTATTTTCTTTTCAGTTCCTTCTGCTTTCCGTATGCTGGATGGCAGGTGCAGTTCAGCTAGCCACTTTTTCCAGCAGTGGCTTTAAGAGAAAGATATATATGTAAAGAAATGAATGATTCAGAAAGTGTATAAAAGATTTATAAGTATAAGCATGTTATATAATGAACTGTATTTATTATTGATGGAAGAGCATTGTAAGGCCGTATAGATCAGGCGGCGCTTCGCTTTATTCTGCAAGCACGTTCCATCTGTCCCTCCCTCCCATAAGGCTTTACACTCCATTCATTCTCTTAGATCTCTGAAATATAACACTTCAGTAATATTTGGACGCATTTTGAGTTACCCATCCTTTATATTTGCATGCAGATCAAATAGGAATGGAGAACCTAAGAATGTGGCTGACTTACAATCGATGGCAACCTCTACTAAGAAGACCAACTGTGAGGAATCACGTAGAGATTTGTTGAGTTTGCATTTGAATGCAACCTTATATTATGCTGTATGTTGGAATGAATGCATGTACCAATCTGTAGGAGTACTTTGAAATTCACAGTATTCTTAATGTTTGCCATGCAGTTTCCCAACCATTTGCAACAGAAAAGCCTAGAAAAATTCATATACTGAAATGTTCCCGAAACATTACTTGAAAATAAAGTATTTTGCAAAAAATGTGCCGGTTAGTCAAAATGACAAAGAAAATGTTCTGTTAGGCCAGAGGTATATCCAAATAATTGAGTGCAAAGTATTTTTTTTTAATAAAATGTTTAAATAAGTGAAACTGAGCTTGAGCTGTTCACAAAGCTGAGAAAACCCAGTGTGATATAGTCACACAAAAATACAACACCAAAGTGGTCTAATTCATCCATCTCTGATGAAGGATGCTGGTAGTTGTAATTCAACAATATCAGAGTTCACCTCCTTTCATGTCGGAAACAACAATTAAGATCAGGATGTAGAACAGAGCCAATTGCCCAGCACCTGAATTTTTAATTTTGAGAATGTGTTAACAGTTGTAAATGTGAAAACCAGCCATTACTTTAAGTCACTTTTTTCAGTGCTGTTACTTCGAACAGTCACTAAACAAGTGGTTGTAAGTCGAGGACTACCTGTAATGAGTGGGGCAAGAGGCTCAGAAGAGACTCTCCCCAGTTTCTGGGGCTATAAAGATTTGGGGGCGGGGAGAGGATTGTGAGTTCTAATGTAGCTTTACAATAAAGTAGAATTAGCTCACCTGGTTGTGATCTCTATGTCAGTGTTCCAACTAACAAACTCCAAACCAATAAGCTCTGAGACAGGCATTTTCTCAAAGTTCCATTTTATTAGAGTTGTCATATTGGCACATCTGGGAAAACCCGAATCTGAGAGTTCCGGGTTTTCCCTTCCCCAAAAGAAATTCAAATATTCATCCCCTGCATCCATCAGTCCATCACATGCCCCAATCAAATCTTCATCCCAACTGGAGACCTCCCTCCAGTCACTCCCCTCCAGGTGCAGGGCAACATGTCCTTGACTCTCTGAGAAAGAATGTTGTTGAGTCTCATTGTCCAACTCTCTATGAAATGCCCCCTCCCAAATTCCCAGGCATTAAATGTGGCAGCCTCGAAACGTCCAAGTAAAATATGGCTTCCAAAGCTGGTTTACCCCATGAGCCAACCGAGGGAATCAGCCTTCAACTTTTCTCAGGAACACATTTTATGACAAAGCATATATTCTTGCAAGCTGCCTTTTCATGAAACTTGTTCATCTGAAAGGTGCTAGAAGACTGTTGATTTATTTCATGCCAAACTGGCTCTAGACTTTTATGGCACTAGCAGTTAGACTTATACATCGCTTTATACAGCTCTACACCCCTCTCTAAGCGGTTTACAGAGTCAGCGTATTGCCCCCAACAATCTGGCTCCTCATTTTTACCGACCTCAGAAGGATGGAAGGCCGAGTCAACCTTGAGCCGGTCAGGATCGAATCCCTGGCAGTGGGCAGAGTTAGCCTGCAATACTGCATTCCAACCACTGCTCCGCCAATGGCATTTTTATGATGGAAGTTTCCAATCTGAAATCTGATTTAGAGAGAATCTGGTTTGGGAGATGGGGGAAAAGAAAATTGGAAGGTGCTCAGTTAATTTTGATTTTTTTTTATTTGTTAGGTTTGTTTCCTGCCCTTCCTCCTTTTTCCCATTCAGCTTTTAATTGTATCTGGATTTGAACCCAGAACCCTCTGGGATCCTAATCCAGCACCTACGTTAGCCTTTCCCATCCTGGATGACTTCTGCATGAAAGAGACTTGAATTCCCAGACTTCTCCAGCCAACATGGTCAATACTGAGAATTCTGGCAGTTGAGAAGCTCACTTCTGGAGGCATTTAAGTAGGCACAAGAATGTTTATGATGGCTCAGATAGATACAACTATTCTAGAGAAAAACTTTGTTATGGGAGTATAAAGTAAGAATTAAGAAGCTTACCAAGAAATAACGGAAGTTAACTATACAAAGTCAGTAGAAGGAAACCTTTCAAAAACTATTCAGAAAATTTGACTCAAGAATATCAGCTGCCCCACTGTTTGAACCGGAAAGGAGTGTGGATCGGTGTAATCAGGTGCAGAGCAAATGAAAGGAAAATTGTCGCTTTAAAAGCAATTACTTATTAACATCCAGATGGCAGATGTGACCTCACTCACAAATGTGTTTCAAATATTTATGGGGGAAAAAAAAATATGGTAATTATTTTTTTTCAGGATGTTTGGCAGGAAAAAAAGAAAGAAAAGCACAAGGTCAAAAGCAATGAATGGTGGGCTTTGTTCAAACTTAATTAGCTGCCCAAGTATTAACATAAAAGAAAGTCTTACACACACAGCCATAGGTTTGGAAAAGGGTATAGATTGTAGGATGGAGATGGATTAAGAAATCGCAGCCGAAAGGATGTTCACAGTGCAGTTTGCCATTGTTATTTTGGTTGATTGCACCATCAATCAGATATTTAGACTGGATTTGGCATTTTTATCCATCTACTGCAGGGGTGTCAAACTCGATTTCATTGAGGACCGCATCAGTGTTGTGTTTGACCTGGGGGTGGTGGTGAGTGGGTGTGGCTGTGATGGGCGTGGTCAGGGTGGGCGTGGCTAGCTCCATATCCTGCAGCCTATGTGCGGCCTTCCCGGGCTTCGTTTTCGGCTGCGATGGCCTCCTGCAGCCCTCTGCCAGCAAAAATGGAGCCCAGGAGGGCTGCACGCAGCCCTCGTGGCCTCTGTTTTTGCTGGCAGAGGCACCGCAGGTCGGTCCTTTGCTATTTCTAGGGTGGCCCTGGGGGGCTGGACAGTGGTGGTATTCAAATTTTTTTACTACCGATTCTGTGGACGTGTGTCAACTATAAAACGTGTATACCAAGGCTTCTGCTGTGCAAAAATCTAATTGGAGAGTATGACTGATGACTCTTGACTATGGATGTGTTTCGTTGGATGATACACCCAGAGGGGTGGCGGGGAAAGCAGGATCAAGGGTGACAGTGAATTATGTATCTCAGAGTTGGCTACGCCCAGGTTAATGCGGATGTAGAACGTTAACTTCTAATAAATCCTTCTTAGTTTTGGGAATGTGGCTCGAGGCTCAGGATTTAATTGGAGTAACTGCCAGAATCCTGACAGCGTGGCCTGGTGGGTGTGGCATGGCTTGGTGGGAGTGGCTTGGTGGGCATGGCAAGGGAAGGATACTGTAAAATCACCATTTCCTCCCCTCTCCAGGGGGAGGATACTAACCTGCTTTCCAGCTCTGTTGTCCTGTTCAGGGTAACAAAAGAAGACCCAGAGGATCATCTGGGACTTGGGAGGCAGTAAATAGATGGGGGCGGGGCCAACCAGAGTTGGGGAGGGAATGGAGATTTTGCAGTATCCTTCCCCTGGAGCATGGTGGGAACAATGGTTGGAGTCATTTTTTTTTTTTACTACTGGTTCTGTGGGCGTGGCTTGGTGCGCGTGGCTTGGCTTGGTGGGGGAGGCTTGGTGGGGAAGGCAGGGGAAGGATACTGTAAAATCCCATTCGCTCTCCACCCCACTAACCTGCTTTCCAGCTCCATTCTCTTATGTACAGCAACAAAAGAAGACCCAGCCAATCAGCTGGGACTTGAGAGGCAGAGAATAGATGGGGGCGGAGCCAGTCAGAGGTGGTATTTGCCAGTTCTCCAAACTACTCAAAATTTCCACTACCGGTTCTCCAAACTACTCAAAATTTCCTCTACCTGTTCTCCAAACTACTCAAAATTTCCACTACCCGTTCTCCAGAACTGATCAGAACCTGCCGAACACCACCTCTGACTTGGAGGCAGACATATTCCTCAAAGAACATTTTATTGAGACATATCAAATTGGCATAATCTTGTTGGAAAACTGGCACTAGGTTCCCTTCCCGCCAGTTTTACACCCGAATTAAAAATAAAACTTGGTCACTTCCCCCTCAGAGTCTCCAGTCCCATGGTCCAATCAGCAATTAGTCCAGTTGCTAGGCTACCTCAGTTTCCACCCCTCCAATACCTGCACCAATGTCCTTTATTCCCAGGGGAAATAATTTTATTTTGGCTATAGCACTTCAGCTATCTCTACGCTCCGCCCTCCCCCTGTGTCAGCCCTGAAGCAGTGACAAGAGAAACCTCCCTAGACAAAAGCTACAAAAAGAAAATGGCCTCAGTTTGGCCAACTTCAGGATTGACAATGCCATTCTGAGTGGAGCTATTTTCCCCTTTTGGAAGAAGACTTGGGGAACTGAGGTTTAGCGCTCTCCCCAAAGCCCAACACACAAATAAAATATGGCTTATTTCTGGTGGGGTAAGGCACTATAAAAAGTAACAGTGGTTCCTTAAGTCTCAGCAAAGTTTTAAGGGATCCATTTTGTCCTCAACCCCCCTCCATCCATGGACCAAAATATTTGTCCGCAGACTGTGCCAGCCAGAACCAAGCAAAAGTGTAGCACAATCTTGAAAAGTGAAGTCTTCTTCAAATGGCATTCAAAAAGTTTTTACAGTATTAGGTTGCTGCATCTGTGCAATTTTCCTGCCAGCAACAGAGAAGTGATTTATTTGTTAGCTCTACTGTATTTATATATTTTGCCATTTGTCTGGTGGGGCCAGCCAGAGGTTTTATTTACCGGTTCTCTGAACTACTCAACATTTCCACTACTAGTTCTCCAGAACCAGTAGTAAAAAGTTTTGAATCCCACCACTGGGTTTAACTTGTCCCCTTTCAAAGTGCGACTGACCACTTGGCTTCTCTCCCCTGATAACAGCAATTGGCTGCAACCTGTGTGGACTTAGAAACGAAACCGGCCTGGTGTTCAGACAGGAGATGTCTAAAGCATAGTGCAGCTAAAATTAGGAGATGAAAAAGTGGCCTGGGAAAAGACAATAGGAAGCCACTTCTATTGTGTTGCCAAAACAAGCAACACAAATATGTCTGTCTTGTCACTATAATAAGCGATTTGATTTCCTGCCATAGTCAAAAGACTTTCAGTAGATGACAATCACATCCCATTAAATCCAAACACCCATAGTACAAACAGAGAGAATAAATAAATGGGAGGATAGCTTTACATTTTAATGTTTGACTTTCTCTGGTTTGTAGAAAAGGAAAGTTACTTTGGTTTGGCAGTTAATTTTCCAGGCAATTGCACTACTCAGGTGACCCTGAGGACACAGATAATTCTCCAGACCCAGGACATCAATCTCCTCAATGGCTCTCTAAAAGAATGCAAATGTCCGGCTGCCTGCAAGAACTATAAATCCTTCTATTCCCCACCACCCAGTCAGAGCTGAAGAAGCTTCTTGGACATGAAGTGAAATGTCTTCAAATGGAACCAGAAACAACCATGACCTGGATGATTGAGAATCTCCACAGACATCCAAGGCTATAAACTGGGAGACTGTAAATTCTAGTCCAAGGATCTTCAAACTTGGTAAGTTTAAGACTTGTGGACTTCAACTCCCAGAATTCCTGAGCTAACATGACTGGAGGAGGAATTATGGGAGTTGCAGTCCACAAGTCTTAAAGCTGCTGACCCTTGCACTAGCCTATTGAGGGAATTTTTGAGGGAATCAAAATGATTGAGGGAAATTATTATTGAGGGAACTATTATTATTGGGCTAGTGGTTTGGTCCAGTGGTTAAGGCACTAGGCTAGAAAACAGGTGACTGTAAGTTTTCCGGTCTTAACCATGAAAGCCAGTTGGGTGTAACTTTGAGTCAGTCACTCTCTCAGCCCAACCCATCCTTCAAAGTTGTTATTGTTGTTGTGCAGAACATAGGAGAAGGAAAGTGCGTTGGGTATGTTTGCTACCTTGAGTTAATTGTAAAAATAATAAAGGTATTAAGTTAATTGTAAAAATAATAAAGGAATGTACGTGGAGGAGGTTCTCTTCTAGTGCCCATCAGGCTTTAGGAAAGTTGTTTTTTGCTGCTGGCCTGGATAAATTGACTTCCTTTTGAGTTATTGCATTGTTTCTTTGAACAGGCTTTTAAGAATTCAGTTCTGTTTTTCATTGTTGGGATAGAAACAACAATTGTTGGACAAGAATCAACAGAGGTGAGCTGACCGAGCAAAGAAGTGACCTGGAGTGGAGGATGGGCTTCCTGGCAGTCGGGACAATTGACCAATGGAGCTGCTTGCCACCAGAGGTTGTGGGTGTTCCAACATTGGAGGTTTTTAAGAAGAGATTGCACAGCCACCTGTCTGAAATGGTGTGGGCTCTCCTGTTTGAGCAGCGGGGTTGGACTAGAAGACCTTTGAGGTCCCTTCCGTTATTCCATGATTCTGCCAGGGTCTCCTGCTCGAGCAGGGGGCTGGTCTAGATGTTCTCCAGTGTCCCTTCCATTGTTCCATGATTCTGTAAGTTTCTCCATTTGAACAGGGGGTTGGACTAGATGACCTCCAAGGTGCCTTCCATTATTCCATGATTCTGTCAGGGTCTGCTACTTGAGCAGGGGGCTGGACTAGACAACCTCCAAGACCCCTTCCATCCTTGTTCCTCTATGATCCTGTAGGGTCTCCTGCTTGAGCAGGGGGCTGGACTAGATGACCTCCAAGGCCCCATCTGACTCTGTCATTCTATGAATAGATAGAACTCCTTTTGTTCAGATTATAAATTGCCAGAGAACCCTACAGTTATAGTAGCCATGCAGTGGTCTCAATAAACACAAACAAATCAGGAGAAGAGAGGAAACTGACGTAGGGTATAACCAAAGGCCCACAGAATCTTTTCCCAAAGAGAAATTCTAGCCAGACCTGGCTGCTGCAGGAAATACATTTTGAACCCTTTAAGGCAGGGGTCTCCAACCTTGGCAACTTTAAGACTTGTGGACTTCAGCTCCCAGCATTCCTGAGCCAGCATGGCTCCACGAGTCATAAAAGGGAGCTGGGCAAACTTTGCCCTTTGATGCCTGGAAAATTAGCAGCAAACAAAAGTCTGGTTTTTCAAACCAGGATTAGATCACTCTGGCGGAAAAACAAATCTGGTCACGTTGCCAATTTCAAAAGCCGATACAAAAATTTATGCCACCAAATAAAGACCGAATGCACCAATTATCACATTAAACAAGAGGAAAACCTTCTAAGCACCAATTCCACCAGTGCTTTTTACAATTTTGTAAACAACAAACTAAAAGATTCAAGGTCCATCCCACCCCTGATAGGACCTAATGGTAAAGACTGCAACGACGACACCATTAAAGCCAACATCTTTAACACATTTTTTGGCTCAGTATTTGTAAACAGCAATGGATCATGCCCAGTATTTCCTAGCCGAACCACAGATAACTACAATGATCTAATACATATCGATTTTACAGAAGACAATGTTGAAAAAGCACTACACAATCTAAAACCATCTCTATCTATTGGACCGGATGGAATATGTGCCTATTTCTTAAAAAAGCTATCCACTGCCATAGCCAAACCTCTAAGCATAATCTTTGAAAAATCTTTCAGGACCAGTTCCTTGCCTAACCTATGGTCACAAGCCACAGTCATCCCCATCTTCAAAAGGGAGACCCTTGCCTAGTTGAAAATTACAGACCAATCTCCTTATGCTGCGTCACCTGTAAAGTCATGGAATCAATTATTAACCAATCCATCATCCTCCACTTAGAGACAAACAACCTACTCTCCAATAAACAATTTGGTTTCAGAAAAAACTATCCTGTAATCTGCAACTCTTACACTGCAAAAACATATGGACTACACAACTTGATCAGGGCAAAACAATAGATGCAATCTACATAGACTTCTGTAAAGCCTTTGATTCAGTGGTACATGACAAACTACTCCTAAAAATAAAATCCTATGGTATCTCTGGACAACTGCATAACTGGATAGAAGCATTCCTGTCAAACAGACAACAAATGGTCAAAATTGGGAGCGTCCTATCAAATTCTGTACCTGTCAATAGTGGTGTCCCCCAAGGCAGTGTTCTAGGACCAACTCTCTTCATACTCTACATAAATGACCTCTGTGATCATATTAAGAGCAACTGCGTTCTTTTCACTGATGATGTAAAGCTGTTCAATACCACAGACAATACTGCTACCCTTCAAAAAGATCTTGACTGTGTATCAGAATGGTCAAACAAATGACAACTTCAAATCTCAACAAATAAATGCTCTGTCTTACATATTGGCAAAAAAAATCCGAAAATAAAATACAAGCTGAATAGTCAAGATCTTGTTGATGATCCAAGCTCTGTAAAGGACCTTGGAATACTCACCTCTAATGATCTAAGTGCTAGAGCCCACTGCAACTACATAGCCAAAAAGGCATTAAGAGTTGTTAACCTAATCTTACGTAGCTTTTTCTCTGGTAATATCACACTAACTAGAGCATACAAAACATTTGCTAGACCAATACTCGAATACAGCTCATCAGTCTGGAACCCACATTACGTATCTGATATTAGCACAATTGAGAAAGTCCAGAAATATTTCACAAGAAGAGTTCTCCACTCCTCTACTCGTTGTAGAATACCTTATGCCACCAGACTTGAAATTCTAGAACTAGAAAACCTTGAATTACGCCGTCTTCTGTCTGATTTAAGCATGGTATATAAAATCATACATTGCAATGTCCTACCTGTCAATGAATACTTCAGCTTCAACCATAACAACACAAGAGCACACAACAGATACAAACTCAAGGTTAACCGCACCAAGCTTGATTGCAGGAAATACGACTTCAGCAACAGAGTGGTCAATGTCTGGAATACTCTACCCGACTCTATAGTTTCTTCGCCAAACCCCAAAAACTTTAACCTTAGACTGCCTACTATTGACCTCACCCCTTTCCTAAGAGGTCTGTAGGGGGCGTGCATAAGCGCACCAACGTGCCTACCGTCCCTGTCCTATTGTTTCTTTTATTTTTCTTTTATTTTTCTTATATGTACCCATTTCATGTATTCATAACTATGTATACACTTATACTTATTATCTTGTAAACAATTGACAAATAAATAAAATAAATAAAATAAAAATAAATAAAATCAGTGCATTTTTCCTTGAGCCCTAATATACAGCATTTATGATCTTTTAAAAAGCATGATTTTCTCCACCAGTTATATTCCAAGTTGGAGGTGGAGGAAGCCCCAAGATGACTCCGCTCACAGCAATACAATAGTATTATAGTCACTGACATATTGCTTTCAACGCCCAGAGCAGAGGTCTCCAAATTGGCAACTTTAAGACTTGTGGACTTCAGCTCCCAGAATTCTGGGAATTGAAGTCTACAAGTCTTAAAGTTGCCAAGTTTGAGGACCCCTGGCCTATAGAAACCTACACCTCTTAGCTTTCAGTCTTCCAAGAATTTGGGAAAAGTAGTTTTTTTTTCTGTTCAAAACACACGCTCTCGAAACCATGCAGCACCGCTGCAGAACTACAGCTCCCAGAATTCTTTGGATGACAAAGCTTTGGCCAGGCGAGCAATTTGAAGTTGTCTGACGCAGCATGATGCAAACTGGGTGGGGATGGGAGCGCGAGAGTGTTCAGTCACCAGTTTTGGCTTTGACTAAACCAAACCTTTGGATGTTAGAACCTGCTGGTTTGGTGTAATTTTAAATACACTTAGTAATGAGGAAGGTGCTTACGTTTAAAGTAAATAGGTACAAGTATATTATCAGTTTGCTAGGGGACACCATCTTTCTGAATTCTTTTCTGAATTCTTTTCTGAATTCTGCATATCGAGCCGGCTGATAAAAGCTTGCAAGTGTTCAGGCAAAAGGAAATGATGATGAAGAAGAGGAAGAGCAGGAAGAGGAGGAGGAGGAAAAGGAAGAAGAAGACAAAATACAAAGACCTACAAATAGAAATAGAATGACTGTGGCAAAGGCAGGCAAGGGTAGATAGTATCAATAGTAATGTATGCCTTGGGTGCAATCCCAAAACAACTAGAGCACCACTTGAACACAATCGTCATTGACAAATTTGCCATCAGTCAATTACAGAAAGCGGCTTTACTTGGAACAGCTTCCATCCTGCGACGATATCTGTAACACCGTAAAACATCCAGATTTGCCTATCCCAGGTCCTTGGCAACAACTCAAAAATGCAAAACCCAGTCTGAAAATCTGGTTGACTGTACGATGATCAACAACAACAACAATCAGAAAATGAGAATGGGATGAGAAATAATGGCCAGTGTGCAATAGATAACCGTATTCAGGGGTGGGATTCAAATTTTTAAACAACCGGTTCTGTGGGCGTGGCTTAGGTGGTAGGCATGGCTTGGTCGTGTGACTGGGTGGACATGGCTTGGTGGTCATGTTATTGGCTGAGTGTGGCCAACTCAATATCTCTCACGTCGAGGCACGCATTTCTTTGTCTGGCCTCTCATGACTGTGGGGATGCTGCAACAGTTGTAAGTGTGAAAAACGGTCATAAGTCACTTTTTCAGCGCCATTGTAACTTTGAATGGTCACTCCACACAAGCAAAGTACCAGCAAAGGAGGGGAAAAAAACTCCAGAGACGTTCCTGAGATAGGAAGTCTAGTCCTGCCAATAATGTAATAAGGGTTAACGGAGAGGCAGCTTCTGTAAGCAACACCAAAATGTTTCCTTCCTGCCTTTCTTACAGGATTAGGCCAGTAATTTCTTCTAACAACTGGTTCTCCTAACTGCTTAGAATGTTAACAACCGGTTCTAGAGAATAGGTGCGAACTGGTAGAATCCCACCTCTGACCGTATCTACTGTATATAGCTTGTATTCCAAAGTACAGAATTATATAGTGTATTAATACACTACATAAATCTGTTCTTTGGAATACAAGAATAGTAATTGCATTCTGTCAAGTCTCTTGACAATGAGATGGGTAGCATATAAATTTAAATTTAATAAATCACATAATCAGGTCACTGGAAACTGGTGAGGGGGTAGTTATTCTTGTTATTTTTGTGTTGATGTTTGTATAGTGCAATCCAGCTATTTTTATTGGACTGATCTGGAATCCTGCTTTGTTTACCAGACTTTGGCAAAGGCATACAATAAATAATTATCATTGGCTAATTTCAAGATTTGGAATGTTATGTACAACCAACCACTTTCAGAAAGTGGATTAAAGTAATCATAGGTTACGTATTGACTGCAGCCAGGAGATTCCTACACACTATATAATGGTTTCATAAAGCATATTTTGTGGGCTAGCCACAATTTTCCAAGTTTACACAACACACTCAAGCTGTACAACTGAGGCCGGGTTTATGCAAAACACTAAATCAAATAAACCATGTAGGTGCAATGTAGATGTGCACACCTAACACCAGTCCTAGAACAAATCCTGGTTCATACTATAGACTGGGTGTGTCCAACCTTGGCTACTTTAAGACTTGTGGACTTCAACTCCCAGAATTCCCTAGACAGCAATGGACACCCCTGCTACAGACTAAAACTTGTAACTTGATCTGGCTTAGTGTGTTCTGAGAGCCTTTGGGTCTCTTGATAAATTATAGATTCTTGTGTTAACACAAGCCCAGTTATTTTCTCCTTATTTTGGTATAAATATTTATTTAAGCCTATAGAACTATTGCTGCCTCTCTCCATTCACTTATTTCCATAAAAGTAATGTTTTTCGAGATCCAGTTCATCACTGAGTAGTTTCAGACTGAAGTCTGCTAGCCACTGACATTGTATTTGGCCTTGCCTAAAACAGCTTTGAGGAAGAATATCGCTTCTACAATGCAGAGTTTGGCACCATTCCATGCCTTCCACATGATAGGAATGACCCTATCATAATAAAAATAATAATGCATCAAATCTGAAACCTCTCTTTTATACAAGGAGAAAAAGCTCCCTCTCATTTGTACAGGTAGTCCTCGACATACAACCCCAATTGAGCCCATAATTTCTGTTGCTAAGTGAGACAAAGGGTAGCGGTGGCTAAGATGCTGAGCTTGTCAATCAGAAAAGTCGACAGTTCGGTGGTTTGAATCCCTAGCACTGTGTAACAGAGCGAGCTCCCGTTACTTGTCCCAGCTTTTGCCAACCTAGCAGTTCAAAAGCATGTAAAAATGCAAGTAGAAAAATAGGGACCATTTTGGTGGGAAGGTAACAGCGTTCCGTGAGCCTTCGGCATTTAGTCATGCCGGCCACACAACCACAGCGTGTGGACAGCGCTGGCTCTTCGGCTTTGTAACGGAGATGAGCACCACCTCCTAGAGCCGGAAACAACTAGCATGTATGTGCGAGGGAAACCTTTACCTTTACCTTACCTAAGTGAGACAGCTGTTACGTGTTAAGTGCCCCATTGTACAACCTTTCTAAGAGCCATGCTGGTGCAATATTGCTTGGAATGCAATATTGCAGGCTAATTCTGCCAACTGCCAGCGGTTCGAGTCTGATTGACTCGAGGTTGGCTCAGCCTTCCATCCTTCTGAATGGGGCAATATGCTGACTCTGTAAACTGCTTAGAGAGGGCTGTGGAGCACAGTGAAGCGATATATAAGTCTAAGTGCTATAGCTATTGCCACAGTCCTTAAGTGAATCACCGCTTGTTGTTAACTGAAAGTGGCTTCCCCATTTCCTTGGCTTGTCAGAAATTTGCAAAAAGATGGTCACGTGATCCCGAGACAGCGCAACAATCATAAATACATGCCAGCTCCCAAGTGAATTTTGATCATGTGACCAGTGGGATGCTGCTGCGACAATTGTGTGAAAAATGGTCCTAAGTCACTTTTTTCAGTGCTGTGGTAACTTTGAACTAGACAAACTGTTTTAAGTTGAGGACTACTGTAATTTTTTTTCTGCCAATGATGCTGCCCATCCTTTTCTTCCTCCTGAATGCCCTTAGTTGGGATTCCTTGTCAATCCGATTTGAGGGATGGAAAGAGCTTCGGTATTAGAGGCCTCGTGGCTCCTTTCAACTGTATGCTGTCTCTGTTTCAGAGGGTGCTTTGTGGTTATATGCTTAACGTACTCAGTTGAGGTGCCGCCCAACTAGCAACAGCTCTGGGCAGCTCGCAATCCAGCAAAAGAAAATGATGCAATGCAATGCCAAAAGAAAACAACACAAAGATAAAAAATGGATTGTTTTAAAAGAAAAAAAAAAAAAGCAAGGCGGAACTTGCCATCAAATGCTTCTTTCCAATCATTACGCCTTTATTGCTGGCCCTGAGCAAGTTCTTGCCAATTCCAGTTACATCTGGTAACGTTCACACATGCACACACCTCTTTCCAATATCTTCCTGGCTAGGGATTCCGTCACGGAGGTGGAGAAAAGACAGTTTCAGCTCAACCAACCCTGCAGTCCTGCGTTAACCCCTGCGAGCATTCACCACGTCAGCAAAAAAATAAGAAGAAGAAAAAAAAAAAAGAAAGCCAAAAGCCACGCCTTGGGGTGAGCCTTTGAAAGCGAGCTGAGAAGCCAGGAGTGAGCCAGTTTCTTCTGTTTCTCATTCGGCAGCTGTGGTGGAAGTCAGTAGCAGCCATCGCTTAGGCAGGGAGGGGTGGGATGATGTAAGAATTTTGGCATCTTTACTGCTATTGCGAGGCTGTGCCTTGTTTGCAAAGAGCAGGATGGGTCTTTAGGGCGAAGGCAGGAGAGCCAGAAAGCAGAGAGAGTGTATAGATGCTAAAGAAAGGACAGGCGTTCTTGCCTTATTTTCTTCTTATTCTTCTTATATTTATTTTTATTATATCACTATTATTATTATTATCACTATCGCTATCATTATTATTTGACACAAAAAACAACAGCGTACACAGCAAACGAGATAACCATGCTGGCTTTCGTATCACAAATCACTAGTCGAACACTTCCCAAGGGTTTAGGACTGCGTGATGTATCAGCGGATTATGAGAGCAGAGCCCAGTAAGGTGGCCTTCTGCAGCTGACCAATGGTGATTTTGTCAGCACCAATTGTTTTTAAGTGCTTGCCTAGGTCTTTAGGCACAGCACCCAGTGTGCCGAGAACCACTGGAACCACCTGCACTGGTTTATGCCAGAGTCTCTGCAGTTCGATTTTCAAGTCCTGATATCTGGTTGTTGTTGTTGTTATATTTGTTGGCTGCCCATCTCGCTTCTAAGTTTTTGAGGTTGGAGGGCTTATAAAATTCTTATTAAAATGCAGTAGCCACAGATCTAAGCAGTTTAGCAAGGATATATAGCTTACATCTCAGGAAAACAGTCCTGGACAAGATCTAGACATTTGGGGGTGAGGGGGGGGAAGCAGGAATAAAAACCAAAGGCTTTAAAAAAAATCTTCTCCAAATGGGTAATTAATCACAATTAAGGAGGTCATTTATTTTTACTACAGCTTCTTCTGCCTGAGGCTGGAACTAGAAGTTCAAAGGTTTCTGAAAGAACCAACATATGTGAATGTAATGAGGAATCAGAAACACCAGGTGCTAACAACGAGAAGAAATAAATCCTTTTTATACGCCAATTCAGGGTTTCACGATGGAAAGAGAAATAAAGAATCCACCAACCGTTTTCTTCAACTTGTCCTCGTTAAAACAGTAAGGACAGGACAACTCCTCAGCCTGGTAAATTGAAGAGAATAAGGCAATAGTATAGTAACTTCTATTGATTAGTCAATTGGCCATATTAAGAAAACAGAACATTGGGATCACAATCCAATGACAATTAAATGGAAAGGACAAAGAAGAAGATCTATATGGACGTTAAATAATACGATTTTAAAGGGAAAAGACTTCACACAGTGGATGGAGAAAGAATTGGCCTTTTTCTTTGGAGAAAAAAAAAAGAAGATACATCAATCCAGAATGTATGGGATACAATGAAGACATATGCCAGAGGCTTGATAATAGACTATATAAGGAAAAGAAATACCATGAAAAGATTAGCCTCTAAGGCATTAGAAGATGAGTATAAAGGACTCGAAAAAGAGCTACAGAAAATGCCACAGAGAAAGGACATTAAGTTAAAAATGGATATAACCAAACATAAAATGGGTCTAATAGAAAAAGAAGAATTAGCACAAAAAATTAGAGGTGCCAAACAGAACTATTTTGAAGATGCAAATAAACCAGGTAGATGGTTAGCATATAAATTGAGAAAGGAGAAAGAATCAAGGAAAATAATCGCAATTAATAGATGACCAAGGCCAAGTTTGCTATGGTAGTAAAGAGAAGAAGGAAATTATTCGAGATTATTATGGGAAACTATACACACAAGAGAATATGGATGAGGAAAGAGTTAAACAGTATTTACAGAATGCTAATGTACCCCAGATACCTAAAGAGATTGAAACAATGTTAGAAAGCAATATAACCATGATGGAGTTAACCGAAGCACTTAAGAAACAAAATAATGGAAAGGCACCAGGCCCAGATGGACTTCCGGTAGAATTTTACAAAACATTCCAAGAATCATTGAATTTTCCACTTCTAGAAGTTATGAATGAAGTTATGTTAAAGAAGAGGATACCTAAATCATGGTCAGAAGTTTATATCACACTTGTTCCAAAAGAGGAGACCGATCCATTATAAATCAAGAATTATATACCTATCTCCCTACTAAACGCAGATTATAAAATCTTTTCTTCAATATTGGCAGAAAGACTTAAAAAATATTTAAATAATTTTATCCATCCTGACCAAAATGGATTTCTGCCAAAGAAACAAATCAAAGACAATATGAGAGTAATCTTGGACACTTCGGAATACTACGAGGCACATCCTGAAAAACAAATGGCTTTGATATTTCTAGATGCACAGAAGGCATTTGATAATGTGAATTGGCGATTCATGTTATTAGTGCTGGAACAGATGGGCTTTGCTAGAAAATTTATTCAAGCAATAGAAGCTATATATCATAAGCAGATAGCAAAGGTAATGATAGAGGGAGAACTGACAGAATCTATCGATATAAGAAAAGGAACAAGACAAGGGTGCCCACTATCACCTTTGCTGTTTGTGTTAACTTTGGAAGTGCTAAACAGAAATATTAGAGATGAAAAGAATATAAAAGGGATGAAAATTAAAAAGGAAGAATTTAAGTTGCAAGCTTTTTCAGATAATCTGGTTTTTATCTTAGAAGACGCACTAGAAACAGCATCAAAATTGATAGAAAAGATAGAGACATATGGAAAGGTGACTGTTTTGAAAATAAATAAAGATAAGACAAAGATTTTGACAAAGAATATGCTATCAAGACAAAAGGAAGAATTGGCAGACCTATTGAAAATTCAGGTCACGAATAAGATCAAGTACTTGGGGATATACTTGACAGCAAGATGCAGTACACTAAAAGAGAATAATTATATCAAACTTAAACAGCAGATAGCGCTAGATTTGGCGAAATGGGAAAATATACAACTGTCATTAATAGGGAGAATATCAACAATCAAGATGAATATATTATCCAGAATTTTATATTTGTTTCAAACAATTCCAATTAGGCTTGGAAAAGACTACTTTGAAGATTTAAATAAAATTGTGTTGAAATATATATGGCAAGGTAAGAAAGCGAGAATAAAGTTAAAACTTTTGCAAGATGCTAGAATAAGAGGAGGATTTGGTTTGCCTAATTGGGAGTTGTATTACCAAGCTACAAATTTGATGTGGGTTAAGGAATGGATAACATTAAGAAATACTAGATTGTTGACATTAGAAGGACATGATCTGTTGTTGGGGTGGCATGCTTTTTTATGGTATAAAGGAACTAAAACACAGGGATACTTTAGAAGACATTAGATACGGGAGTCTCTGTGGTTAAATTGGGAGAAGATTAAAAGACAATGTTATTTGAAAATTCCAGTCTGGCTATCGACTATTGAAGCATTTTCTTATCCTATAATATACAAAAAGGAACAAACAGTTAGATATGGTGAAATATTGAATGAAAAGGGTGAACTTAAATCTATACAAAAACTAGAGAAACAAGGTATAAAGATGAATTGGTTTTCATATGCGCAAATACATTCAAGGTATGATAAAGATTCTAAAACAGAAGGTTTCTATGATAAATTGACTCTTAGATAAGATTTTGACAGGTACTGATGAAAAGGTGATTAAAAAATTGTATGGATATTTATTAGAAATTAAACTAGAAGAAGAACGAGTTAAAGAAACTATGATTGTTTGGGGGAAGAATTTTGGATATGGGATAGATCTAGAGAAATGGCAAAAATTGTGGTCTCAAAATTATAAAATGACAATGTCAACAGCATATAAAGAAAATTTGTGTAAGATGTTTTACAGGTGGCACTTTCCCTCGACAAGAATAGCAAGAATGTTCAAGAATAAATCCAAAAAATGTTGGAAATGTCATCAGATACCTGGCTCATATTACCAAATGTGGTGGGCTTGCGTGGATGCTAAAAAATACTGGACTAAAATCCACATGTAGTTGGAAAAAATGACAAAAAAGCATATAGATTTGAAACCAGAAATATTTTTATTGGGAATTTTACCTGAAATATATAGTAAAGACTTGAAATACCTGATTGTAAATGTATTAACAGCGGCTAGGATTGTATTTGCTAAAAACTGGAAAAATGAGAAAATACCATCACAGGAGGAAATCATTAAGAAAATATTGGAATGTGCTGAAATGAATAGATTGACATTTGAAATTAGAGAACAAGAGGATAAACAATTTTATAAAATTTTGGATCTATTCTATCAATGGTTAGACAATAAAATATAGTAATGAAATATGTAGACTTTTAGAAAATACTAAATATATAAAAAATGATTCTAGGATAGATCTGGGATGATAATATGAATTGTCATAAAACAAATTAAGTAAAATATGATTATTTGGGAAAACATGAATGAATAAAAGTATAGTCAAATGATTAATAATGATATTAATGTATCTAATATATTGATTGAAAATACGAGATTATATACAATGTAATTATAATTGAAGACTATGAAATGGAAGCACAAAACAATTTGTAAACCAACCGGCACACTGTATATACATATATGGAAGATGATTTGATGTGTTTATGTTTTGTTTGTTTATGTTTGTTTTAAAAACCAATAAAAATTAAAAACAAAACAAAACAGAACAGGAATTGGCAATAATTTGCAGCCCAAATACTGTTTGGGTTTGTTCTAGCTCAACCAAAACATGGCTGGTTTGTGTGAATCCAGGTAGTGTGGAATGTAAACCATGGCTTACACCTTAAAATGAAGTGTGAACCCAAGTTAACAGTTGTGAAGCAAACCATGCTATAGCCAGGGGTGGGATTCAAATTTTTTAACAACCAGTTCTGTGTGCGTGGCTTAGTTGGGGGGAATGCCTTGATGGTGGTCGTGTGACTGGGTGGACATGGCTTGGTGGTCATGTTATTGGCTGGGCATGGTTAACTCAATATCACTCACATTGAGGCCCGCATTTCTTTGCTTGGTCTCTCATGACTGTGGGGATGCTGCAACAGTCGTAAGTGTGAAAAACGGTCATAAGTCACTTTTTCAGTGCCATTGTAACTTTGAATGATCACTCCACACAAGCAAACTACCAGCAAAGGAGGGGGAAAAAAACTCCAGAGACGTTCCTGAGATATGAAGTCTAGTCCTGCCAAGAATGTAATAAGGGTTAACGGAGAGACAGTTTTTGTAAGCAACTCCAGAATGTTTCCTTCCTGCCTTCCTTACAGGATTAGGCCAGTAATTTTTTCTAACAACCGGTTCTCTGAACTGCTTAGAATGTTAACCACCGGTTCTAGAGAATAGGTGCGAACTGGTAGAATCCCACCCCTGGCTATAGCAATATATATGGATCTAGTCATTGGCCCGGTTTACACTTCTCTAATTACAATTGGCTTAATAGCACTAGCACTTAGATTTACATACCGCTTCCTAGTGCTTTATAGCCCACTCTATAGCCCCCAAATCTGGGTCCTCATTTTACTGACTTCGGAAGGATTGAATGCTGGCAGTTAGCAAAATTAGCCTGCAATACTACATTCTAACCACTGCGCCACTATGGAATAATGGAATAATCAATGAAACATTATCAGCTGGATTCACACAACACCTTATGCAAAAAAAAACCCATAGCCTTGGGACCACCTACACCCCACCAGTTATGGGTTCCCAGAGTGGGGAAGGCTAAATATTTTGGTAGGGTTTTTTTTTTGCAAAGGAGGGGCTGACAGGTAAGAGTCACTCATTTTACCTTTTAAAACTCCAGAAACCTTTGAAAATCTATCTTGGCCACCCCTACATTAGATGGTCCTTGACATACTGTGCAAAGCTTCTAGCCTGTGACATAAATGAGGCTTCACCAACCATTGGTTGGCTGCTACCAGTTCTCCACAGTTCAGGTGAACCCTTAGCTAACCAGTAGCTGATTTAATGACCAGTTTGGCAAACTGGTAAATCCCACCCCTGGCTGGCCCTGCCCACCCCAGGAGTTTCCACGCAGCCTGGTTTGGATGCCAGGTAAGTACAGGACCTGCACGGAAGCTTGAGGAGGGCAGCCTGGAGGCTCCAAAAGGCTGGAAATGGGCCTGTTTCCAGCCTCCAGAAGGGCTTCCGGAGCCTGGGCGAGGCTGTTTTCGCCTTCCTGGAGGCTCAAGGAAAGTCCGTGGAGCCCTGGGAGGGCGAAAAACGAGCCTCCTGGAAGTTCTGGAAGGCTGGAAACGGGCCCATTCCTGGCCTCCAGAGGGCTTCCAGAGCCAGGGGGAGACCATATTCACCTTCCTGGAGGCTTGAGGAAGGCCTCTGAAACCCAGAGAGGCCCAAAATGTCCCCTGCCATGGTGCAGGAGGCCAACTAGGCCATGCCCACCCAGCAACTGGGCAGAGAAACGGTTGCTAAAAAATTCTGCAGCCCACCCCTGTTGTCAACATGTTCGAGGCTGCAGTATGCCAGAAACCACGCAAACAAGTGAAAACAAGTGAAGACCCATCCGTGGGGTGCAGGCAGCATGAGAAACCACGTCCCCTTCAGTCAGCGGAAAAACCTCTCTCCACGGAACCAGTCCCCGGTGCCCAAAAGATTGGAGGCCTCTGACGTAAACAGTGGTTTATACATCATAGTGGCAAGTTTCATGTCCAAATTGAAACCAAATGAACCCTTTCTGGTTCAGCATGGTTTAAAAGCTCGGCCACAGCATCTGAAATATTTACAATACACCCAGACTCAGTGAGATAAACTCCAAACTCTAGGTAATGATTCAACCCTGCCAGGTGATGAACCAAACATCACAAGGGAAAGAATCAGACGATGCTGCAGTTCTGGTGGATGTTTTGCCGGCAACTTTAGCTTTGGGAAGGGAGCTAAGCATGCCCGCTTCTCTTGTGAATTCCAGCATTGTGTTCACCAGGATAATGCAGTCCAGTCTATTGACACATGTGAACATTTGCAGACAGGCCAAATAAGAATTGTTCGTGTAACAAGCTAACATTGGTGTAAATAAAGGGATGAGACCGGCTGTGCTTTGAATGTTTGCATTTGTTTTGCAGGGGGTGGGGGGGAATGGAGGCGGGGGGAGGCCCTGGGTCTGGACCAAATGAGCTGTAACTGGAGCGTGAGTGATGGATCTGGCCACCTGGTTCTGTTTGGCTCCTAGCACAAGGAGCAGCTCGCTTGGCAAAGAAAACCAGGAATGGGCCACCTGGCTAGTAAAGGGCCAATGGAGCATCTGACTGGCTCTGTCAGCCATTTTTTTTTCATTCCAGAAAAATGAATTTTTGTTCTTGTTCAGCTGGCTCCCCCCTCCCATTAAATAAGAAGAAACACCCCCCCTTCTCCAGTCTGCCTGTAAGGATAAAAGAGGCTCTTTAGCAGTGGCTCAATGGACACCAGATTCTTTCTTGCTTCCTTTACAGTTCCCTTTGCTCCTAATGAGCACAGGGTGTCTCTTCTATAACATCTCCTTCCCGAGTTCCTCGTCTCTTATAATCAGCACCAAGGGGTGTGGTAGTGGGTTGGGGAATTAAAAAAATCCCAGGCTCCATATTGGACAAGTGATGCTGTTCAGGGACTTGCTTAGTGCCTGGAGGTGCTGAGGATCTGGATAAGGAAGAACCAGCTCCAAATTCGCCTTGGTAAGACAAGAGTGGCTCTGGGTTTGGGGTCCCCTGAATCCCGAGAGCTGTCATCTTTATGAGGTAGCAATCACCCGAATAGAATAGAATAACGGAGTTGGAAGGGACCTTGGAGGTTGTTATATGTACAGAATAACCCTTGAGAAACAAGGATATGCACATGGAAATGTTTATGAGAATAGTTAGGAATAATTATTCAGCCACACAGAGCTACACTAAATTGAGCTAAAGTTTACTTTAAGAAATAGCACAGTCCAATAAACGGTCCAGGTCATATACGTTTAACAGTCCAAAGAATATCCAATTACAAAATCTTCTTACCGGTTGCCTTTGTCATTTACAGTAAATAAAGATATCAAAGAATAAGCACAGCTTAGATAGCAACAAGAATGTCAGAGATACAGAATGTCAGAGAGAGCAAGCCATGTTCTCTAGCTCCCTCTTATGGCAATTTGCAATACAATCAACCAATTAGAATCAATACAGTGATTTTGTCTTAAAGCTACAAACATACATTATCGTCTTATATATTGCCAATCCAACTAATTGTTGGACAGATTCCTAACAGAGGTCTTCTAGTTTAATCCCCTGCTTAGGCAGGAAACCCTGCACCACTTCAGACAAATGGTTATCTAATCTCTTCTTAAAAACTTCCAGTGTTGGGGCATTTACAACTTCTGAAGGCAAGTTGTTCCACTAATTAATTGTTCTAGCTGTCAGAAAATTTCTCCTTAGTTCTAGGTTGCTTTTCTTCTTGATTAGTTTCCACCTGTTGCTTCTTGTCCTGCCTTCAGGTGCTGTGGAGAATAGCTTGACTCCCGCTTCTTTGTGGCAGCCCCTGAGAGATCGGAACACTGCTATCATATCTCCCCTAGTCCTTTCTTTCCATAAGACTAGACATACCCAGTTCCAGCAACCGTTCTTTATACGTTTCATCCTTGGGTCCCCTAATCATCTTTGCTGCTCTTCTCTGCACTCTTTTTAGAGTCTCAACATATTTTTTTAAGTCGTGGCAACCAAAATTGAATGCAATATTCCAAGTGTGGCCTTACCAAGGCATTATAAAATGCAGGGGTGGGTTGCTGGGGCTTTGCAGGGATTCGGGAGAGCCCCTAGCTAAGATTCTGTGCAGTTCAGAGAACCCCCAAATTCCATTCCTGTCTGGTCCCGCCTACCCTGCCCTAGCCCTCCCAGGGGTCCCCACACAACCTGTTTTGGATGCCAGTAAGTGCAGGGCATGCGCGGAGGCTCGGGGCGGGTGAAAAATGGGCCTCCTGGAAGTTCAGGAAGGCTGCAAATGAGCCCATTTTCGGCTTCCAGAGGGCAAAAATGCCCCTCCCCCACTGTGGTGCAGGAGGCCAAGTAGGCCACACCCACCGTGGCCATGCCCACCCAGCAATTGGGCAGAGAACCAGTTGCTAAATTTTTTGAAGCCCACCCCTGAAAAAGTGTTATTAACACTTCACATGATCTTGATTCTATCCCTCTGTTGATGCAGCCTAGAACTAACTGTGTTGGCTTTTTTGGCAGCTACTGCTGCACACGGCTGGCTCATATTGAAGTGATTGTCCCCTAGGATTCTAAGACCCCTCACATAGTCACCACTATTGAGCAAGGTACCACATACACTGTACCTGGGCATTTTGTTTGTCTTGCCTAAATGTAGAACGTTACTTTTCTTCACTATTGAATTTCATTTTGTTAGATAGCGCCTAATGTTCAAATCCATCAAGATCCTTCTGTATCTTAAGCCTATCTTCCGGAGTCTGGAGAGAGTCGTGCCCAATTTTGGAGTCCTGAATTCCTGGCTCCAACTTGAGGAGTAGGTAGCAGCCATGGCTGAAGAGGAGGTGGATATGTATAACTGCACAACAGTTGCACCCATTCTTGGTCTGGTGGCCCCTGCTCAAGGTTATTCCAGTTAGTCTTTTCCTAACTGGTCTACTATGTTGCATTCTGTGCGGAAAGTTTCAACTGGCCAGAATGCAGTGACATGCATTTTGGGGTTAAATTCAAGATTTGCTTGGGTTATGCCATTATTGCACAAGCTGTGCTGACTCCTAGTCCTCTAGGAACAATTCAGGTTTATCATCCTGATGATACCTACTTATTCCACCAAATCAGATAAAAGGACCATGCTCCAGGAGCCCTTTATTAAATGATGTCATCTGGTAGGACTTAAGGGCATACCTTCTCTTTTGACTTGGCTGTGGATATGAAAAATGTTAGTTAATCTCCCTGTTCCTTGATCTATCTGGATGACATGGTTGACCAAGATAAAAGGGTTAATCCCAAATTTCAAAACAAAGACTGTTTCCAGCTAAAGTCCTTAATTGGCTAAGTCAGTAGATTAATTTTTCCTAGTTGTACAACAGGTTAGCCCCACCTCCACAAATTAGTTAATTGTGACCTGTCAATAGGGATAAAGCAGAGGTATCTTTTCAGAGAACTACCTAGCTTCCAGGGCTTCAAGGCTGTTCGCATATTTTTGTCAAATGAAAGAAAATGACTCAACGACCAGAAAGGCAGAGAGATAATATTTATCTGGGAAGAACAATATCCTACAATTTGCATAAGACAAAGGCAGGCAAGAGAAGTAGATCCATTTCCAATTTAACCTCTGCAAGTTTCTTTCTGGATACTTTTATGAAACACACTAAGCCCTAACCCAGATTAACTAACTAACATTGTGGGCTTCCCTTTAATTATTTATTATGGTTTTCTTTAATAGAGTAGAATTCTTTATTGGCCAAGTGTGATTGGACACACAAGGAATTTGTCTCCAGTGCATGAGATCTCAGTGTACATACAAACAACAAAGTGATAGGTCATAGATCGTGAATCATAGCTACAGTCATTAAACATAAGATAGAAACATAATAAATCATAAGATACAGAAAGATGAGAAGATGAGAAATGAGAAAGATGAGACAATGACAAGGATAATAGCAATACAGCCTACTACATGGGTAAATATCTTTAGGCCTAAAACAGTGCTATGGGAATATTAGGTGTTCAGCAGAGTGATAGCACAGGGGGAAAAAACTATCTTTGTGTCTGGTTGTTTTGGCATGCAATGCCCTGTAGCGGCATCCTGAGGGGAGAATATATATATATTCACAGAAGCCTGATGATGGCAGATGAGATTCTGCTGAAACGTTGCTACAACTTTAAAAGCACAACTACAATGATGTGGGAAAATACCCGAACAAAGCTGAATGCCATACATGTAAGTACCTGCGAAAACTTAAGAAAATATATATATATATATATATATATATATATATATATATATGTAGATCTTTGGTTGTTCGGGTTTTCTCCCGCGTAAGATTTGAAGTATCTAGGCAACGTTTCGATGAAGTCTCATTCATCATCTTCAGGCTTCTGTCTCCAGCTCTGTGCTTCTCAGAGTAATGGAGATTGCAGCTGCTTCCTCCTTTTAACTGCCAGTGGGGTGGAACTTGATTGGGTGGGGGCTTGGCTGTGTTCTGATTGGGTGGGGGTGTGTTCTCATTGGTAGGGGGTTTGGCTGTGTTCTGATTGGTTGGGGGTTAGCCGTGTTCTGATTGGTTGGAGGCGTGTTCTGTTCAGGAGGGGCTTGGTTGTGCTCAGGTTAGTTTTAGTTGCTGGGGGATTTGAGCTGAGAGTTGTGATCTTGCTGTTTGGCTTCTAGTTCGTGGTCCTGCTGCATCTTCATAGTGGGTGTTGGTTTGCTTCATGTATGGCTCAGAGGGGTTTGAAGTGGGTAGTGATGCAGCTGCAGTGCAGCTTCTGGTCCATGGTCGCTTCTCAAACCCCTCTGAGCCATACATGAAGCAAACCAACACCCACTATGAAGATGCAGCAGGACCACGAACTAGAAGCCAAACAGCAAGATCACAACTCTCCAGCTCAAATCCCCCAGCAACTAAAACTAACCTGAGCACAACCAAGCCCCTCCTGAACAGAACACGCCTCAACCAATCAGAACACGGCTAACCCCAACCAATCAGAACACAGCCAAACCCCTACCAATGAGAACACACCCCACCCAATCAGAACACAGCCAAGCCCCACCCAATCAAGTTCCACCCCCACTGGCAGTTAAAGGAGGAAGCAGCTGCAATCTCCATTACTCTGAGAAGCACAGAGCTGGAGACAGAAGCCTGAAGATGATGAATGAGACTTCATCAAACGTTGCCTAGATACTTCAAATCTTACGCGGGAGAAACCCGAACAACCAAAGATCTACATATAAATACCAGCGAGAACCTCAGAAAACATATATATATATATATATATATATATATATATATATACATACATACATACACATACATACACACACACACACACACACACACACACACATATGCTATGATCATATGTGTTATGATCATATATAATATGCTATGATCATAAATAAACCATATTGTGATTTAAGACTAGGTTCTTACGCCATGCAAGTTGGCATAATATTTTCATGTGAGGTTTCCTGAGATTTGAGCCCCTTTCTGTATGAGCATGTATATACCGGTAGTCCTCGACTCATGCCCACAACGGAGCCAAAATTTATGTTGTTAAGTGGATTTTGCCTCATTTTACAACATTTCTTGCCCCCATTGCTAAATGAATCACTGCAGTTGATAAGTTAGAATTCTGGTTGTTAAGTGAATCCGGCTTCCCCATTGACTTTGCTTGTCAGAAGGTCACAAAAGGGAATTACAAGACCCCAGGGAATTACATGACCCCTCTGCAACCGTCATAAATAGGAACAAGTTGCCAGGTGTCTGAATTTTGATCAAGTGACCCTGGGGATGCTACAATGTTCATAAGTGTGAAAAACTGTCATAAGTCACTTTTTTCAGTGCCATTGTAACTTGGAACAGTCATAAAACAAACAAATGTAAGTTGAGAACTACCTGTATATGAATAAATTTGGGTGGTCAGCAAGTAATATTTCTGGATGGCAACAACTATTGCTATTTTTTTGCTAATTTCTGGTCTATATCAGGATATGCTAAATTGGGGAAGACCCAGGTTCAAATCCAACTAGAGCTGCAGAAATTGGTAGGACAATTTTGGGCTGGTCTTTTTCTTTCAGCCAAAGGTGCCTCCCAAGATTGATTGATTGATTGATTGATTGATTATTAGATTTCCCCACCCTCATCTTTATTGCTTTGTAGGTAAGTCAAGGTTGCAAACCTACCTAATAGCAATAGCATTTAGACTTATATACTGCTTCACAGTGTTTTACATCCCTCTCTAAGCAGTTTACAGAGTCAGCCTATGGCCCCCAATAATTTGGGTCCTCAGTTTACCCACCTCGGAAGGATGGAAAGCTGAGTCAACCTTGAGCCGGTGATAATTGAACTGCTGAACTGCAGCCAGCAGCCAGCAGAAGTAGCCTGCAGTACCTGCGCCACTGCGGTTAATGCTACTACCATAGTATTCCCATTTCCCCCAAAAGAAAGTTGTGAAATGGGCCCACCCAGTCACCCAGCCAGCTTTCATGCCCAAGGCAGAACTAGAACTCCCTGTCTAGTTGGATTCTAGGCCAGCAATTTAATCAAAACACCACACTGAATGCTAAGATGGGGTGGAGGCAGGGTGTTGGAATAAGATGAAGGCATAAGTTTACATTATCTCAAACCCTGGAGGAAAAGGTGAATACAAGTCTATGTTGCATAAGAACAATAAAATCGTGGAAAAGTTAAGCAAGGTCACAGCTGTGAAGTATTGTGCTAGAGAAGTAAAAAATTCCAAAAGATGGCTATGGCAAAATATATAAATACAGTAGAGGTAACAGATAAATCACTTCTCTGTTGCTGGCAGGAAAATTGCACAGATGTGGCAACCTAATACTATAAAAAGTTTTTGAATGCCATTTGAAGAAGACTTCACTTTTCAAGATTGTGCTACACTTTCGCTTGGTTCTGGCTGGCACAGTCTGTGGACAAATATTTTGATCCATGGATGGAGGGGGGTTGAGGACAAAATGGATCCCTCAAAACTTTGCTGAGACTTAAGGAACCCCTGTTACTTTTTATAGTACCTTACCCCGCCAGAAATAAGCCATATTTTGTGTGTGTGTTGGGCTTTGGGGAGAGCGCTAAACCCCAGTTCCCCAAGTCTTCTTCCAAAAGGGGAAAACAGCTCCACTCAGAATGGCATTGTCAATCCTGAAGTTGGCCAAACTGAGGCCATTTTCTTTTTGTAGCTTTTGTTTAGGGAGGTTTCTCTTGTCACTGCTTCAGGGCTGACACAGGGGGAGGGCGGAGCGTAGAGATAGCTGAAGTGCTATAGCCAAAATAAAATTCTTTCCCATGGGACTAAAGGACATTGGTGCAGGTATTGGAGGGGTGGAGACTGAGGTAGCCTAACAACTGGACTAATTGCTGATTGGACCATGGGATTGGAGACTCTGAGGGGGAAGTGACCAAGTTTTATTTTTAATTCGAGTGTAAAACTGGCGGGAACCTAGTCTGGTTTTCCAACAAGATTATGCCAATTTGATATGTCCCAATAAAATGTTCTTTGAGGAATATGTCTGCCTCCAAGTCAGAGGTGGTGTTCGGCAGGTTCTGGTCAGTTCTGGAGAATGGGTAGTGGAAATTTTGAGTAGTTCGGAGAACCGGTAGTGGAAATTTTGAGTAGTTTGGAGAACCGGTAGTGGAAATTTTGAGTAGTTTGGAGAACCGGTAGTAGAAATTTTGAGTTGTTTGGAATACCATCTCTGACTGGCACCGCCCCATCTATTCTCTGCCTCCAGAGTCCCAGCTGATCGGCTGGGTCTTCTTTTGTTGCCCTGCGCAGGAGAACGGAGCCGGAGAGCAGGTTAGTGGGCTGGGGAGGGAACGGGATTTTGCAGTATCCTTCCCTTGGACTGGGATGGGAATGGAGATTTTACAGTATCCTACCCCTGCCACGCCCACCAAGCCACGCCCACAGAACTGGTAGTAAATTTTTTTGAATTCCACCACTGCTCCAAGTTCTTATTGAATGGGATGTATTACTTAGAACCTCGATAGATATCACTTGCTGGAGCCCCTTGGTACCTCTGTGAGAAGATTGCCTGCCCATTTTTTATAGACTTCTATACTCAGGACAGAGAAAAACCTCCAACTAACTTAACTGTAAGGACTCGCTGATAGCCATGACATGAAGATGGATATTTCTTGTATAAAGTTTAATGAGAGGAGCCCACTGATGACCCGCACAAAAGAAGATTGTTAAATATATTTCGGAAGAGGATTCTGGCTAAGGGTCATCTTCAGCTTTATTATCAAATTCAGCCTTAGAATAAAAAAAAAAATCCATCTTGGTTCTTGAAGGCTATTTCCTCAAATAGGGCAATACCCCATTGTAATAAATTCAGGGGAATAGCAGCCACATTCTATGTTGAGAAAAAAAAGAGATCTTTTGCGATGCAAAGTAGAATATTATCCACAACAGCTTTTTCCTTTCCTTTCCTGCAATCATTCATTGTAAAAACCCTTCTCAAAAACTGTGATTTGAGAGAGGTGAAATGGGACTGTTATTTTGCCTTGTTTTCTTGTTTTATCTTTGTTCTCTCTTCCCCAAAGCCCCTTCGTGCATTTGAACTTGGGATATGTATGTGAATGCCCAGGTAAATAAAACCGTGGGCTTTATATATTTTCTTTTCTCCTTTCTTGATGTCAAAACAACTCTACCTGTTGCTGTCTTCTGTCTTCCAGAGATTAAGCTGCCAAATTATTCCAGAACACAGATCATTGGCAGGGTTAGTCTTCCATTCTTCTCCCAAGCCATTTTGCTAGCTCAGCTCTTTTGGTCTCCATTTCTCCTTGCTGTTCTTTTGGCCAATGTCAGCATTGGTATTATGGTTTGTCACACTGTCAGTGAGTTGTTCAGACTGGATTTGGCCTTTTCTTCTGCCTATCAAGTGCTTCCCAAGGACCTGGGGTAGATATGTGGATGTTTGATGGTAGAGGTATCACCAGCATTACATATTGTCACAGAATGTAAGCTTGTTATTATTATTATGACCTCTGATGGAAAAGAGCTGCAGAAGAAGGAAGTACAATTTACAAATATTTGTTGTTTACAAGTGTGTGCATTAACATCCTTTATAATGGAAATTCAGGAACTGGTTTTCTACAGATGAAGCAGAGATTATAGATCCTAGTGGAAGCTGCATACTTTTCTTTGCCACCTACCACAAGTCAGCTGGTATTATAGCCTAAGGATTGTGAGCTGCTCATTATAGCAAGATCCTGGCTTGAATAAGTAACAAATGCCCATTATTTTTCCATTTGGGGACAGTCAATTGACGTTTTTGTAATAGTCCATATGAGATTCATTCTCTGTGGTGTTCTGGATGGTGTATCACATTTCTCTCCTTCTTTCCATTGGCAGGTTTATCAAATACTCAACAACTACTTCCTGGCCTTCCTTGGTGACTCCCTTAACATCTGTGATTCAATGGAAGCTACGCAATTTTTGGGGTGGGGGGCATTCGATAAGAGGAAGATGATACTCAGTTTCTTCCTTATATGCTGTTGTAGAAAAGACATTGATCTCAGGTGTGCAATCAACAGCATTTTCCTATGATGTTATCTTTACTGAGGTAAATTTTCTTTGTCTAAGAAAACAACTCACTCATTTGAGGTGTTTGGGAACACGACTAGGAAAATCCAATTAAGAAAAAGTGTCAAGTCAGCAGAACTGAAATTATATACATCCAAAGGGTTTTTTCCCTCCTCCTCTTTGCTGCAGGAAAAGTTTCTCCCTTCTATTGGTGAGAAGAATAGCACAGCACAGCACAGCACAGCACAGCACAACATAGCATAGCATCAGGAGTAGGATTCAAATTTTTTAACAACCTGTTCTGTGAGCGTGGCTTAATTTGTGATGTGCTTGGTGGTTATGTGCAGGGGTGGGATAAGACAGGGTTAACTACCAGTTTGGGATTTATGAGCTTCCCTGCACAGCTGTGAGCCACACGCCTGTAAATTGTCATCAGCATGCTGTGTGCAGAGACTCAGCCTTTGAAACAGCCCTCTTTTCCTGCTTTTTTAACTGCAGCTGTGCCTCGTTCGGCAGCTGAAGTTGAAAAATCAGGAAATAAAGATCAGGTAAGTGCCCAGGTGGGTGGGTGGGCAAAAACATCAGCAGACATAGAACCGATTCTATGTCTGCTGCTCTTCAGAGCTACCGGTTCTACAGAGGTGAACAGAACCGGTAGAAACCCAGCCCCGCATAGCATAGCATAGCATAGCATAGCATTAGCATAGCATAGCATAAAACAGAACAGGTTTATTTGGCCAATAAACCTGGCCAAATTAGACACACCAAGGAATTTCATTTCTGATGCAGAAGCTCTCAGTGTACATGCAAAACAACAGTGATAATAATAATAATGATACCAAATAAGAGAAGCAGAGGTGGTATTCAGCAGGTTCTGACCAGTTCTGGAGAACCAGTAGTGGAAATTTTGAGTAGTTTGGAGAACTGGCAAATACCACCTCTGACTGGCCCCGCCCTAACTATTCTTTGCCTCCCAAGTCCCAGCTGATCGTCTGGGTCTTTTTTTGTTGCTCTGTACAGGAGACTGGAGCTGGAAAGCAGGTTAGCGGGGTTGGGAGGGAATGGGATTTTGCAGTATCCTTCCCTTAGAGTAAGGGGGGAGTGGAGATTTTAGAGTATCCTTCCCCTGCCACGCCCACCTAGCCACATCCACAGAAACGGTAGTAATTTTTTTTTGAATCCCACCACTGAAGGTAGTAGAAAAGATGAGAAGGATAATAGTAATATAGCCATACTACATAGGTAAATATCCTTAGACATAAGACTGTGGAATTAGGTGTTCAGCAGAGTGATGACACGAGTGGAAAAAACTATCTCTCTAGTTGTTTTGGCATACAATGGCATCCCCAAGGGGAGGAGTTGAAACAGTTTATGTCTAGGATGTGAGGGATCTGAAGATACTCTCTCATCCCTCCTTCTGACATGTGCAATATACAGGTCCTCTATGGAAGTCAGGCTGGTTGCAGTTGTTCTTTCTTCAGTCTTAATTATCTGTTGGAGTCTGTCCTGCTTGGTTGCTGTACCAAAACCAGACAGTTACAGAAGTAGAAATGACAGACTCAATCATTCCTTTGTAGCACTGTATCAACAGTTCCTGGGGCAGTCTGAACTTCAACATGTTTTTATAACAATTGTGATAATAAAAATATTTTAAACAAATAAGATTATTTTAACAGTTTTGTCATAGTCCACATGGGGCTGGATGAGGAAAAAGCATAGAAATGAAAATTGAACAAAATATTGTTACATTATATTATGGGCACTTAAGAGCAATGCTAATTATAAAAATGTTTGGGAAAGCCAATATGTGGACAGCAAAGAGCACTCCCCAAGGCCCTTCAATTGTTAAAATGTGTTCCTTTTTGTAATTCTAAATGGTGAAGCCACCAATACAGTTGATTGTAAAAGGGGACTGGGTAAATTGATTTTGGTTTTGGTTTATCAGTGTGTACCAGTTCAGATGGTTTCATCTAGCACTTGCTGCTTTGTTTGTTCCCTGGAAAGCTATCATTTTTATTTTCTAAAAAAGCTTACAGGCTCCATTAGATGAATTCTAAGAAATGGACATTTTACTGGCAACTTGTTTTGTATTGTAGTAGAAATCCTTTCCTTACTCTGTTCACAATCCCACCACCGTTTTTTGCCCCCATTGGTTCTGGTATCCCAATGATTGCCCTGAGGAATGTGGAAGATGGGCGCTGTAGTCCAATAGCATCAAAGACAGTAAGGGAAGCCTTAATCCCTCCTGGGCACTTTGCATTTCAGAGGTATGCAGAGACCGCTGATGAAGTAAATGGGCTGAAGAGCAGCAATTCCTTCTGCCAAGAAAGGCATTTGGGAAAACTGTCTCAGCTCTCTTCCCATGTGCTGGAGTGATAGATGGGAAGTGACAGAGAAAGTAAGGAGTAAAAAGATTGCTTGCTGCAATTATCTAAATGGCTTAGGCGAGCAGAACATGGAATGAAAACGGGAAGGGATTTCTCATTTAAAATTGTCCCAAACACAAATGCTGCCAGGCATACGCAGATCTGATGCTATCTAAAAAGGGTGGGGTTTTCTTGGTGGGGAAAATAGAAAGCAGGAGTTGGATACACATACATACATACATACATTCTCTTTTTGTATATGTAATTACGCACACATGGTAGCTACAAACAGTTGTACAGCCGGAGCTATTTAGGACCTAGTTTTGAAGTTCCAACAGCAACAAACACCCCCACCCCCAACAATCACATGACTGCATTGTGGGCACTTGACAATTGCCCTGCATTTATGGCCGTTTGCAGCGTTCTGACGTCAGGAGATTGCAATTTATGATGGGCTTTTGGGGGGGGCGGCAGAAACTGGCATTTACTTCCCTTTTCCGGCAAAAGAAACCACCCTTTGGCTAATATGGGCTCGCTTAACAGCTGTAGTGTTTGCTTAGTGACCGAGATATTTGCTTAATGACTGCTGCAAGAAGGTTTGTAAATCGGGCACAGTCGTGTGCTGATCTGTTTAACAAGCAGCATGACGTTGGACCCTAATTCCAGGCTCAATTACCATCGTAAGTCAAGAGCTATCCATCTCTTGAGCTGTCTTGTCGGAGTATCTATGGGATAAAATAGAACCACGATGACTGAATTTTTTATATTGCTGTCCTTTCAAAGGAAATGGGATATCAGAAATCTTTTCAGGTTTCCTTCTGAGATTGGGGCTAATGCCTACCTTTCTAGCCTTAGGAAACAGGTGAGAACCTCCCCCCTTTGTCAGAGCTTTTGGGATTTGCTGGAAAGTTATTGGAAGATGGATTTTAAAATATTTGAAATGACTTTAATATTTATAGATATTTTAATGAATTGTTGTAAGGCCTCTAGGTTAATTTAAGTGGATACCAGATGAATAATTATAATAGGTATCTAAATAAATAGTGTTCCTGGACCAATGCTTAGGCTAAGCATGAACTTTTCTTGCCAAATCCATCAGAGTGATTGTGTGGGTTATTGCCTCCTAAAGAAAGAGATTGCCAACCCCATTAACAGAACAACAGAGATGGAAGATACCTTGGAGGTCTTCTAGTCCAACCCTCTGCTCAGACAGGAAGCCCTGTATAATTTCAGACAAATTGTTGTTCAATCTCTTCTTAAAAACTTCCAGTGTAGGAGCACTTACAACTTCTGGGGGCAAGTCATTCCACTGATTAGTTGTTCTGTCAGGAAATTTCTCCTTAGTTCTAGGTTAGTTCTCTCCTTGATTAATTTCCATCCATCGCTCTTTGTCCTGCCCTCAGGTGCTTTGGAGCATAGGCTGCCCCCTTCTTCTTTGTGGTAGCCCCTTAGATATTGGAATACTGTTATCAGGTCACCCCCCAGTTCTCTTTTCATTAAACTGAGCATATCTAATATACTGAATGGCTCTGGTTACTTGGAAGCACTTGCTATAAGGGGTATTAGAAGATCAGGGACTGAAGTCTTACAAGAAAAAAAAAAGTGTGAACTGATGTATTTAACACTTGCTGTGGCACACAGAGTACTCCTTACTCTCTTGCTTCCACTCAGCAACAAACTTTTGTGATGCACAAAAATAAATCACTGCACTGGTTCACGCTTATTGGCTAAAGGCAACTGTAAGACCGGATACAGGCCAGTTCTCCATAAAAGGAAATCGGGAAGAATGGTGAAGAAGGTGTGGTGCTACTACTGGTCGCTAATATTTGCTTTCTGAGATACAGGCCTCTCTGTCTAAAAGGGTAGGTCTGACCCTTTTTAAATGGTCAGGGTAAGTGGTGAAGGACAACATTTTGGGACCAAACGGAGTGCTGTGAGTGAGGGGCTTCCAAGATCCCAAGAAGTGTGATTAGCCCTTTTACAAAGTGGGTGGGGAAGATGAATGCACCTGTTAAAAGTCTGTTCCATAACAAAACAGCAATAGCTACCAGTATGCTTGTTTCTTAAGTTGAAGGAGGGCAATTTGAAAACATGTGGACTTCAACTCCTAGAATTCCCTAGCCAACTGGCTGGGGAATTCTGGGAGTTGAAGTCCACAGATGTTCAAGTGGCCAAGATTGAGAAATGCTGGTCTGTCCAATCCCATGGTAACTTTTGCTAGTGCAGACAGGACAACTGCAGTGTTAGTTTCCATACTTAATTTCATTTTGTAACTGTGTTGAGTAACTGTCATGTTCTTTCATTAGCAGGGATGGTTTCCTTTGCATTTTCAGGTCTATCGGGTGAAAATAGTGCTTCCAAGTCCCAAGAATTGTCTGGCACTGATTTTAATGATTTATTGGACGGAAGCTGAAGGTGTGCAGCATCCAAGTTGTACTCCAAGACAGCTGGCCTAGGTCCATCTACTTATCAGCTTGCTACTTTAGACCCACATTTGCGTTCATAGCCAACTAAGTCAACATAACTGTATCTTAACATGATATTATGAAAAATCACACCTTCTATAGAGTTTTAGACCAGGGATTATGAGAAAAGTGAAACCTTGTTAAACACATGGGGAAAATCGTCTGAAATTGCATTTGATTACTTTAATTAGGCTGAAGTTTAAAGTACATTTAAATATTGTCCTATCCCTGGAATGCTGATCCAAAGCTGAAAATAACCCTCAGCATGAAATCCTTCCACAACTGTGACTTGCGGATATTTGTGTAATGTTGCAGTGTTGCTTTCCTCAAAGTTTAGGCCCAGCCTGCAATTAATATAATGAACAGTTTTGATTCAGTAGTACAAAATCAAGTAATAATCATGACAAATTGTATATTGCTAATGGGATAAATAATTGCTTTGTCATTAAGTAAACTACTAGCCCTAATGTGGGGGATAAACCCCAGGAAAGCACAAGTAGTTTATATTGTGAATGTCTTTCGAAGAATAGTAGTCTGTTGAGAGCTATTTCATCCTAGCATAAAATTTGGCACGAATTGTTTTATCTAGAATTATGTCCTAGTAGCTAAATCACAAAGAAATTTCCTAAGTATTAAATGCCTGTCACGTTATACAGGCATGGTTTAAATTCTTTTTAGTTGCTTTTGTTAATATTATTCATATGTTATTATTTTTTAAATAGTGCCAGGTGAGCTTTAAAAGAGTAGACAATTACGCATTTTCCTCTGACAAATAGCTCTTACAGCAAAAGAGAAAATGTTGATTTTTTTTCATTATTCACAGGATATCGATGGCTTTAAAACATATGGGAGATCTGATTTGTTACTTAAGATGTCATTACTATGTTAGTATATCTTATACTTGTTTGTCAGGAGAACTTAACTGTAAGCACACAAATTAAACTTGGGTATCTATTTTATTTTAACGTTTGTCTTGTTTGTTTCAAGGAAACATAGAAGGATACTTAAAAAGGTGAATTTTGAATTAGTCTTCCTACCCAGTTCTTTCCAGATGTGATGAGTTGCAAGTCCTTCACTACAGCTTGCAGGTTATGGCTAAAAGTGATGCATTTTTTACAGGGATATCTGCAGCACTGGAAGAGGGAGAAAGAGGCAGGAGAAAGGGGAAAAAAATAGAAAGACTAGTATTTAGAATAGTATTTAGAATTTATTTACCACCTATCTCATCACCATGGGTCTACTCTAGGCAGCTTACAATAAAAAGGAAGAAAATAAAAAGAATACAAACAGAAGCAAAATAATAGTTGCTCCTGAAGGGAAGACATGGTATAAATGTAGCTAGCTAAATAAATATGAAAGCCAGATTAGTATAGTGGTTAAGGCAGCAGACTAGAAACTGGGAGACTGTGAGTTCTAGTTCCACTTTGGGCACAAAGCCAGCTAGGTGACCTTGGGCCAGTCAATCACTCTTAGCACCAGGAAGCAAGCAACAGCAAACCATTTGCCAAGAAAATTGCAGGGACTTGTTCAGGCAGTTGCCAGGAGTTAACACTGACTTGGAGGCAAACCCCCCCCCCCCCAATATTTATAAATAAGCAAATCAAGAGAGGGAGGGAGGGCATGGAAAAAGCAAGATATGAAAGAAAAACACTAACTGGTTGATTCCCTTCCACTCTGTACTTGTTAAAAATAAGATCTCCCTTTCCATTTTTCCTTCTTCCAGATTGCAGTGTTGGGATTTTTCCATAACTTAAACTAACAGTTTCTTATTGATTATTTTGATACAAAAACTACAAACACTGGAGTCATTTGATGAGTTTATTTATGTAATGAATTTATGAGGCAGCCAATCTTATATACATTTATTAGATTTTTCTATCCCACTTTTATTATTTTTATAAGTAACTCAAAACAACGAACACACACTGTACTCATTCCTGCTCCTATTTTCCCCACAACAATCCTGTATGGTGGGTTGGGCTGAGAGCGAGGGACTGGCCCAAAGTCAGCCAGCTTTCATGCCTAAGATAGTACTCAAAATTCCTGGCTAGATTAACAATTAAAACAAAAGAAGAATAAATGAAAACACAACTAGTGATTAAAAACAAAAACGAGACAGCATAAAATAGCAACCGTGAATAATCAAACATTACACGATCAATATAACCAATGATTTTACCTACACTTTCATGCCCTAGACTTGATGGCAAAAATCTACTGTAGTTTCAATGCTTTGCCAAAGGCCAACATATTGTTTATGTGTATAACAAGTTTCAAAATTTTACATTGGCTTTGAAAATGTATGAGTGGAGGAGTATAATAGTGAATAGCAATAGCACTTAGACTTATATACTGCTTCACAGTGCTTTACAGCCCTTTCTATGCTGTTTACAAAGTCAACAGAATAAAATATAATTATGTTGTGTTGTAAGCTTAAAAGTTGAGTGAAATTTTGTTAATCACCTGTTGCTGTATAGGAAGAAGATTAAATAATAGCGGAAAAGGCAATTTTGTCACTGCTTCTATTTTGATTCATACTTAACTTTTATTCTTTTTTCTACCTTCCCTATCCAATTTTCTTATAGTGTGTTCTCTGTTAAGACTGAAATAATCTGGCAGAGCTTGCCTTGGTTTTGTAATTTTTAAAATAGTCTACAAAATATTATACTGTAAGGCAGCTTTATCTCAATCTTGCCTTCTACTTTCCTATGTTATCTTAGGGTCACATGCCAGATTTTAAGCTCACTAGGGTCATATTCTTTATTTTGGCAAGCTTCTTTAATGATTTCAAGAGATTATTTTGCTAAACTAAACTTGTGATCAATTTTAATATTTTGTGTCAATTTGTATTTTATTTTAGTATGTAACCCTCCTGAGGACGCTTTTAAATAATTTATTTTTATGCTTTAATGTATTTCTGATTGTTCAATTATGTCTTACGCATGTGCATGTGCGCGCACACACAAAAACACAAAATAGTAGATGGTACAATCTCACTATCAGCAAGTTAATTATGAATAATTAAGATGGCTAATATAATCCTGATTTTGGAGTATAAAAGGCAGTGGCCTGCATAGTTTTCTTCAGGCCTAGGTGTGCATATGAGTCATTTCTCCAGCAGGAGCTGCATTGGCTGGGGATTTGCTTCTGAGTCCAGTTCAAGGTGCTGATTGCCACCTTTAAAGCTGTATATATGGCTTGGGATCAGTTTTTTTGAAGAGCTATATTCTCCCAGTTACAGTTACCTGATCTATCAGAACAGGGAGGCAAGAAATGCTGCTGGTCTCTTTTCCTAAGGAGATGCATCTAATGGGACCAAGGGCCTTCTCTGTGATGACTTCCTCCTAGTAGAACACAGGTGTAAAACTCTATCATGTCACATGACATATCTTGTATTTGGGGAGCTGGGGTAGGCATGGCCTGCAGGTTGACACCCCTGTAATGTAGAACATCATTCCCTGCAGAAGTAAGATTGCCACACACTTTGACACTATTTTGCAAGATCCTGAAGACCAGGCTTTGCCAACAGACCTGGGGAAGCCATGGGATGGAGCTCATCAAGTCACTTATTTGATTAACTTTTTTTGGGGGGGTGGGGGTGTAGCAGAGGAAACAGTATTGCTGTTTATTTTATATTAGGTTTTTATCTTCACAAGCTGCCCAGAGTCACAGAGAATGAGTTGGGCATCCATACAATTTTTCATAAATATCCTATTGTTCTAAATATAATAGTATTATTCATAAGCAAATGTCTACATGGAAATGGAAATATAATGGCAGGTTAATAGTGGTACCGATACCAACACTTTCAAATGATCCCCTTCTAATGGAGAATTCTAGTTTACTGTTGTCTGGTTTTACTGTAAAACCCAATAACTGTAGTTTGCAAAGTGTATTACTGTAGTGCTTTTCCAACCTTAGCAACTTCTAATTTGTGGATTTCAACTTCCAGAATTCATGCCTTGCTTTAAGCCAAGATTCAAAACCAGAGTTTAAACATACCTTGGTTTAAAAAGCAATGCACAAACTGTATCGTCCCAGAAGTGCTTTTTTTAAATGGCAACTGGACTTTGTCTTTATAATGCAACCTTTCACGGCTGGCTGGGGAGTTTAACCCAGGCTTTTCTGGCCCTGTTCCAATACCTGTACCTGTTTTCTTTCCAGGTTGTTTCAATAGGGATTGCCACTGTGCACTTTTAATTCAGGACTGGCTATTTCCGTGTTTCTTGTAAATGGAACAGACTGCAGGAAAGAAGAAGAGGATGAACAGCCAGAGAGCTGGCCTAGCTATACCGCAGACTAATACACGCCAGCCTGCTGCCTTCCACATTGTGCCAGGCTCGACCTGCTGCCTGAAAAAGCCGCATTAGCTCGGAATTCTGGGATTTGAAGTCCCGACGTATCTCGAGTAAACAAAACGAGGCTATATGGTTTTTCAAGCGAAAGGGTTAATGAACGCGTGCTTGCTGGCGTTGAGTTACAAAGCTGGCTGAAATACTTATTCCTTTCCTTTTAAGAGACGGTTGAACAGAAGGGGCAACCGAGACGCGGCAGCCGGAGTGACGGCCTGAGAGAAACAGGCCGCCGGTGCTGCCGGGAGTTGAGTCCGGCCAGCCGCCGGCTCCTTCCCCGTCGCAAGGCATGCCGGGAGGCGGGGCGCTTTAGAGCTTCCCCAAGATGGTATCCTGCCTCCCGTCCCCTCCCCTCCCCGCACATGCGCAGTGCTTGAAGCGGGCCGAGCCTGCTCCCTCCTTCGCCTTTCTCGCTCCGGCTCCCTCCCTCCTTCCTTCCTGGCGGCCGGGGCGCCACTGACACGGCCGGGGCGGAAAAGCCAGTCGTTGTCGGCGCCGCGAGGAGGAGAAAGACGAAGAAGGCCAGCACCACCATCAGCATCATCATCACCACCGCCACCACCTTCGACGAAACCGCCGCTTGCCGCCTTTGCTCCACCCCTCCTCCATCTTCTTTCTCCACACAAGCCGGTAAAAGAGAGCGAGGAGGGGGGCCGAGACCCCTCCTCTGCCGGGCCAAAGCCGCCGCTGCTCCTCACCTCGCAGGAGGGGCCGAAACCGCCAGTTCGCCACACACGCAGCAAACCCGAGCAGATGGGAGCGGCCTCGTAGGCGGCGGCAGCAGCAGCAACAGCAACAGCAGCGGCGGCTCCTCGGGTAAGGCCGGCCTCAGTCCTGAGGGAGGGGCGGCGGAGGGTTGTCGGTGAGGGTTAAAAAAGGAAGCTGTCGGGACAGCGGGCTCTGGTTCTCCCCGGGCTTTGAGGCGGTAGGCCCTGGCGGCCGGCGGCCGCTCCTCCCTCGCCCGCTGCTTTCCAGCTCGCTCTCAAAATGGCCGCCGCGCCCGTTGGGGTGGGGGGAAGGAAGGGGCGGGAGGAGGAGGAGGAGAGGGGGCTCTGCTCGGCACCCCCCTTTCACCGCCATGCGTGGGGAGTGGGGGGGCGGAGGTTTCAGACGCCCCCTCCGACCCGGCGGCTCCACGCCTGCGCTCCATCCTCCCCGGATCGCAGCGACCTGGAGGTACCGTCATTGACTCGGTCGCGGCGGGGAGGGGAGGGGGGTGTTGTCGGGATTGGGGTTGGGGCGCGGGGGCGACTGGAGGTCTCGCGCACTCGGTGTGTGTAGGGGGTCTTCTCCTCCCCCTCTTTCTCCGGCTCGCCTTTTTCCTCCCTGCTGTCATTTGCCGAACGGCGTCCTTTTTTTTTTTTTTGCACGCCTTCCTGCTGGCTGGGCGAGGAGAGATGCTTTTGGACTACAACACCCATCAGCCCGGCCGAACGATTGCGGGAGCCTCCTTGCCTCGTTCTTTTAAAACAACAACAGCAGCAGCAGCAGCAGCAACACAAAACGCGGCTTATCTTTCCTGTCTTTCAGAGGCTCTACCATGGATGGGGCTGTACAATCCTTCTTGCTTCTGATCCCCCTCCCCACCTCCCAGCTTCTCCTGTTTGTTCTGGCCTTATTGGCCCACTTCCCAGCCTCCCTCTTTTTCTCTGGGTGACTCTGCAAGTCAAGAAAGAGCATGGCTGGGCGAGGGAAGCAACCAAAAGGGGTTAAGGTTTTGTGTGGAGATGGTGTCCCCCCCTCCCTTTCTTGTGCTGCTGCACATCTTTTTGTCTTAACCAGACTTCTTGTGTCTCCCCCCCCCCCCATTTTCCCCTTTCCCAGCCTCTCTTGCTTACCCTTATACCTTTCTCTCTCTTCATTCATCCTCCATGCACCATTCCTTCATCCTCCAGCCTCCTCTTCCCTGGGTCCTTTCCTTCTTCCTTGGGTCCTTGGTTCACTCCTTTTTTTTCTTTCTCTAGTCTTCATTGAGCAGACCTTTTATTTTTCCCTCATTCCTTCCTTCCTTTTTTGTTTGAAGCTTTCTGTGCATCTCTCTTACTCTACACAAAGCAGCCTCCACGTTTTTTATTCCGTCTGGCTCTCCTCCACCACTGACCCAATCTCTATGGGATGAGTTATATCTTGCTTCCTATCAGCCTTTCAATAAGGTGTAGATGAGTGTCGTGACCCATATGCATAGGTGTCTTAGTAGATTGCCCTTTTTCAGTCTGTAATGAGATAAAGGTTATTTTCTCTTTCATTTTATCGGTCTTTCTTTTTTAAAGAGAGGTAGACAAGTGACTTTTTAAATAGGATTGTAGATGTACCTTGTTGCTTCTAGGGGCTTAAATATCCCTTATCACTCTCCTGTGTACCTTTTTGACAAGGAATATTTCCTCACTTTCTAATAGTACGTAAAATGGGTCTCTCTCAATTTCTGCCTTTCTTTAGACTGTACAATACTCTGTGTATGTGAGGATGCATCTTATTCTTTGTAACATAATACAACAGCTTCTTTCTCTTCATCTTGCTTCCTATAACTTTAGAAGAATTCCTTTATCAGTATATAACCCTTTTAACAGATAGCTATTATCTTTTAAAAGGTTTGAGAGTTATATTTTATATGTTCTGATGTAACTTGGAACATGTTTTGCATTGACCCAGAATTCCCCTTCAGCCTAAATATACTGTGTGATTGTTTCCTTTACCGTTCCTCAAGTCCCTTAATTGTATCACATACAATCTTATTTCCCTGCATTTCTCCTCCCTTTCTGTACACACCTCTTCATTCTTTACCTAATTAAGTAGTAAGTGATGGCCATCTTCCACTATTTATTCTCAGAATCCCCTTACTAGCTTACCTTTGGGGACTTAATTTGCCAATATCCTATGTTTTCCATCCCTAAAGCTTTTCTGCTTCATCTGTTCCCTGTGCTTTTTATTTATTTTTTCATCTTGCAACTGCTTTGTCACTCTGAAATCATATTTCACTGCCTTGCTTCTAGGCCTTTTGCTTCCCAGCATTGGCGTTTTTAACTCCTGGCACAGTAAGCACACCTTAGTGCATTGGCTGAGACAGCTAATAGCTTTTATAGTCAGCTATTCCCAGCTTCCTTAAACTAGTATGCAGCCTTTCCCAAGTAGCTCCTTATTTATTTATTTTTTGACATATCTGTATTATGTGTTGCTCCAGCTTTCTCTCAACTCCACATAACCAGATCTACATCTACCACGGCCGTATCCGTTGTCACTCAGCTCGTTTTTCCTGCATCCTCCACTCCCAATGCTCCAGTTCCATACTTTGCCAGCCTATAATTTAGTCTCGCCTTCCTATTTTCCTCCTCCACATAGTCTGTTATTTTTTTTCTTTTCAGCCCAGTGTTTCCATTAGCTTTGTTTCCCAGCCCATGGACCCAGCATGCTGCAGTACTGTATCTAGCTCCATATTTTTAAGGAGTCTTCTCTGTGTTTACCATCACCTCTCTTACTTGGCTATCTGGGTTTCCTAGTAGGGTTTTTCTCATGGTGACTTAGCAATAAAGGAGGGTGGAGGAGTTTAAACTAAGATGACTATTACAAGCCAAATAAAGAAGGGTGGTCTGGTTAAGAAAGGATGTGTGCCCCCCCCGTTTCTTTTTCACCCATCCTCCTGTTTTTGTTCATTAACTTCTTCCTTTCTTAAAAATGGGAGGAGATTTATTGTTTGCAAGGTGGCATAACTGTTTAAACAAATAAACAGAAGAGCTAAAGGTTAATGTGTTGGTGTGCTGTAATAAAGGGCCTGAGGATTTCAAAATACAGAGCAGTCTGACAGCTCTAATCTGATCTTCCAACAAGAGGCCCTTTTTCCCACCCCTCTCCCTGCAGTGACTGAGCAAGAGAAAAATCATTGATAGGAGGTGGCTCAAAGCTCCAGATTGAACCGCAGCAAAAATGGGAGGAGGATGTAGTGGAAGATAAAGAACAGGGAGATGAGATTGGGGCTAGCGTTTTATTGCTACTGTCTTAAAGATTCGGTGGTTCTTTTTTAAAAAACAAACAAACAAACCCTGCTTTGGTTGCATAAGGGGAAGGGGAGATAATATTGGTATATTTTCCTTGGAACTTGTTCAAATAGGAGCTTTTTAAATGTTACGTTCTGTGGCGTCTTTCATTCCTGACCTCTGGGGAAGAGTTGGTGTGACCTGTAGTTTTTATAAAATTTGTGTGTGTGTGTGTGTGTGTGTGTGTGTGTGTGTGTGTGTGTGTGTGTGTGTATATATATATATATATATATAATACTATTGCATTCGGTTTGCCTTGCCTTACTTTGATAGCAAAAATCTGTCTTGCTAATGCTGCAGTAGGATTTGATTGTTGCAGTTCAACTTATTTGGCAATTTTCTAGTTGGTCATTCAAATCTATCAATATAATTTCGATTCCCCCCTCTTCCCTCTCTTAACTGCTCAAACAGCAATTTTCTTGGTATACTAACCTGTTTGCGCATACATGTTTCTGAAATTCTTTAACATGTGGAGTGGCATCTTTGTAGGTTATAGCAGTCAGTGCGTATGCACACACAGTAATGTGTGTAAAAAGTGGGATTGACCTCCATTTTCAAATTTACTACTAAATGTACATAATTAAATGGTCCGAAAAGATACCCAGTTATATTCAAAGTGGTTCAGAATATTCTTGCAATGATTGAGATGCTGAACAAAGAAAACCTTTTTAGCCGTTGCTTTTTCATCAGAAAGCTAGTTCATCAGGAATGTTTTTGTTGCTCTTGTTCAGTTGGATTGTGTTTGTGGAGGGCGAGGACAGCCTTTGAGCGAAGGAGAAACTGGGTGGAGTAAGGCAGAAGCTGTGAAACAGCTAGATACCCTTTCATAGCGTTCCCCCTTCTGCTTGTGTTTTTGCCCGGTGGAGGGAATAGTAATTGCAGTAACAATGAAGTCTGTTCTTTAGGGAGGAGTCTAGTGATACAGAAATCAGATGAATGTAGGATTCTGTATTTATTTTTTTCCTCCTTTAGGGTGGATCTTGATTTGTCTGGCATTAAAGTGACCAGCCACTGTTAGAAAACAGGGATATTGTCTGAGCATCCTTCTCAAAATTGGCCTGGATATTTTTTCACTTGTTCACCTAATGTTAAGTAATTTCAGTCTGAAATTAAAGATCAAAATGTTATTTACATAAAGAATATGTCATATTTCCATATTGTCAGTTTGTACTTTCATTTATTCGAACATGCTAGTAGGTAGGTTTCCAAACTGCAGCTATGGCTCTTCGTCGTCGTGACTGAGTTGAGTGTAGTCATGAGATAGTAATTTTAGGTGCTAGTTGCTAATGCTTCACACAATTTAAAAGAGCATGGCCAAATACAAGGATAAAGGGTGTGGGCAATGAAATGGTAAACGTATTTCCTTTTTCCTTATAGTTGCCTAATGAAGGATGGTGTGTTTTTTTTATTGAAATCCAATCTTTGTCATGGAAAATTCAGTTCTTAAGGGTGAACATACATAGATTATATTAGACCAAATAATTTGATTCTTATCAGTATAAAGTATTGTTGATCAGTAAGTAAGTTGTAAAATCTGTTGTGGAATACTTGCTAATCAATGGCTTGTGGTGTGGAGGAGTTGTTTACTAGGATGCCCACATCAAAGGATAACACTAAGATAACAAAGCAAATTGACCTTGAGATTTGTATTCTCCCTTATTGAGCTTGACAAGAAAAAAGTGTGCATGCGTGGGCAAAATAAGAATTTGAGATTTAATAAATACTATGGGAAATCGGTTTTCAAAAAAGTATTGCAATTTCAAATATTCCATACTTGATCACATAGATTATTTCCTTTGGTCCAACACACTTTCTTTAGATGCAATATTTAGATTTTAATTATTTTCTATACTATGCAGTAGACAACCTCAGACTGCCAGGCAACCATGTGGCCTTTAAAAGCTTTGGATGCAGCCCCCAGAGATCTCGAAAAGTTGTTATCAATTTGTAATTTTAATGTGACAGAAGGAAAACAAGTTATTAAATATATGCTAAAGAGTAATCGAATTAACTATTTAAACTACATTGAAAAAGACAGCTGTTAAAGAAGTGGGTGCCTTTTAAATTTTCTAAATAAATAATTAAGTTACATAAACAAAAAACTCAGTTTCTGTCAAGAGTAGATTTGATTTAAATCTCTAAATACAATTTATTCAATAGACGGAGATTCTGTAATGATTTATAGTAGGAGTTTATTTTTGTTTGATGTAACATGAATACTGTATGTTATCTGAAGTTATTTGTAGGTTTTATTTTCAGAAGGTATGGACCATATTGCAGTAATTCATTATCTGTACATTTGTGGCATGATTAACACCTGAATCAGCTTATTTATTGTAGGTATTTGATAATGTTTTTGCCACGATGTTACACAATAACAACCATCACAATATTAAATTGTATTAATTGTACTGCATTTTGCATAGGTTTTGTATAATTTTGCCTTTTTAATAAGCTGCCCAAAGTTAACCTGTGGTAAGATGGGCGCCCAACAAAATTTAAAAGTAAACAAGTAAACAAATGTTATTTCACTGTTCCTTTCTTTTGCATTTTTAGAGTGTTTAGTTTCTACTGGTAAGTCTCCATGGTAGCAGATAAGAGATTATATTTAGAAGTTATAATTTTACATTTGAACGCTTAATATTTTAGATAAGGTTTTTGAAAAATCCATAAAAATATTTTTAAATTAGTTTTTGTCCTGGGTGCTGCACACACTGCTTTGAAGTGCAGCTTCTCATATAGCACTTAAAGTCCAAGGGTTTTAATGTGGATGACAATATGTATCCCTGTGATGTCTCCATAATATGGCTTAATTATGCCTCCTTCTGCTCAGGTATTGTTTTTTCCTTATACTGGTATTTACTGTATACTTGGATGGTTTTACAATTGATTATTCTATCTTTTCTCTGGTTTTGTTGAAGGACATTTTAACTGATACATATTTTAAATGTTTTGGTCTGATTAGATGTTTAATGTAATGTACACTCTTATGTTACACAGGTTACTGGTTTTTTTGACAGTTCACTAATAAATTTCATCTGAATACGTTTTCATAGATGCCAATTCATGCAGACTAATTGCATGGATTCTCTTTTAACTGGCCTAAGGTACTCGCACTCAGAGAAATACACAGTTGAACTCTTTCCCCCACCCCCATCCCTACTGATAGGTAGGTTATATGTGATGTGACACATGGCAAATAAGGAACAAAGGTTGTAGATGTCCTGATCAACTAGCTTTACTATAATAACCTTATCTTGGATACTAGGTGGAAATGATACTACCTGACTTAATTATATGCTGATATTCCAAGTATGGAGCATTGCCCCTAATGAAAGAATGGATCCTAATTATTATCAAAATATTTCTGGCGTGTGTGATGCTGTATTCTTAGGTACTTTTAATTCAGTTTCTTGGGAACTATTCTAAACCTGTATGATTCATATTTTCCTTTGAAGCAGCCCTATAAGATAAGTCATAGGTACAGCTGATAGTTTTCTCACTAGAAGGTAAAATTATACTATTGTAATCTGAGGACTGAGAGATGATGCAAGACTTTGTAGAGAATAAAACAAAAAGCTAAATTTTGTATGAACTACTACACCATTTCTTAATTTTACAGTTTATCTTTGCTTACCATTTCAAGACAATTCTTTAATTACTGTCCAAGTCTGCACATATAAATTAGTGTGATATGACATACTCTGTATGAATACTCCTAATCCTTTATGAAAGTGTATTTCAGAGAATTATTATGGAATATAATACGTAAATGTCATGTAGGTCAGTTAAAGTGTTAGGTAAGGCATGGGTGTGTGTAGTGTGGGAGGATAAGGCCATCCTGAGCTGTAAAAACCCATTGACTTGAGCCAATAATTCTTAAGACAGCAGTATTGCTGTTAATGGGAAAAATTGAGAACTGGTAGGCTTCCTTGAGTACCTGAATGAAAGACGGGATAAAAAAATGACTTCTTTTTTGTTAAGCAATTAATTATTATTATTATTTCTTTGCGGTTTAGTCTCCCTATCATGTTTTCAGTACATATCCTTCCAAGACATACAACTCAATATTTATTCGTTACAAATTGTCTTCGGAACTCTAAAAGAAGAATAACACATAAGAGGTTGTGATTAAAAATGCTTGCCTTCTGGAAAGATCTGAAAATGTTTATTTGATCTTCAATATAACTAAATAGTTCTCTTTTTAAAAGTATCTTAGTCTTAACACTATTTACAGATTAGCCACTTAAAATTTTACGGTGGGGATGATAGATTCAAACCTAGAGTGATTAAAGAGAAATTAAAAATGATAACACATCAGAATAGAATAGTCAGGTTACATCCTTTTATCTTGTATGTTACCAGACTGGAACTCTACTTCTTATGAAATAAGTAAAAAAATTTGCATACCACAAATGTTCAAGGTTATTATATCCTTTAATCAGATGGCCATTGGTTAAGGCTGTGGACTTGAGTTTCTATTCTGGAAGTTGTTTATTAACCTAAAATTATCCTGTCTAGTGATGTACTTGTAGCATATGCATAATATAATTAAGGTGAGGTTCCAGATTAGCTCATGTTGGCCTAACCTAGGCATTCATTATGTTATACAAGAGGAAAAATAAATACTCGTTAGGAGACTCTGAGACTTGGTTAATAAAAATGAAGCTTCACTTAATGAGAACAAAAGCAGAACTAAGAATGTTTCCAAGATTAATAATAGTAATAATGGTATGGCAATGAAATTTATGTTGCATTGTCTATTGAAAGAATAGGATAGGCATAATTGTTCAAATTATATTAATATAATTAATAAATTATATTAATAAATTATTAATAAGATATATTAATTACTTAATTGAAAGATATGGGATTGGTCAATCTCTGTGTATACTGTATTGCATATTTCTATGCACATACAAAGATGCCAACCAATATCAGTTACTTGAAGGTGGAAGATGCAGATCCATATATTTTTATTACATAAAATAGGAGATAGAACTGCAAAAACTTTTCTGGATACAAATATTTCTCCACAAGAAGAGGTATCTATGTTTCTTGATAGTCATGCTTATTTCTAATTTGAGAAATGAATGTCTTTCTCTGTAGTTAATATAAACTAAATTTAAACTGATGTTTTCATTAAACACAGTATATCAGCATTACCACATAGAGCTGCCAGAAGATTAAAAGCAATGTTGAGTTCCTTGTGGAAAGAACAGTATAGAGATGTATTAAATGGATTTATAATGAAAAAAGTTTCTTTTGACAAACATGGATAGAAATACTTTATTAATATTTGAAAAACTGCCATGCCTGAAGAGAGAGATCATGATTATTAAACATGTCCATCTTCACAACTGAACATCCTATGTGAGGAGACTGATTAAAATATTCTACTTGGTGATCAGTGATTAATGCAATCAAACTTTCTTTCTTGGGTTTATTTATATATTTATTAAACAAATGTATACAGCCACCCAGCTCACACTGATTCTGAATGACATTAAAAATCCATAGTATAAAACAGTGCCCTAAAATATCCAAAACACACACACACAGCATATCGTAACAAACAGTCGAACCAGCCACTTGATTGACGCTTCGTATCAACCTGAAATCTCAGGTCTGTTGATAGGACCTGTCTTCTGTCTTCAGAATCTTCTGGAAAAGCTTCAAGGTGGGGGACAACATGCCCTGCCTTCCCCATTCTTGTGGGCAGAGTAGACATTGCTGGGGAAAGGCAGTCCTTCAAATAATCTGGCCCCAAGCCATACGGAGGTTCAAAGGTGATAACCACCTTGAATTGCACCAAAGCAAATTGGCAGCCAATGTGGCTCCCACAAAAGAGTTGACACATGCACAAATTTGGGCTTCCTGAAAATTGTAGGTCACTCAAGGACTGTTTAATGGTGGCACTATTGCTTTTATCAAAAAGAAGTACTGTTGAATTTTGCCTGAAAATACGGCTGGAATTCTATCCTGCATTGGTTATCCATCACAATCGTAGATTGATAGGGCTTTTCCTAACTTCTGCACCAAATGAAAATGAAACATTGTCTGGAGTCTCGTAAAATCATAGATTTGGATCTATAGATCTATCTACAGATCTATATAGATCATCAATTCCGAGCCTTCTTTCTGTACTGAAAACCATATTTATAGTAGGTGGCCATTCAACTGCTGTTTGAACTCATGCAGTGAAGTTACCACCTACCAAAATGCTGGGTAATCAACCCCAGATTAACTTCTGTCTTTCTAACATCTTTGTTGCCCTTCTATGAACTTGTACCAGTTTATCTGAATCATCCTCTAAAGCAGTGGCCCTCAGCCTTTTGGGCATCAGGGACCAGTTCTGCAGAGAGAGGTTTTTCCAGGGACTGGAGGGGGTGTGGTTTCGTGGGCTGCCTGCATCCCATGAATGGGGCTTCACTTGTTCGTTAGGCCCAGTTGCTGGCATGCTGCGGCCCTGGTGCCAGTCGACGGACCAGCAGTTGGGGACCCCTGCCCCTGCATGCACACACACACACACACACATTTTAGCATCTGAAAGCTTAACGCTGGATACGTATTTTGTTGGATAAGAACACTTTTGGGTTTATAACCCCTGCTCTAAAGCATGTTGCCCAGAAATGAAGACAGTACTTGAATTAGGTTCTGACTGATCATTTCCCAAAAACGTATGAGAACATGGTCCAGGGCCAGCCTTGTCTAACAGCAGGACAGGAACTGGATTACCATAAATCCAGAAATCTAGCGATTCTGGAATTACGCCAATTATGACACTTGATGGATTTGTTTTTCCCCTGGGGATTGTACGATTAGAAGTGGTCCTGGACTCATTACTCAGGCTGATAGAGCAGGCATGGGGGGGGGGCGCTATGGCCAGAAGGCCCTTTACCAATTTAGACTGATGTATCTGTTGCAACCTTATGGAAATAAGAGGCGCTCCTAACCATCTCTTGTGCCTTGTCATCTCTTGTTTGGATTACTGTAATTTAGTTATATGAGCCCTCCTTGGAGACCACCCATAAAGTTCAACTGGTGAAAAATGCAGTAGCCTGTATGCGTATGCTAATTACAGCCACGTAACACTGTTGCCATGGGAGCTGCTTTGGCTACCGTTGTGTTTCCAAGTGCAAATAAAAATGTGTGCTGTCCCTATAAATTCTTATATGGCTCAGGGCCTGGGTATCTCCAAAATGTGCTTTTTCCATCTCGTCTCCGACTACAGAGTCTGAGCGAACTGAAGGTTGAAAGTTTCTAACTGTTTTCGGATCCAATCCAAAGAGGTTCATTGGGGACGGGGGGGTTCTCCTCATTTGGAATAACCCCCCCACCCAAGGAAGGGTGGCTCCCTTACCACCTTTCAAAAGCTTACTAAAACTGGGCTTCTTCAGGGAGTCTCCAGGGATTATGACTTTCTCCACAAAGATACTTGGTGTCCTTAACACTGTTAGAAATAATTGCTCCTTTATGTTACCATAGTGCTGTTTTATGTGGATGACTTAGTTTTTTTTTAAGTGGTCTATAAATGCTATAAATAGATAGTGTATACATTACTTGCTGAAGGGAATATCATTTAGCTCATTTTGTACAAGAAACCTGAATGAAAGAACAGTGTCTTATGGGCTCTGCAAATCTATAGGGTGGTATTGATGGCCTTGAATTAGGTAGAATCTATATATTAAAATCATCTTTTTCACTGGCTATGTTACTGATTATGGGAAATGTAGTTCAACTATAGTTTTAAAAAATTCTAGAGGTTTTACAATATTTTCTAAGCAATTGCAAAATAGATTCTGAAATATTTCCCATTGTTTACTTTTAATTTATGTTAAATTATTGAGATTTGACACAAAGTCTATATTTGAAAAATGTAAAATAAATTAACATGAAAATTGGAAGCTTTTGTAAATGTAGGCAACCTTACATGGCATGATAAGGATTAGAGGAAGTACAAATTACTGATGGGCAGCATTCAAATTCAGGAGCTAGTGATTACAGTGTTTCAGGTGCTTTTTAGTATCTGTTTGATACAGTTATAACCCTAAATAATATCTTTTTTTGTTTTACTGTAATAATGTATCTTTTCTGAGTTCAAATGAAATACTTGCCTCCACATGTTTGCAAAAAATACATTGTATGTTCATTCCTTAAGCTTTAATACCTTGTAACTTTATTTTTAATAAATATTAAAACATTTTAAAGCAAATTCAGTCTACAAATCTGTATTGTACAGAGTAATACAAATCTGTATTTTAAAATTTTACAGTTTTATCTTCCATAAAGCTCAATCAGTTATATAAGGAATATTTTATTTAAGAAACAATATGGCTTTACAATGATATAAAAGTGAATATTGTATATATTTCCCCCACAATTGTCCATTATTATTTTTTTTTAAGTAAAATTTTATATTTCTGATCTCCAAAACATCTGATTGGTTTCAATTTGTGTAATTAGTAATGTAATAAAACAAACAAGAAGACGGAGCTAGTAAAGTGACAGAAATGTATCTAAAACACCAAAAACCTCAGTATTTTTCCTTTTTTATACTGTTTTATGGAAAATGATTCTTTTTTTTAAAAAAAAATGTGAATAAACCCCATTTTTGATCACTTGTTTTTCTGTTTTCTGGTCACTCTTAATCTTTGTTATGGTTAGATTAAGAATGCAGGTAATCCTCGATTTAGGACCACAATTGAGCCCACAATTTCTGTTCTTAGGTGAGACATTTGTTAAGTGAGTTTTGCCCCATTTTACAACTTTTCTTGCCACAGTTGCGAATTGCTGCAGTTGTTAACTTAGTAACCCGATTGCCCTAAATATGAATCAGTTGCCAAGCCTCTGAATTTTGATCGTAGGACCATAGGGATGCTGTAAAAGCTGTAAGTGTGAAAAATGGTCACAAGCCACTTTTTTCAGTGCCGTAACTTTGAAAAGTCACTAAATAAACTCTTATAAGTTGAGGTTTATCTATGTTCTTTCTAATTTCTATGAATAATTTTAATGAAAGTCACCATTCCAGAATTGATTCCCATTTGACTAATGTGAATCAGTTCATTAGGTAGATATTTTAACTGGGTTTTACTCTAGAAATATTGTTCTTTTAAGCATTTGTAGAAAATGGATGGAAGAGATGAATGAAGAGAGGCTCTTCAGCTGTTACATTCATGTGCGTAAACACAGCTGTTTTTTTTTTTAAAGCTTAGAATCCAAGATCAGAATATGAGCTGCAATTGATAAATCTACATCCCACAGTAGTTGTTTTTTTTTAAAAAAAATATTTAGTTTCAAGTGGTGTAACCCATTCTTTTATTAACATACATCTGTAGCATTTATACACAATTACTGAATTTTAGTAACTGTTAACTGTCTGCAGCACAATTCTGAGCATGTATACATAGAAATAAGTTTCATTGTATCAAATTTTAGGTTTTCATTTTGAAAGATACCATGGAATAATGCTATAGTAAGATACATGAAAGTATGGCTACATATTGCTTGCCAACAGGCAGTTCTTTACAGTGTATTTTTAATCATTTTTATTTATTCACATGATTTTTTTACTATATTTTTCTGCTTTTATGATCTTGGGTTTTATTGCTTTAAATGCTATTATGCCCAGTATCCTAATTAAGTCCTGTCCCCCCCATTGACTTTTCTGACTGGGGAGCTTGTAAAGAGTGATCATGTGATCCTTGGATGCTGTGAGGATTATATGTGTGAGGATCGATCATAAGTCACTCTTTTCAATGCCATCATAACTGGCCTAACAAATGGTTGTAAGTTGAGGACTTACATGTAATGCTGTCTGGGATTTTTGGAAAAAATAGTAACATTCACTGACAGGACCCATGATCTTAGCTTCAGCAAGGTTTCTGCATTATGGATTTTCAGACCGTTTCCTGGCAATTTAAATGATAGCAAATATGCAATCAAACGTACCTACAAAATAAACCAATAAATGTATGTAATTTTGATACAAGAGTCTATGCTACAACAGGGTTTACCTGTAGAGATGTATTAATGTCATTGACAACTAAAAAGACCAAAATACTACTTTAGTCTTTTTAGTAGTAGATGACATTAATGTCAATTCCTAATAAATACATGTCAACTCCTAATAAATCAGCCTTGTTTACTCAGAGATACGGCTAAAGACTTATGATTTGGATGGGGGTCCATGTCGGAGTCCTGACAGCCATGATATAAATAAAGGCCAAACTGCATTTAATATTTTAAGAAAACACTTTGAAGTGGAACCTGCAATCTTTATAAAATGTCTTCCAAGCAAATTTTAAATCTTCATGACTGCATACAGGGAATTATTGCCAGTTAGTTATAGGGCTCTCCCCTGTAACAATGGTTCTCATCCTGTGGTCCGCAGTCCCCTGGAGGGCTGCAATGTCATCACAGGGGGTCCACGAAGGCTTGAAGAAATGTTATTATTTAAATCTTAATTTAAATCTTGGAGTTCTGTGGCCACAAAATGTATTTAAAGAGGGTCCTTGATGAAGAAAAGGTTGAAAACCACTGCCGTATAATGTTAAGTCACAAGTGGATCCATACAATTAACACAGAAGTAATAATTGGCTGTATAAACAGTCCAAGTCGTATTTTTTTTCTTTTCTACACACTGCTGGAAATAATGCCATGGTGATGTATTAACTATAAGGTAAAGTGGCTTTCTGGACAACAGTGTATTATAAACACTGCCACTGTCACCTTTGAGGAAAGGGTTTTTTGTTTCCCAGATTTTTTGTACAGCCTAAGGTCTTGGAGGTTGTAAGGCCCTGGAAGTCTTCCATCCTAGTACTAGTCAGACTTGTCTGTCTTTAAGTTCTGAAACGAGAAATGTTGACCAGGCAATATAGAGTATTCCAGTTCTGGAATTGAACATTTTGAATGTTTTGGAATTAGTCCAATCTTGAAATGTATATATTTAACACTGGACCAATTTCAAAGCACACTGAATTCTCTGTAATGGAATGTTTTACATATCGGTTGAGTAGTTCATCGATAAATTGAATAAATGAACAAGGGCACAAATATAAATAAAACTACAATCCTGGGAAATTTTAAACAGTAATTCCAGTAGGTGCAGTGTGTTACCAGAAGGGTTCCTTGGAGAGTCGGATGATGAACCTTTAACAGAGAGGATTCCAAAGTTAAAATTTCCAGTAAGCATTTAGGCAACTTTTCTTACTTTCCATGATTTGTACTCATTCACTCTTCTTCCCCATTCTTCTCAAAGCATTAACCATGGAGAGAACCAATTGGATTTCTTGGCATAAAACATGAAATGACACACATATTCTAATCTTTAATATTTAAGTAAGTAAAGTTCAGGATTTAAGATGATTATTTCCGTTATGATTATGCTCCAGCATTTCTGTAAGTTCAATTCCTCCAGATGATGAAGTAGATTAAGAAAGTGCAGTGCTAATGAAATCTTGTTTATATACAAACCAGTAATAAAGAATGACAGCAATGCAGTCCGAGATTTGACTGCTTGTGAGGAGTATAATATATAAAACACATAGTAAATTTTTTGAAGTCCATACAATGTTAAGACTGATTGCACATGTTCCATAGTTTTACTTTCTTGCCTGCTAATAAAAAAATCAGAAGAGGAAAATGAAGTATAAAATAACTTTTAAATCATTCAAGAGTTAATATGTATTTATCAAATAGCTTGCCCATCTCACAAGTGACTCACCACTAGTAAGACTAATAACTGCCTAGCTTTAAAGCAAATGAGGCATGGCTTATCAGAGCAAGGTTGTTATTAACATTACATGCTTAGATTTGTCAAATTTAATTAGCTGTTTTTTGATAAAATAGTTGTAGGATGCTTTTGAACTTTTTTTTTACTATGTAACACAAAACAGAATGTTAATGGAATTACAGTGAGTGGCATTTAAACATATTTTTTTAAAACAATAATTTGATCAGACAACCTTTTTGTAGTAAAGAGGGATATGTTTAAATTTTTAAAAGCCCTTTCTTTGTTGATCAAATGTTACAGGTGATTGGCAGAAAATGCATCAGAGACTATTGCAAAATACTTAACAACTAATCTGAAATTGGGTTTTTATCAATGTTGATCAAATGCGCTATAATTCCTCTAAGACTTTAGGATGGGATAAAAACTTAACATGCATTCACAAATCATGAATAGAGAGTATAGATGTATACTATTCAAAAAAGACATTGAAAAGGAGGGAAAACCAGTATAATAAGGAGTTGAAATAAGCATACCAATCAGATCCATCCACTTTGTAAAATATGATGTTTGCCAGGATCAGGGGTCAGGGGTGTAACAGATCGTTTTCTGGGAAACATTAAGTGCACTGACAGCCAATTTGGTTGGCCAGAGTGAAATTATTGCAAAGACCAACTATCCTTGTATACAAACATAAAAAGTTGGAGCTGGGGCCTTCATGGGATATTTTAATCTGTACTTCCACTCCATAATAGGACTGGAAATGGGAAGAAAAAAGAAAATAAAGGCAGTCCTTGACTCACGACCACAATTGATGTTGTTAAGTGAGAAACTTAAGTGAGTTTTGCCCCATTTTATGTCTTTTCCTGCCACATTTGTTAAGTGAATCACTGCAGTTGTTAAATTAGTAACATGGTTGTTAAGTGAATCTGGTTTCCTCATTGACTGCTTGTCAGAAGGTCAACATGACCCCGGGACCCTGCAACCATTGTAAGTATACCAGTTGTCAAGTGTCTGAATGTAAATCACATAGCTATGCTGTAGGGGTCATAAGTGTGAAAAATGACCATAAGTCACTTTTTTCAGTGCCATTATAACTTTTATCATTAAATGAACTGTTATAAATCATGGGCTCCCTATAAATCATTTTTTTAAAATTTCGGGAAGAATTGGTTTCTAGGGTCCTTTTACCAGGAAGGTGGGCTCTTGGCATATAGGGTAAAATACTAATAAAAATGTAATTTGGCCGAAGTAGCTTGAGGAGGGCTGAATCCTACTGAGATTGCATATGAAAACTCTAAAGGGAAGATATCAGAGTCTTGCACACTATTGAAAGAAGTAGAAATGTTGCTGAAATGGAGCCTGTTAAACTAAATGAAAAATCCGAAAGAATATAGGCTCATAAAGTTCATGGCCTTTGCTGCCAACATGCGTGTGCTCAGTGTGGGAAATAGGTGAACTCTTAGTGTAAGAAGGCAAATATAATGCAGTTGATATACATTACTTGAGCTTTGGTGGGGTGACTCTTAAGATTGCAACGCAGCAAGTGTAAAGAGCAGGATAAAAGGGTAGGAGTAAATATTGTTATCAGTAGAAGCACAGAATATCCATTTATTTTGAATGAGTTTAAATATTCAGTCTCAGATGAATTGCATCCTGGGCATTGAAGGAATGTGTGCATTATCATTGAGAATTCTAGAGATAACTGGAAGAAGATGTCTTTAAAGAGCCAAAAGAAGGACATAGGGATTAGGACTGATGTTATCTTGTTTGGCAATAAAATGTCTGCAAAACAACAACAACACCAAGTTTACAGAGCATCACAGAACCCACAAGGGGCTACTCAGCTGGATATCGGTATCTGAGAAGATTCTAAAAAAGATTTTGAATTGATTTTAAGGAATTTATAGAGCATTGGTGTGATTTATCAGGAAGAAGCATCGATTTTTTTCATGTTGAGGGTGGACAAATCTATAATAGCATACTTTAGATATCTGGATGGAACATTTCAAGAGCTATCCTATAGCGTTTCAATGGGTAGGACACAGAAGTGTTGCAGGAAGACAATTCTAGTTAAATGTTGAGAATATTTTCCTTGTGGAAGAATGGCTTAAAAGGGGAATCTGGTACCCAGAAAGATAGTAAGTCCCTTTTACTAGAAGCACTGAGACATAAATTGGGGGCAGCCATCCATTATAGACGCTTTTATTTAGATGAAATGGGGATTGGAGTTTATTTGACTAGGTGACCAACCCCTTACATCTTTCCTGTGAGGATGTCATCTACATAATGATGCTCTCCTGCAAATAAACCGATTTATGTAATAGATCACTATGCAAAGATGTAAATCACAGCAGAAAGTTAGTCAAGTGCTTGACAAGTCCGTTGCATCAAGATCTGGTAAATTGATCTTACATTGTGTTTTCAGTCTGGGTAAACACTACATTTTCTGGTATTTGAGAAAGCACATAACTATTTTTAATGAGCAATAAGTTGATTTCCTGTCATAGGAAACAGACTGAGAATTAAGGCTGTAGCTGAGCATTTTAATTCATTGTCAGAGCCATAAGAATCTATGTGAATTATTGATGGTTGATCATTTTAATATATTTCTTACACATGGGAGTTACGAGATTTTAAAGTTATTTGACATCTTTGCGATAAAGATTATTTTATTAAAGCTTTCCAATGAACAGTGGACAGTTGAAAGATGAAGAGGGTACATTGATTGGAAGGTACTTCTTGAGCAGAAAGAGAATCATAAAATTAAACAGGCTTGGTAATTATGCAAGAGGAAAGCTTAGATTAATTAGCCTCTAGCATATTTATATACTAGCATATGTAAACAAACGTAGAAACTCATTACCTCTTTTACTTGTTAAAACATTCAGTGTAATGCTGTAAGCATAACTTTGATATGTAAAATTCATTAAGGTTTCAAAATTAATGTCAGGTATATGTGTTTAGAAATTTTGGAGGGAAGTAAATCTTGATTAAATCTAATCTGAAAATCCCCTGTATGAAGTTGAACAATATTGGGAGAGGGTCATGTCATACCATTTGTGGTATAGCAGAATAGAGGCGATTGGATTAAGTTAAACCTCTGAAATGTTAAATGTATGTAACATGATTTGCTGAAAATTAGGTAATGCTTGTATTTTTCATTAAATATATTTTCATTCTTCTGGTGTGCATTCCATTGCTCTCAGAATTAGTTTGTGTTTACAGTCATCTGAAATATGACTGGATTATTCTATGAAGCACTCAAGAAAGAATTGTTTAAACTTTTATTAATTGACATGCATTAGGCACAGGTTTTGAAAAACTATTAATTCTTAAGATTGTAGCAATAACAACAACATAGCACCTAGTTGGCTAAAATAATACCTCTGTAATGAAGAAAGCTTGGAATAACCATGACTATTTTCTTAAGATTAAGGTACAGGTAGTCCTCAATTTACAACAATTCATTTAGTGACTGTTTACAATGGCACTGAAAAAAGCGACTTATGATCAGTTTTCACACTTACTACCGTTGCAGCACCTATGGCCACGTGATCAAATTCAGATTCTTGGCAACTGATTCATATTTATGATGGTTGCACTATCCCACGATCATGTGATCACCTTTTGTGACCTTTTGACAAGCAACATCAATGGGGAAGCCAGATTTACCTAAGAAGAAGGTCACTAATTTAACAACTGCAGTGATTCACTTAACTGTGGCAAGAAATGGAAATGGAGCTAAATTCACTTAATAAATATCTCAACAACAAAAATTTTCATCTCAATAAGTCAAGGAACACCTGTACTTTTAGATTTTTTTAAAACTTTATTTTTAATTTTTGTTATTTACATTAAAATGCTTAAAGATGATGCATTTGTAATTCTACGAATTACAGGGAAAAATTGTCCACTAAGAAATTAGAGAGGAATTTTAGAAGTCATGAGTAAATTTACCTCTCCAAATACTATTCCCCACCTCCTGGAGGGTTCAAATTATTGCCAAGTAAAAGGAACAACTAATGTGATTTAGTATAAAGCACAATCTTTATTCTAGGCAGGTGCTTCGTTTTGCCTTCGGATTTGGGGTGGAATCTTATACTGTGTATTGTATCTTCTGACGGGCCTCATTCTTTTCCTCTCCCTATCGTTGAATTATGCAGTACATTTGAGGGATCCCTACTGTTTCCAGTGGTATCTACCATACCAATGGATCTGGCAGAAGAGACTTATTGCAGGTCTATTAGAGAGTTTCATCTGGTGGGACCCGGAAGGAGAGCCTTTTTTTGCTGATGCATCCATGTATGGAACATCATTCTCCCCCCACCCCACCCCAAGGTTTGTCTGGCCCCAACCTTGATGGCCTTCTGTAAGGGCTTGAAGTCTTGGCTTTGCCAACTGGCTTGAGGATCGAAGAGTGCTGTGGAGCCCATACAGCGGTTGTGGCCAAATAATGCATAGTAATGACATAGTTGCTTACATATTAGCCCTACTTGAGATTTTCTTCACAGTAGCTGCAATTCATTGTTGAAAAGTAATTTACCTGCTAAGCCATAGCTGCAGAATAGTTTCAGTTGAATGTCTTAAATGTAAATTGGAATGGTTAGTTGCCGTCCCTGTAATTTTCTCAATGTGTCCATTGGTTTGGGGCGCGTCAGTCTGAACATGTATATCTATACATATAAAAGTGAAATACTCATGCATCATCACAAAATTTCCAGAACCGTAAAGCCTACACACTTGAAATTTGGCATGTATGTTCCTCTTGGCTTCTAGGTGCTCACTAAGAAAGGATTTTTCGAAATGACCACCAGAACATTAGTATTTCGTATATTATTATTAACACGCTCTGATGCTAAGGAGTTCTACTTCCCTTCCTCACCTGAAAAGAAATCTGTTCCAAATGCAAAGTATAAGCAGAGGAGAGGAGTTTCAGTTTTAGTTTCACAGCACCAAGCAGCCTCAGTACAGAACAGTTGAGCTAAGCCACGTCCAGGCTCCTTGCTGTCTCCTTGCTCACACAGCAAATACCGCTTCACTTTCCAAACAGCCCTCAACTCTCTCATACACTGGCAGGACGCTAGCCAGATGAATACCGATGGATGCTGGTAGGCAGAGGCAGAATTTTTTTTTCTTATTTCCCTCCCCAAAAACTTGTCCAATCACATAGTTTCGTAGTAAAGCACGGGTACCTTGCTAGTATTCATTATAAAGAATATTACAGAGCGGGTTTTTAAAGTAATAATATTCTTGAACATAAATTAATGGGATATTTCAGTATTTTCAAATGTGATTTGCCAAACCTTTTTATTACCTGATATTCTCCAACTGATGACTTTGAATATTGAATTTACTAGAATGTTTTTCTGTGGCCAATGACTAGTTCAGTAATCTTTGATTGGCTAATTGAGCCTACCATTTTACATACTGCAGTGTCAGTGGTATCATTGCTTTTTAAATATTTGGAGATATTTAAAGGGTAAGACTAGATCTATTCTGCATAATATGAGTTTAATGGGCATTTTATCTTAGAACAAACGACGGATCTAACAAATGACAAACATTGATGTTTTCTAATTTGCATAGTCAAATTTTTAAGCCATTGGGGCTGCTTGTAAAATATGGCAGGCAGAACAAACCAAATTTGGTTTAATTTATATTTAAATTAAGAATTAAATTAAGAATACAAGAAAGTAATTATACAATTATTGTTTGTATACAATATTTTTTTTTCTTCTGATGCATTAAAAATTACCGGTTGGTGGAAATTTAGGGGAAATCTTTTTAGGAAATGCTACTCTTTAAGCTAAAATTACATGTAACGCTTTTATGCTGCAAATATCCTTAAATTGAAAGAAACCCTGTATATATATTACTGACACATTCTACAAAATACTATTATTTTTGTTTTCTAGATGGAATGACTCTTCATTGTTGAATGCATCCTGCCTATTTGCTAGTGTTTACCTGTGGCAACGCCTTGTCTTTTGGGTTGAAGCCACTTTGTGGCAGACTGAATTGTGTATCACAGAATTTCAAAGGAGCTTGACGCAGAGGAGACAGCTGGATCACGTTAACCAGACATCACAGCCACAATGGTGCTGTCACAGAGGCAACGAGATGAGCTGTGAGTACTTGAGAAGCATCAATTTTTTAACATCGATTTTATCCTAAATCAGCTGCTGCTTGTGATCACATTTTATCTTGTTGAATTAACACCCACTGCTAAACACAAAGCAACAATTGCTAAAGAAAAATGGTGGCAGTTCATAAGGAACAAAGCACATCAGACTGCTTCCAAATTCTAATAATCTGGTTTCATATGGGGAAGTGGCTAGACATAGGATGGCAGGAGAGGGGGAGCAGCATGTTTTAAAGCAATCTTCCCAAACCTGGACTCACTCTAGATTGTAAACTGCAGCTTCCAGAATTCTTAATAAAAATCATGTTTATTATAGCTCAAGAATTCTGGGAATTCATGCTCAAAATTGGAGGATGTCAAGCTGCCTTATGCTTCCATCCGAAAGCTTGAGGAAATTTGAACCTTATTAAGATAAGCTGGGGTTATTTATAAAATAAATGTGAAATAATCACACATTTGGCAAATTAAGGAGTTCATATAAATTAGCAGTTAAGGGCATATAGCCTAGTTTACATACATTCACACTTAGCTCTTTTTTTAAATCATGATTTATTGATCATAGTTGGCTGGATACTGAACATGTTCACCCAGAATTAAACTGAGTTAGTGTGATATACTTCAATTCCAGAAAAGGAATGGAGCAAAACTTGAGCAAAATAAAGGAATTACTTGAAGACATAAATATTTGGAGAAAAGGTATAAGGACTGGCTTCCTTCATCAAAATTAATGGAAGAAACACAGAGTATTTACTATATCTGTCTAAGGTCATAGTAAAAGATCAAGATTATTTTATAAGTTTTGAGAATAGCTTCTACTAAAGCGTGTTCATTGAATTGATTTAGATAACCTCCCTGCCCCACCCCCCAGGCTGTGATTGTATGTTTTACTATGCCTTAAAAATGAGTTCATTTTGTAACCGTCCAAGTGTTCCTTTGGAAGTGGCTTTTGAAGTTGCTTCTTGAGGTCTTCTCAAGGTCTCTGGGTATATGATGAAGCAGCTGTCTGAGCCTTCAAGTGGCTATGGCTGACTCATAGCTTTAGTAATGGATCCAGAGGGAACACGCTATGCTGTTTGGTGCTGTGATTGAACAAAAATGCAGAACAGTCTCTCCGTGCAGTCTTGTTGAATGTATTGGTAAGTTTCAATCCAAGACCACTTGCTCATTAAAGTAAGCCGAGTCTTCCATCATCTATTGACAGAAGAAAATAATGTTGATTAAGTGAGGCATATTCTATGCTAGAAATAATATTACAGAATTTGCTTCTGAGAACCTGAGAACTGCAGCATTCCTAAGTATACACACATTTTAGTGACACAGTCTTTTCCTTTGCTCAACTCCTGTTCTGAATGGTATTGTATGCCTACTGCTGTGTTAATATTTGTCAATGCTGTGTTCACCTGCAGACTTTTGATCCTTTTATTGTAAGCCATCTTGATTGACCTTGATAATAGCTAGAAAGGTAGAGTGCCTGTTTTTTTTTTTAAATAAAGAAGGGAGAACATTGTGGCTACAGCACTTCTGTACTTCAGGAGCATTCGTCTAAAACCAAGTAGCATAAATTTATTCAGGATCCTTTTTGTTTTCCTCATCCACTTCATATTAACTTGGCACATGGATGAGGTTGATCATGTTGTGGGAACAGGATCAGAAACTCAGCCTTTCCCTATTTTATGTCTTCAGGGTGGGTTGGGCTTCCACCACCAAGCAGCCTCTGCCAGTACAATGAATGGCTGGGGAAGGCGCCAAGAAGTGATGCTGGCTATTGCATAGTATGGCAGTGCCACCTCAGTGGCATTTCAACATCACAGTTAATTCATCACATTACACCAACCTTATCTTAATCATCCTTTTGATGAATAGCTCACAACATTTCCAAAATTATTTTTAGCATGACAGTGTTTGAGAATGGATAGCTCTGTTTAACTTATAGTACAGTACAGTACAGGTAGTCTAAACTTTATGTTGTTAAGTGAGAAATTTGTGAGTTTTGCCCCATTTTATGACTTTTCTTGCCCCATTTGTTAAATGAATCACTGCACTGTTTCCCCATTGACTTTGTTTGTCAGAAGGTGTCAAAAGGGGATCACATGACTCCATGACGCTGCAACCGTCATAAATGTGAGTCAGTTGTCAAGCATCCAAATGTAAATCACATAACCATGGCGATGCTACAACGGTTATAACTGTGAAAAACGGTCATGGGCCACTTTTCAGTGATGATGTAACTTTGGTCACTAAACAAACTGTTGTAAATTTGATGGCTATGTGTAGCTATGTGTTGGTTTCTCCTATCTGATATAGTCCAGATACATAGGACTATAACTCTTACAATGCCTTGATCCTTAGCCAACACATTGGGAGGTGGTAAGGATTATAACTAAGCATGGTGTTACATGCTGTTTCTACTGTTACATAATTCTATACCTGAAGTGGCTTTAAAAAAAGAGAATTTTTCTTGGTTTGCTACCAAGAGGACCACAAAGGAGGTGCTAGGTTGAATGATTTAAGTGGAAAGACTTTCTAAACAGGGACCGTACTACTGACAGTCTTCCAGTTAATGAAATGTGGCAGAACATGCTCAGGTGACATTCCATTGACTTCCATAATTGGCATGCTGCCTATAGAAGGTCTGACTCCTATAGACTGAATTCACTGGTAGTTTCAGAGGCTCAGCGTCTTCAGCTAATCTTGATGGATGTGTTGGGAGAGTGTTTGGTATGTTATTTTTGAAGACCTTGGGTCTTAGGCTGTTTAAAGTTGAATAGACTGTTGTTGGGCATTTTAGATTGAACATGAAATTTATGCAGAGTTAATTTGCTTGTTCCAAAACTAACATATTCAGTAGGTGTGTGTGTGTGTGTGTGTGTGTGTGTGTGTGTGTGTGTGAGAGAGAGAGAGAGAGAGAGAGAGAGAGAGAGAGAGATTTCTAACAAGTTCTGGATTTACCAAGGCAGTTTTGTTTAACGAGGATATTATTTCTTGGCAAAATTATTGCAGTGTATACATTGAAGATAACTGCTCTGCTAGTTTGATGATGACTCCTTCCATCCTTCCGAGGTTGGTAAAATGAGGGCCCAGATTGTTTGGGGCAAGATGCTGACTCTATAAACCTCTTAGAGAGGCTGTAAAGCACTAAGTCTTAAGTGGTATTGCTATTGATGGTCACTCAGTAGTAATCAAAGGGTTAGTTGATGGTCAGTTAATTGCTGATCAGGTTGCTGTCCTGGTTCAATAAACCAAGTGATGTTATACCCTGTTTTATTTTGGTTATAGCCTGCCTGCAATCATAGCCCTTTTTGAGAATCAGTGTCTTTTGTCCTTATTTTGTCCTCAGTCTGCTTTTACCAGAAAATCCTTTGGAATAGAAACGCTTCTTGTTTAGACTACAGATGTGCATCCCTTACATGATTGGTTGGAATAATAGTTGCATTTGTTTTATGCTTCTTTAGAGTGGGGGGAACCCAGAAGGTACCAAAAATGCAACTTCCACATCAATTCTTCTGGGCAGGAAAATCATAAAGTAATCCAATTGCCAAAAAATTACCAGCTTTTAGAACTACAATGCTACAATTGTATATCAGGCTCTGTCGATAGTGCATGGATAATCCTAGTGCATATGAATGGAAAAGTTATCTTTGCAAACAGCTCAGATAGGGCTTTCAGGATCAGGACCAGCATTACAGTGAGCCTTGATATACACAGATCTGTTAGTTCTGATGTTGCCTGATAATTGCATCTGGAATAAGACAAAATAGCAACATTTACACACTGCTCAAAAAAATAAAGGGAACACTTAAACAACACAATGTAACTCCAAGTCAGTCACACTTCTATGAAATCAAACTGTCCACTTAGGTAGCAATGCTGATTGACAATCAATTTCACATGCTGTTGTGCAAATGGAATAGACAACAGGTGGAAAGCATAGGCAGTTAGCAAGACATCCCCAATAAAGGAGTGGTTCTGATCACAGACCACTTCTCAGTTCCTATGCTTTCTGGCTGATGGTTCGGTCATTTTTGAATGCTGGCGGTGCTTTCACTCTAGTGGTAGCATGAGACGGAGTCTACAACCCACACAAGTGGCTCAGGGAGTGCAGCTCATCTATGTGAGCTGTGGCAAGAAGGTTTGCTGTGTCTGTCAGCGTAGTGTCCAGAACATGGAGACGCTACCAGGAGACAGGCCAGTGCATCAGGAGATGTGGAGGAGGGCAACAATCCAGCATCAGGACCGCTACGTCCACCTTTGTGCAAGGAGGGACAGGAGGAGCACTGCCAGAGACCTGCAAAATGACCTCCAGCGGGCCACAAATGTGCATGAGGCTGTTCAAATGGTCAGAAACAGACTCCATGAGGGTGGTATGAGGGCCCGATGTCCACAGGGGAGGGTTGTGCTTACAGCCCAACACCATGCAGGACGTTTGGCATTTGCCAGAAAACACCAAGATTGGCAAATTCGAGACTGGTACCCTGTGCTCTTCACAGATGAAAGCAGGTTCACACTGAGCACGTGTGACAGACGTGACAGGGTCTGGAGACGCCGTGGAGAATGTTCTGCTGCCTGCAACATCATCCAGCATGACCGGTTTGGCAGTGGGTCAGTAATGGTGTGGGGTGGCATTTCTTTAGGGGTCCGCACAGCCCCCCATGTCTTCGCCATAGGTAGCCTGACTGCCATTAGGTACCGAGATGAGATCCTCAGACCCCTTTTGAGACCATATGCTGATGCGGTTGGCCCTGGGTTTCTCCTAATGCACGACAATGCTAGACCTCATGTGGCTGGAGTGTGTCAGCAGTTCCTGCAAGACAAAGGCATTGATGCTATGGACTGTCCCGCCCGTTCCCCAGACCTGAATCTAATTGAGCACATCGGGACATCATGTCTTGCTCCATCCACCAATGCCACGTTGCACCACAGACTGTCCAGGAGTTGGGGGATGCTTTAGTCCAGGTGTGGGAGGAAATCCCTCAGGAGACCATCCGCCACCTCATCGGGAGCATGCCCAGGCGTTGTAGGGAGGTCATTCAGGCCACATGGAGGCCACACACACACTACTAAGCCTCTTTTTGACGTGTTTTAAGGACATTACATCAAAGTTGGATCAGCCTGTAGTATTTTTTTCCACTTTAATTTTGAGTGTAACTCCAAATCCAGACCTCCCTGGGTTGCTAAATTTGATTTCCATTGATAATTTTTGTGTGATTTTGTTGTCAGCACATTCATCTATGTAATGAACAAAGTATTTAATAAGAATATTTCATTCATTCAGATCTAGGAGTCTTATTTTTGTGTTCCCTTTATTTTTTTTGAGCAGTGTATTTTGGACCAGATATTTTCAATAAGTTAGTTGTACTGCAGCAAACTGATATAAGAGAATGATTAGTTGGGTAGGCCCCTAAGACTAATCTCAGTTATCAAAGAAAAAGTTCATTGCCAGACTCTTATTTGGGAATACAGGAGAGATTTTTGGATCTGAATCTGATAGCTCAAGGAAGGTGTCTCATTAATGAGCCTGGTAGTCCTTGACTTAAACAAGTTTGTTTAGTGATCATTCAGAGTTACAACAGCACTGAAAAAAGTGACTTATGACCTGTTTTCCACATAACCCCATGGTCACACAATCTAAATTCTGACACTTCCACTGGCTCGTATTTATGGAGTGTTCTGGGATCATGTGATCACCTTTTCCAACCTTCTGACAATCAAAAGCCAACGGGGAAGTCAGGTTCGCTTAACAACCGTGTTACTCACCAATTGCAGTGATTCACTTGTCAGGAAAGATTGTAAAATGGGACAAAATACACGTAACACCTTGCATAGCAGCAGAAATTTTGGGCTCAGTTGTGGACTATCTGTAACCATCGTTCTTTCAAAACCTGATGTAAGTTTTACATTAATGGCATTCATCCAGCCCATTTTTAATTCCAGGAATTAATTCAGGATTTTTATTTGCCACAGTGGGGTTTAAGAAAGAAAAGATGTGTAGCTGAATGTTCTTGACACATGCAGTGTTAACTCCAGGTGCTTTGCCACCCCCTTACAATTTCTTACATGTAGATTTATTTTTTATTCTATTTATTACTTTTTTTATGACATCCATCTCCCCTACAAGGTAATTTTTGGTGGATGTTAAAATGAGTAGGAAGTCCAAAATTCTTCCCTCCACTGCATAGAATTTAGACATGTGTCTAACACTCCTAACTCTGTAAAACAAATTAGGACGGCAGCAGAAACAGTTATGTCAGAAACCTCTGACAAGTCCAGACAAAGTCTGATTTTCTTTCTTCCCTGGCAAAATAATTACTGTTACTACTAATAAATATACTGTAAGATAAATTTTATGTTGTACAGAACTATGACGGATATACACACGGATTGAGATATGAGTCATAATTTCCCTTTCAAAACAAAAGGGGGAGAGTTTTGTCTCCTTGTTGGTTCTGGTAGAGCAAGTATTGGAGATAACATAGGTTGGGGACTATTCAAAATTCCTGTGATTATTAATTTGTGAACCAAATCTCTCCATTTAGAAATCGAGCGATAGCAGATTATCTTCGTTCTAACGGCTATGAAGAGGCATACTCTGTTTTTAAAAAGGAGGCAGAGCTTGATGTGGTGAGTATATTTCTCATATTCCAGCTAGGGGGATAATTCTTCCCACAGTCTCTTATCAATTGTCATATAGTGTCGGCAGTTTCCCCTAGTATAGCATAATGACCTATAGTCTTAGTGATACTCATTAATGATGAATTTAACCAGATTTTGAAAGTTGTAGCTACATGTTGATAGACTGTGGGCAGACTTTGTTGGAATAATATTCCTCATCTTGAGGCAGAATAGGTAAGAGCATTTAAAATACGTGTATGATAGATGTGCATTTAAAATATGTGTATAGCAGCTTTCATTTATTTAAATAATGAAGCGAATTGCAAGAATAATGTGAAAATTGCTATAGGATAAAAACATAAACCATTAAACCAACTAGACAGAGTTACAGAATGGGAAAGATTAACATGACCAAAGAGGTGTTTTTAGACAGTGCCTAAAACAGGAACGATCAAGGATGTCTGTATTACCATATTCAAATGTTCTCATATCCCTTTGTTTTACATACTAGACAAAAAACAAGGAAAAATGTTTAACTACTTCCAGTGTCATATAACTGACTACTTTGGTTTTAGTCTAGTTCAACACTCTCCTCCCCCCACCCTCACCCCCAATCAACTCTACTGCAAAATCTCATAATATTGGAGCTGGATTAAGGTATAGATTTATCTGGGGCATTTCAATACAATTCTCAGTATTCTTTACAATTTTCTTTTATTGCTGTTTTCAGGAGGAAACAGCAAATCTCGTTTGTCATTTTTCTATATCTTCATTTTTTGTCTTTTTTTTAATGGAAAGATTAATGGAGCCTCGGTGGTGCAGTGGTTAGAGTGCAGTACTGCAAGCTACTCCCACTGCAGTTTGGCAGATCGAATCCCACCAGGCTCAAGGTTGACTCAGCCTTCCATCCTTCCGAGGTGGGTAAAATGAGGACCCAAATTGTTGGGGGCAATATGCTTGACTCTGTAAACCGCTTTGAGAGGGTTGTAAAGCACTATAAAGTGGTATATAAGTCTAAGTGATATTGCTATAAGTAGTTATTGAAAGTGTTCACCAGTTGTCCTTCAAAGTCTTTGTTTAAAATGCAAAACAATACCAACTAAGCTGTCTATTAATTTCTGTACTTAACGTATGCTTATTTAAAACATCTTTTTCTGCTTTCCACTACTTTACATTAGAAAGAAATTTATATTCCAGCCCACATCTTCACAGGACTTCATTCAATATGGATAGTTCTGTCCATATTAACAACATGTTTGGAAATCAAAGTCACTGTAAGCAGCATGTAAATGTAATAATAAAAATAAATGCTTTATCCTTAACAGTGAAAGTTAAAAGATGATTTTTCTGGTTTTTTGTTTAAAGATTTTAGTGTAAAATAGTTTCCTTAATAGTTTGGATCATTCATCCAATGATAGTTGGATTAGTTTAATTGTTGCACATTACTGGCATCTACGATAGGCTACTCATTAATTTTAGAATGACATAAATATAAGAGTCTGATAGAGAATATTCTTGTGCACAACTGTTAGATTTGCTGGAGCATCCATTTTTTTTCAGAACAACTTGTAAAGATGCAAGTAAAATTGGTGTGCACAGATACAAATTTCCTAATTATAAGTTATTTTCTGACTTTATCAATAATGATATACAGTTTCAGACTCTTCTCTGAGCAATTTCTGTCAGTAGAAACCAGGCCATCTTTCCATTAATATTATTTTTACCTGTGGAATGTGAAGATCTTATAGTCAGTTGTCTGCTTCCCATTTCATCTCTTCCTCTTGGCCTTTTTGGAAGTTTATGAACTGAAGAAGTTGCAGTATTACATTAGTCATAGCAGAAAAGATAGCTTTATAAATAAATAAATGAGAAATAACTTCAGCTTTTCTTTTTATTTAATCTTTTTTTCTTTTAAAATTCATCCTATATGCTTTCACATTCTATTCTGTGAAATATGTTTTCTAATACAAGTTTATTTTAATGTTTTGTGTTTAATATTGTACACTAATAATATACTTTTTAGAAGGTACTTACTGTTCTGTAAATGTACCTCATTGATTAGTTTTCTATAATAAAATATTTTAGGTTTTAAAAATATCTAAGTAGTATAGAATACCATCCTTATAAATTAACCTTTTTGATATTAAGACATTCCATTCACCTTCCAGTATGATCTGGAAATATCCCAGATCTTTAGACAACTCCAGACTACATGCAATTTAAATACATGTTAATCTCAGGCTGTGAAAACATCAAATTTCATTTTCCTTACAAAAATACTTACTCAAGGCTCCAATTTCATTTCTCTAACTCTCATTCACAAAAAGTCCTATTGTAATCTAGCTGTTGGTTTAATTGAAAACAGTGCTTGATGAGAGGACTGCTGCCTTATCCATCAATCTCATTAAATATTTTCCCCCAGAAGATAAAAAGGAGAATCTGAATATGCTAAATATTTATGTTATTCAGCCACGAGGGAGGCTTTCTCTCCTTATGAGAAGAATAAAAGAGAAGCTAGAAGAGGATGAATTCTGTAAAGAATGAATTAGTGAATTTAAAATATTTTGTAAAAATCAAGCAATGGCTACTATCTTTAAAGGAATAAAAAAATAAATAAGTATTTCCATCTCAAAACAGCTGAGCTAGAAACATTGAGAGATTTCAATGCTGTTCCCCAGTAAGAAACGGAGAGCCGGTTTTCTTAACTGCAGTGCATGTTTTAATCAGCTCATTGATTCAAGACTGTCTGCTTCATACCCAGTAACTGTTAATGGCTATTATCTGTGAGTAATTTTTGCTGACTACTTTCTACATTTCATTTTTCATTTGACCTTGCTTTTTATTGCTTTCTTCCTTCTCTCCCTCCCTAACGTTCTCACACGTTCTAATTACACATCTAATTCCCAGGGAAATCTCCATGCATCTGATAATATGGATTCCAGGAAGTTTATTCTTAATAGGCAATTTGTTAGTGTTTTTAAACTACTATAACACCTCCTGTTTGCTTACTCCAACTGAAGTAAGCATTTGTATCTATGGATTAGGCCTATTTTATATAATCTGCCTATAGTCTTAAATAACCTGTTATTCATCAGGTTCATCTACGGAAGCTTCTTAGTAGCTACGTTCTTAAGGCATATTGGTGACAGTTTTATTTTTCTGCACTGTGGATCAGAATAAGACTTGCTGCCATGAAATGTGTTGGTTTTCATCTAGGTAATGTTTCAGGCAGTCTGCCTCTGAGAAATGGTATCCAGGAAAAGAATCTAGGGGGCTATTTAGAGTTTTTCAGAGAGACTTCTGATTGCCTGCTGCAGGAAAAATGGCTGAGTTAGGTAAATCTTATATTTGTATGACAGATCAGCAGGTTAATATGATGACAGTGTTAACTTTAACAATGACTATTCATTCAAGTTATATACGTCTCAATCCCCATAACTCCTGGTGGGTGATAGTGTTACAAATCATTCACAACCCCTCCCCCCCCCCAGCAAACTTAGTATTGACTGACATTTAACTCTGTTACAAGCATAATACCTCCAGTCATAACACTTTTATTTTATGTAGGTTTCCAACCAGCAGTAATAGGTTTGTACTGATTCTTCATTAAGTTCCACATTTTTATGAAAACAGAAGTTGTTCTTCCTCTCTTCTTGAAGAAGAAAAACCAAGCATGGGGAAAATGCTCCTTAAAAAGTTTTGATTTGTTTAATGACTTTGATCTCTTTTTTCCCCCCCTAGAATGAAGAATTAGATAAGAAATATGCTGGGCTCTTGGAAAAAAAATGGACATCAGTTATAAGATTACAAAAGAAAGTAAGTAGAAACTTAAATTGGTATGTTACTGAGAAAAAAATGTTGTGCCAAGATTTTTAAGCAGTTTCTGAAATAAAAATTTAAATTTTTGAATTTAAATTTTGTGAAATTTGTGAATTCTAGTCTTGCTTTAGGCATGAAAGCCAACTGGGTGAATTTGAACCGGTTCCCTTTTTTCAGCTTAACCCACCTCACAGGGTTGTTGGTGAGGAAAAGAGGAGGAAGACGGTGCATGAAGTGTGTTTGAATTATTTATGAAAATAAGACAGAATAAAAACAAAAATAAAAAAGAATATCAGAAAAAAAATAAAGCCTGACATTTGTTAATTTCCGGTTTACAGCACAATCTCCTCACTTCTAAACCTGTTGAAAAAGGATAGGGTTTGATGGTTTTTTAAAAAGAAACAGTGTACCCTTTCCTAGCTCTCTTTCTTTTGATTCTCTGGAAACTTAGGTTATGGAATTAGAATCCAAATTAAATGAAGCTAAAGAAGAATTTACATCAGGTGGGCCTCTTGGTCAGAAGCGAGATCCTAAGGAATGGATTCCCCGTCCTCCAGAAAAGTACGCATTAAGTGGGCACAGAAGTCCAGTCACAAGAGTAATTTTCCATCCAGTTTTCAGTGTTATGGTCTCTGCTTCAGAGGATGCTACAATAAAGGTAGGACCTTCATAACCTGTGCTCTATTGTTACTGTGTTAAGTAAATATCTGGTGCAAAGCCAGCACGGTTGAATAATGACTACAAGTCCTTTGATACCTTAATTATTGTTGGTTACACAGCCAGCTATTTAGGCTTGATTTAGGATTTTTATCCACCTTTTGAGTCCTCTCCAAAGACCTGGGATACGGAAATTGTTTGATGGTTCTAAAGGTGGTGTTGCAGGATGTAAGCTTTTCCACATAAACCTGCCTTTTGCAATTGACTGGGTGTGATTTTTGTCAATGCCGACACAGTTCAAGTGATGCTCCAGATGTTTTGGTCCTGTTAGTATTGGTACTGTATTTGTTTTCTGTCTTTTCCCAAAGTAATTCTATTTCTATTTGCAGGTGTTTGTATTTTGTGACTTTCTCCAGATTTTTTCTTCTCTTCTGGAGAAAATGCAAGTCATCAAAAGATGGACTTAAGATCAATTTCTTTTTTTATTGTCCAAATTGACTAAAATAAACATCATGTTTGGTTGTAACAGGCAGGGGATGAGAACTAGTTTATATGAACACGTATCTAATCTTGAATCTCAATTTGCCTGGTTCTCAATCTAGAGTTGAAAAGAATTTTGAAAATGATGAGAGAAAATCAATAAAATAAGGGAGGACTTTTTTTTAAAGACAACATGCATTATTTCCCCCAATTGTTTACATTTCTACTACCATTTATTATTTCTGCTTTCTCTAATAGAAGAAGCCCATGGAGAAGACTAACTTTACTCCTAGCTTACTATCCTAATTTAAATTAGGTAGAAACAGTGGAGGTTATTGGATTAAAAAAACCCTCATCCTATATGTCTCTGTTGTGGTCTTAAGTGATGGAGCCCAAATGCAGGTTGGACATCTTGATGTGAATTAGGGATTTTGTTTTGTTTTTAGAACAAATCACTTAGAACCCAATCACCACTTAACACTACAATAGAGATACGTAGGATGAGGACTTTTTAAATCCAGTAATCTCTATTGTTTTTATCTAATTAAAATTACCATAAAACAGGTAGTCCCAGACTTATGACCACAACTGAGCCCAACTAAGCAAGACAGTTATTACATGAATTTTGTCCCATTTTAAGTTCTTCCTTGCCTTTCTTGTTGTCAGTTGCAGTTGCAACATGATTGTAAAGTAAACCTGGCTTTCCCATTGACTTTGGTTGTCAGAGGTGATCTTGGGACACTGCAACCATCATAAATATGAGCTAGTTGCCAAGCGTCCGGATTTTGACCGTATGGCCATGGGGAGGCTGCAATAGTTGTAAGTGTAAAAAACGGTCATAAGTCACTTTTTAGTGCCGTTATAACTTGGAATGGTCACTAAACGAACCATTGCAAGTTGAGGAATTCGCTGGAAATCCTTCCCCATTGAGCTCCTCCAGCCTGCTGCTTCTCTTCTAGGTTTCTGATCTCTCCTGATCCCCCCCCCCACACACACACACACCCTCTCCAAATCAGGCTCAGGAAGAAGGCATGCTGTGACTGAATAGCTGAATTTAGCAGATGTATATTTCGTACATTTTTCTTTTTTGTGTAATTACGATATATTTGTTTATTTTATGGGTGGTTTTTTTTTATTGTGGGGAGAGGCGGCTCAGAGATGTTTCTGATTGTTAGTTGCCTGGAATCTTCCGGAATGAATGGCATACAAATAAATAAAAGGCTGAGGTGCTTTGTGTGCTTCTAGAACAAAGCTTTATGGGGGTTTTTTTTGGGGGGGGGAAAGAAGTTACATAATGCATCCCTCCAAACCATTAAATTGTTAAGTGTGCTTTAAAAACCCACTTTTGTTATGTCTTTGTGGCTTCAAGAGTTCTTACTAGTGTAGCTCCTGAGACTAGAACATAAAAGCACAAGAGAAACTCTGGGTAAAAACATGACAGGAAACTGCTTCTTTTTTGTTGTTGTTCGTTGCAATTCTTACATACACTATATAGATTCAACCATTTATATTTTTAGCTGACTGTTCTCTGCTTTTGGAGATGACAGGAGTCTTGTATGTTCCTGCAAAATGCACGTGTGTGAATTAACATGCCAAAGTGGAATAGCAGCACTAAACGTTTATTCTCTCATGTATGCAGTATTGTTTGCAAGCAACAAATTGTTTTTAATTCTTGGGTAATATACCTATATCTAACTTGAGAAATTGTTAACCTTTTAAAGCAAATCTTAGTGTCCTTCTTTTTTTCTGTCAAAAAGCATTTTCTCTCTATTATGAAATTTCGAGGAACTGGTTGGAGTTTTGAGGGATGCCACCTGCATATTAGATCCTTGTCCCTCCTGATAAATTTAAAACCTTGTGAGAAGTGACCAACTATTGGCTTCAGGTGGTGGTTAATTCACCCTTGAGTTGGCTGCTTGGCTTACTGTCTCCTCAGGAAACCATCACTTGGCTTAGCATTGGTGGAATTTCTTTTTATCTGATTCTGGACTTTCCTTTTGGGGGAAGATTATGGAGAATGTGGTATGCATTTTATGCAATAACTTCAGAGGGCTCTGGAAAAAGTGAATTATCTAAGGTCTGCGTACAATAGTGACTGTGCTTGTAAGTGATTTTTTTGTGGGGAGGGAAGGGGGTTCCAAGAGTGGTCCTGCTTGATCTCCGTAGCATTTGATGCTACTGATTATTGTGTCCTTCTGGATGGTCTCTGGATATTTCAGGGCTCTATTTTGTTATATTTCCTTGCTTTGGGGAGTTTCTAATTGGTGTTGTTAGGAGCGGGGGGAATCCAGGATTTCAATCATTGGAAAAGATCCAAGACGTTTGTTTTGTGAGATCCCACAGAATTCAACACACTCTCCAGTTTTATTCAGCATCTGCCTGAAACTACTGGGTGAAGTTATCTCCTAGCATGGATTGGGTTCCATCAGTATGCCGATCATATCCAGTTCTATATCTTGATCCTTAGCCAAGTCGAGGGATACCTGTGCTTTTGAAGCAAATGTAGGGACAAAATAGCTTGTTGGAAATACACTGCTGAAAAAAAGGGAACACTTAAACAACACAATGTAACTCCAAGTCAATCACACTTCTGTGAAATCAAACTGTCCACTTAGGTAGTAACACTGATTGACAGTCAGTTTCACATGCTGTTGTGCAAATGGAATAGACAACAGGTTTAAAGCATAGCATCCCCAATAAAGGAGTGGTTCTGCAGGTGGTGACCACAGACCACTTCTCAGGTCCTATGCTTTCTGGCTGATGGTTTGGTCACTTTTGAATGCTGGCGGTGCTTTCGCTCTAGTGGTAGCATGAGACGGAGTCTACAACCCACACAAGTGGCTCAGGTAGTGCAGCTCATCCAGGATGGCACATCCATGTGAGCTTTGGCAAGAAGGTTTGCTATGTCTGTCAGCGTAGTGTCCAGAACATGGAGGCGCTACCAGGAGACAGGCCAGTGCATCAGGAGACGTGGAGGAGGCCGTAGGAGGGCAACAATCCAGCATCAGGACCGCTACGTCCGCCTTTGTGCAAGGAGGGACAGGAGGAGCACTGCCAGAGACCTGCAAAATGACCTCCAGCGGGCCACAAATGTGCACGTGGTTGATCAAATGGTCAGAAACAGACTCCATGAGGGTGGTATGAGGGCCCGATGTCCACAGGTGGGGGTTGTGCTTACAGCCCAACACCGTGCAGGACGTTTGGCATTTGCCAGAGAACACCAAGATTGGCAAATTCGCCACTGGCGCCCTGTGCTCTTCACAGATGAAAGCAGGTTCACACTGAGCACATGTGACAGACATGACAGGGTCTGGAGACGCCGTGGAGGACATTCTGCTGCCTGCAACATCCCCCAGCATGACTGGTTTGGCAGTGGGTCAGTAATGGTGTGGGGTGGCATTTCTTTAGGGGGCCACACAGCCCTCCATGTGCTCGCCAGAGGTAGCCTGACTGCCATTAGGTACCGAGATGAGATCCTCAGACCCCTTGTGAGACTATATGCTGGTGTGGTTGGCCCTGGGTTCCTCCTAATGCACGACAATGCTAGACCTCATGTGGCTGGAGTGTGTCAGCAGTTCCTGCAAGACCAAGGCATTGATGCTATGGACTGTCCCTCCCGTTCCCCAGACCTGAATCCAATTGAGCACATCTGGGACATCATGTCTCACTCCATCCACCAATGCCACATTGCACCACAGACTGTCCAGGCATTGGGGGATGCTTTAGTCCAGTTGTGGGAGGAGATCCGTCAGGAGATCATCCGCCACCTCATCAGGAGCATGCCCAGGCGTTGTAGGGAGGTCATACAGGCCACATGGAGGCCACACACACTACTGAGCCTCATTTTGACATGTTTTAAGAACATTACATCAAAGTTGGATCAGCCTGTAGTGTTTTTTTCCACTTTAATTTTGAGTGTAACTCCAAATCCAGACCTCCATGGGTTGCTAAATTTGACTTCCATTGATAATTTTTGTGTGATTTTGTTGTCAGCACATTCAACTATGTAATGAACAAAGTATTTAATAAAAATATTTCATTCATTCAGATCTAGGATGTCTTGTTTTTGTGTTTTCTTTATTTTTTTTGAGCAATGTATATATATTTATCAATTTCTTTGTCTAATTCCTAGGTATGGGATTATGAGACCGGTGATTTTGAACGCACCCTGAAAGGCCACACAGATTCTGTGCAGGATATTTCCTTTGACCATAGTGGCAAGCTGCTGGCCTCTTGTTCTGCAGATATGACCATTAAGCTATGGGATTTCCAAGGCTTTGAGTGCATCAGAACCATGCATGGTAAGGAATTGTTGAAAAATCATTAGCAATAGTATGATAAAATTAAAAACTGGGTTTATACCTCTTTTCTCTTCTAATGATGATGTGAACAAGAGGACATCACGTTCGAGATACTCGTCCCAAGGCTTAGTTCTCATATACAGCTTGATACCCATGTGTTGGAGGGTTTTGTGCAGCAAGTAGGAGAACTCACATCCTTAAAAGCTTTTCCACTCAGTAGTATCTTCTCCACATGAATGCCATAGTTTTATCCTGAGCTCCTCTCATGTATTAGCAGGTTATTTTCTAGGGTGGAGCATAACCTGGAGAGATATGACTCACAGCCCTGGAAGTGCTGTGATCCAGTTCATGCATATGTTAACTACTCTTGTCACTAATCTGTTACGTTGCCTGGTGTATTTTGTTTTCTTTCTGCTGGCTGCTTAACAATTTAACTTACTCCACTAGTATTAAAATGTTACAGGTTTTGTGCAATATAATGCATTGAACGAGAGCGGAAGGCTGTAGTGCTTCTTTGTTTACTATATGATGCCATTGCAACTCAGTCACCATGGGAAGCATCCATTTTGGTTCATTTTTGCTATTGTGATGTGTTCAAAAGCAAGAAATTGTTTCTCTCTTCATTTCTTTGAATCAAAAACTTGCCTGTTCTCCATTTCAGGACTGTGGCTGAGAGGCATTCAGAGATTTTATTTTTTTTTTGGCTTCCTAACTGTGTCTTTAAAGAGCCCCAATAGGCAGAACATGTTTCTGAAAACAAGTTTATGGCTTCTGGAGGAAGTTGAGTAGCAGTGTTTCTAGCCTAGAGGCAGAAAATGTTTGCTACTTTTCAAAAAGAGCAGCTAAAAATGGTGGCTAATATCTACAGACTTTCTCCCTGCGGGTTAATGAGTGGAGAGAAGAGATTGTTACCCTCCAAGTGTTGTGATTTTAACCCAATTCCCGCCAGCCTTAGCCAGCATGAGCAACAGCTAAGATTTCTCTCTTCTATGCACTGATGATATTACCTAGCCTGATAATTAAATGTCTGCAGGGGAAACCCCCCCTCCCCTCAAAGCTGAGAAAATGCCAATAACTTTTAGCGTCATGCATAATTTTATATTTCAGTAAATCCTCCTTCCCACTGCATTGCTGTGTCCTCTGGGGTTGCACGTGATTATTCAGCTTCCCCCTTTCAGCCTCCCTTTCAGTTCTGCAGTGACCTTTTTTGAACGTGACAATCAATTTTTGCTATTCAAAATATATCCATCCTCCCGAGTGCCCATTCAGATGACTGAACTTTGATTACAGAGTCGAATACATGGTTTTGAGGACTGAAAAAACAGTCTGTTTATGGGTTGCCTGAGGTCAAGGATGCCACTGGTCCTTTTTAAAATTTCTGAAGCAATCTTTTCTCCCACGAGCTGTTCAGAGCATCCAGAAGTGGGAGGTGCTTCAGTCTCTTCTGGAAAGGCTGGGCTTAAGACTCCGGACGCTCCTCCTCCTCCTCCTCCACGGGACACCTCCCCAGCGTCCCCCAGTTTTAGCTCAGCCTTCGTGGTAAGAGGTTGTGCACTCCCTGACAGGAACGGTTTTCTGATTCAGCTAGTCAAAATTCAGGTTTGCTCTTGGGTTAATTCGGCTTGTAAATTTTTCCCCAATTAATTTGGCGATTTCAAGGCTTGTGGCTCTATTAGGTCATTCCCCCGATCAGTTTGAGAGCAATTCTTTGTGCCACTCCGCAGACAGCCTGAGAAGGCCGCTTCAGGCAATTAGATTATCTAATCCCCTGATCGTCTTATCTCTGCAATCTTGGCGTAGCGCTTACAGCCGCAGCTCACCCCTCCTTGCCGTTTCGACTGACAGGATCATTTTTTTGACAATTTAGAGAGTCAGCAGCAGCGGCGCGTTAAACTGCTCAGGCAATTAACATAGGAGATTCTGCCTTCCCGCCATTTTCAACGGCTGGCTTCACATTCGCGCCTAAATATCACAGGCGCCATTCCCCGCTGTTTTCCCTTCTTGGGGACCGGGGCAGGTACCTTCCCACTCCGCTTCCCTGGCATTATTTCTCTTTTATCTTGCTGGCATTGGATAAGCAGGCTAGTCCTTAAACAGAATTTTTTTCTCTCTCTCTTTTTGCAATTGCTTTTGGATCATTACTTTGGAGTGAAACTGCAAGTGCCATTTCAAACAGTGGGACATTTTTGACAGGAAAGGATCCATCAGGCCCTGTATAGCTGGTTTCCCTTGTTGGGAACCAGGGATCCAGAATATTTCTGGCTTGGAGCGCTTGGGGGTTTCCGTTGTTGGGGACCCTTAGATACTGTTTCCCATATACACAGTTTTACATATAGATATAGGCACGTATGTGTATGGGTATGTGTGTGTGTGTGTGTATTGTATATATGTGTATGTATATATATTTGTGTGTGTATATAGATATATATATATATAGATAGACTTCCTGGAGAAGCGTTCTACTTTCAACCACAGGGGTAGGCATCACCCCTAAGTATTATTATTATTATTATTAATAATAATAATAATTTTTTAAAAAAATTAAAGTTAGAAGCACGAGAATCAGTCCTCCACAATGGAAGGTGACAACGTCTTCCACTCCAAGACAAATAAGTCCCGAGATAAGTCAGTGGGCCCCAAAAAGGCCTCTAAGGCAGCGGATAAGGATGCCCATAGATGGCACCAAGCCTTGGTGCCATAGACTCCACCCAGCCCAGACAGGCTATTTCTGGACAGCCTCCCATGGGCATATCTCCTCCAATGAGCACTGCCCGACAAATCCCAGAGGCAACCTTCACCCCTACGGCCGCCGGTTTAAGACGGGAGGAAGGATTACCTGAGACTATTCCCATCGAAATGAGGCAATGGATGGAGATGGCCATACAAAAGGGCATTGCGGCTGGAGTTCAGCAATCCATCCGGACCAGACACTTTTCGGCTACTTCAGAAGAGGGATCCCTGTCTGCTCGATCCTTTGCGCATATGGGACATCATCAAACTCAGGTATTCCCCAATATCCCTGACATACCAGTCCAGGGTCTTCGGGAGGAGGTGGAATTAGATGACCAGGATGTTCCCATGAAGGTGTGGTCGATTCATCAGATGGACTTGGGGTTGTCAGAGGCTGACCCACTAGAACGAGGAATGACGAAGGCCTCATTCCAGACCAACCTACCTTTTCTGGCCTTTTTCGTCCGCACCTCTTTAAATCTTTACTGTTCAAAGCAAAGAACACCGCTAAACTAGGCACATCAAGCCCTCATCCATTGTCAACAGGGTCTCAGGATGAATCCGAGGATCGAATATTCTCACAACCGGCTAATGAGGCAGAAACTATTCCTGTCCTTCGTATGTTTGCTGAATTAGTACAAAATCAATGGGCATCAGCAGCATCCTACCCAGCCCCAACAGGGTACGATAAACGATATTATAATTTGGCACCAGAGTTTTCAAATTTTCTTAAAACGCCAGAGGTGGATGAGCCCATTGTGGCACTGGCCTCTTCTTCAACCTTTCCCAACGAGGCCGAGGAAGCCCTGAGACTGGAGGAAAAGAGAACAGAGTTGGCACTCTGTAGGGCGCATGTTTCTGACACCTGGGCCATTAGGGCAGCTACAGCTGCGTCGTTTTTTACATGGTCCTCCCTACGATGGCTCTTCCACTTGAGGGATATATTGCTGGCGTCAAATGTCAGAGCCCACCAGGACATTGCTAAGATTATTGCAGCGGCAGAATTCTCCACTGACGCCACATTTAATGCAGTCAAATTCTCGTCTAGAGCCATAGCATCTCACGTATCAGCAGGGAGACTGCTATGGCTCAGACATTGGCAGGCGCGTACCAAGCATAAATGCAAGCTGGCATCAGCCCCAATATCGGGGGATAAATTATTTGGCAGTGTCTTGGAGCCCCTGCTTATTGAGAATAGAAAAAAGTCCCTCCCCCTCTTTTTCGGAGGTCTGAAAACAGAACGCCCCAGTCATTTCGAAGGGGTTCCTTTTGGCCCTACTATCAAGGCCCATACGTTCCCAGATCACAAAGAACATCAGGCTACAGACCCAGTTTTACACAGGATAGGTCAGAATCTTCCGACAGAGGTCAGTGGGGAGGCCAAAACAGAAGAAACCCCAGAGGTACTGGAGGCCGATTTTTTTCGTCGCCCCAAGTGAGTCCTTGACAGCAGCTCCCATTGGAGGGTGGCTAAAACTGTTCACTGATCAATGGGACAGCTCCACCTCTGATGCGTGGGTCAGGGACTCTGTTAGGTTTGGTTTGGCGCTAGAGTTTCAATCCTCCCCTCCGAACTTTTTCATTAGGAGCCCTAGGTCCACGGACCCCATTAAGAGAGCGTTGATTCAGGACGCTATCAATCATCTTCTGCAAATTCGGGCCATTAGAGAGGTCCCATCTGAACAACGAGGTCAAGGCTGTTACTCTCTATTGTTTGTGGTCCCAAAGAGTTCGGGGGTCTGGAGGGCAATTCTGGACCTCAAACGTCTGAACAGATCATTGGTTTATTGAAAATTCAAAATGACTACTCTCCAGTCCATTCTGCTCAGCATCAGAACAATGTCCTGATCTCTATAGATCTGACAGAGGCTTATCTATATACACCACTTAGACCTGCTCACTACAAATACCTTAGATTTTGCTATTGTGATCAGCTCTACGGATATATTGCCCTACCATTTGGTCTGGCTTCGGCCCCTAGGACTTTTACCAAGGTCCTAGCGGCTTTGGCTGCCTCCCTCAGGATCAAATCTATTTGTTTACAATGTTATCTGGATGATATTTTAATTTTGTCATCTTCCAGACATCAAGCAAATTTGGATACCAAGATTACTCTGGAGACCCTTCAAGGTCACGGCTTTTCCATAAATTGGGATAAAAGCCATTTGATCCCTTCAACTAGGTTAGTTCATTTAGGGGCAGTGATAGATACCGTGGAGGGCAAGGTTTTTCTCTCTCAGGACAGGTTGAATAGTATCCAGTCTTTGGCTGGATAGACGGTTTCCCTAGCAGTTCTGTCTCAACTGTTAGGGAAACTGATTTCTTGTTATTTGTGCCTTGGGCTCAATTCCATTCTAGAGACCTGCAATGGTTCCTGCTACCTTTCCAGCGATCCGGAAGAGCCACTTCCAACGTCTGGATAAAGGTACCTCACAGTGTTCTCCGATCTCTCTGCTGGTGGTCGGAAAACACGATAAACAAGGGGTGTCCTTTCACGGAACCTTGTAGGGCAACGATCACAACCGATGCCAGCCTGGTAGGATGGGGAACTCACTTCCAATCCCACACTGCACAGGGAAGTTGGACTATTTCTGAACAATCACAAAGCATCAGTCTGTTGGAGCTGCGAGCAGTTCATCTGGCGTTACGCAGTTTTCTACCCCTTTTCCAATCACGCCACATTCTGGTCTTGACAGACAATATCACAACCAAGGCCCACGTAAACAGACGGGGGTACCTACTCCAAACTTCTGATGCTGGAGACGGCCAGATTGTTCAAGTGGGCCGAGGCCAATCTGCTTTCGCTCAAGGCAGAGCACATAGCAGGGGCCTTAAACACAGAAGCGGACTGGCTCAGCAGGGCCACGATAGATCAGACAGAGTGGCGCCTACACCCGTCTGTCTTCCAGGAAGCAGTGTGGAGGTTTGGGCAACCGGTGATCGATCTATTTGCCTCTCCCCACAACGCCCAATTGCCCCAGTATATTTCAAGGTACCCGACTCAGGGGGCGGAGACCATCAATGCCCTGCAATGTCAGTGGCCTCCTGAACTTCTATATGCGTTTCCTCCACTCCCTGTAATACTCAGGTTGATCCAGAAGTTATTGGAGGAATGAGCGGAATTGATATTGGTCGCCCCTTGCTGGCCCAGATGAACGTGGTTCGCGGACTTACAGGATCTGTCGAGAGAACAACCTTGGAAAATTCCACCGTCGAGGGTTTCCCTCTTGCAAGGGCCGGTACTTCACCCGGACCCACAATGGCTCAGCCTAGCTGTATGGAGGTTGAGCGGAGCCGTTTAAGGACCCAACAAATTTCAGAGGATGCCATTGCCACCATACAAGCATCCAGATGGTCCTCAACAAATCGTATATACGAAGCCATGTGGTCCGCTTTCTGTTGCTGGTGCCGGGGGTCTAAGATCGACCCAACTGCCCCATCAATAGGACAATTATTGGACTTTTTACAGGAGGAGTTGACCAAGGGCCTATCTCCAAATACTTTTACGCAGACAGGTGGCGGCCTTAGCCTCGGTGATATCCTGGGGTGACCTTTGTTCCATAGCGCACCATCCACATGTCCGCAGCTTTCTTAAGGGTGCTGCAAACTTACGATCTCCTGTAATTCACCGCTATCCCACTTGGGAGCTCAACAAGGTGTTAACCACACAACTGGCCTGTTTGAGCCTTTAAGAACCGCTAGTCTCAAATTCCTGACATATAAGGTGGTCTTCTTAATTGCGATCACATCAGCAAGGAGGATTTCCGAATGGGCAGCATTGTCGATGAGAAAGGACCTGTGCGTGTTTCATGCGGACAGAGTGGTTCTCAGATTGGATCCATCGTTCACCCCTAAAGTAAATTCAGTCTTCCACAGAGCGCAGGAGTTGGTGCTTCCAAATTTTTGTCTGAAACCGTCTCATAGACTGGAGCATCAATGGCATCGACTTGACGTTCGAAGGGTTTTAAGCATCTATCTAGACCACATGGCGGCATTTCGAAAATCTGAGGCTCTATTCCTATCCTTCAACGCATCCACTTTAGGACACAAGGTGTCGTCGACGACCATTGGTAGATGGTTGAGAGCCACCATAGCTAAAAGTTATGAATGCCAGTCCATCTCAGTTCCTAAGGGCATTACAGCCCACTCAACAAGGAGTGCGATAACATCAGTAGCATGGCCTCACGGGCTTCCATAGACGAAATTTGCAGAGCAGCAACTTGGGCTTCACCATCGCCCTTTGTCAGAAATTATAAAATTGATGTCTATGCCTCAGCGGATGCTTCATTTGGCAGAAGAGTCCTGCAGAGGGTCCACAGAGTTTAGGAGTGGATTTCGATCCAGACGGAGTCCCTCCCTAAGGACAGGCCAAGCTTTGGTATGTCCCACTTCTGGATGCTCTGAACAGCTCATGGGAGAAAGGGCGTTGGTACTTACCTGATACGCCCGTTCTCTGTGAGCTGTGAAGAGCGTCCAGCCCCACCCATTTCTTTCCATCTGGTGGGGTTCCGTTCCGGTCAGGGATCTAGATTAGGTGATGAGTTCTGGACTTTGGCACTCAGTCTTCGCAAAACTGGGGGACGCTGGGGAGGTGTCCCATGGAGGAGGAGGAGTGTCCCGGAGTTTTAAGCCCAGCCTTTCCAGAAGAGACTGAAGCACCTCCCACTTCTGGATGCTTTTCACAGCTCACAGAGAACGGGCGTATCAGGTAAGTACCAACGCCCTTTTTCAATTTAAAATACTTGGGGATTCTGGCATGAAGCCGCTCCCTTGCTAGTTCCAGATTCTTTCCATATCTACCAGGTTACAGCTTTAAGAACGGTGGCTCCTTGCTCAAGTGCCTTGGGTGAAAATGTGTATTCTGGAGGTTTAATTAGCACACCACAATTATTCCTCAGAAGCTGTGCAACAAATCATTCTTTATAATAGCCAGGTAACTGCCAAAGCATACTATGTGCTTTTCCCAGCATCCCATCTTGTTTTTGCCTCTTGAGGATTACCATATGGCAGACTGGGATTGATGGCAGTTATAAGCTGGCACATCTGGAGGGCACCCAGTTTGGCCCCTGGATGCCATACAGAATTGTGAATTTAATAATGGCATTCACATGCATACATTGTGATAAAGTCACATGGGAACTTAATGTGAGTCTGTGCTTTCTTTTTTTTCCCCTCTAGGACATGATCATAATGTTTCCTCAGTAGCCATCATGCCCAATGGGGATTATATAGTATCTGCTTCGAGGGATAAAACCATCAAAATGTGGGAAATTCAAACAGGGTAAGAGCTTGCAGCTACATTTATATGGCTATGCATTTTTAGACATGCCTTTAGGAAATGAGGTGAACATTGTAGAGGAAGCCTTGGCTTGGTAGTGGAAAAATAGCGTTTCATACAGAAAAACTCAGAATGAATTCTTAGCATCTCTTAAGTTAACAGGATCAAGAGGCAGGTAATAGGGAAGACCAGTCTCAGGCAGAACCAACAAAGCTGTTCATCAGATGCAGATACAGAGTTTTCTTTGGTTGCTCAATTAGTAGATGATGACCATCAACACATGCCTGACCTGGGGTGGGTTAGGCCACAACATAACCAAGTCTGTTTAAAATATGTATCAACCTGTTCGTGGCTTTCCTGGTTCTCCTGGAATATTGGAAGGCAAAGTATTGAGCCATGGTGGCGCAGTGGTTAGAGTGCAGTACTGCAGGCTACTTCTGCTGAATGCCAGCTGAGTGCAATTTGGCAGTTCAAATCTCACCAGGCTCAAGGTCCATCCTTCCGAGGTGGGTACAATGAGGACCCAGATTGTTGGGGGCAATATGCTGACTCTGTAAACCCCTTAGAAAGGGCTGTAAATTACTGTGAAGCGGTATATAATCTTAAGTGCTATTGCTATTTTCTTTGCCAGTACAGACTTTAGTAGTACCACACACAGGGCCTCTGTTTGTTCCTAGAGACAACATATTGAACACTCACTTTTGGTCACACCTTTTCCAATGTTTCACAACATAGATCCCTGCTGTGAGCAGAAGGTTATTTACTAGGAACACACCAGTATCTGTAGCCAGTGTGGTGGTCATATTTTAGCACAGAGATGTAACAAGCGAGAAATAAAGGCAAATTGTCTCTATGAAGCTCTGGGCTTGTATGGTGACATGTGGCCCAACCTCCTCCTCTTTTTTTAAAGCCACAGTGATACTGAAATTCTGTTCATGGCTGAAAACATATTGATTTAATGTAATATCTGGAAACCTTGCACTTCGTAAAACGGAGTTAAAAAACATTCAGGGCACGGAGAGTGATCATGTTACCGTGTTTGGCTCAACATTGAAATCACTTGGTTTTGTACTTCATCCTGGTTGTGGCAACTCTAAAAAGACCATAGAAATATTTTATGAGTTGACACGAGTTGTCTCAATTTTAAAATATAGCCCTCGGCATTCCACACAAAAACCAAGTGTGGCCTTCAACCTATGTTGCTAGGTTACTGAATACTGATTTAACAACTTTGTATTTGGTTTATATAAGCCTAGTTCTTTTCATTTGTCTCATAGGCTGTAGCCCAGGAACACAAGAAGCATGATACATACGTTTCTTTAGACTTGCAAGGGAAATGATCTCAGATTTCCCATCATTCTTCGGTGTGGAATTTTGGATATTTTCTGTAGGATTGGTCTGATACTGGTGGCTGTCCTGGAAAACCCCTGAGACCATTTTATACCCTACTCAGATCTTTATTTCTTTAACTTCCCCCCCCCATTGCCTTGTTGTCTGCTTATTCAAAATGCCCATAGTCTTCCCAACCCAGTTTAATAACAAAAATTTCTAAACTAAATTGGCAAGAGTACAGGTTAGCTCTTGAAAAAAAAAAATTACGGTGTAACCACCTGAATTGTCCTCAGACCGTCAGTTTTATAGGTTCTGTTTTCTGTAGCAAACTTGTATTCATGCAACATATTTTCTTTTCTGTGAACAGCTACTGTGTGAAGACTTTCACGGGGCATCGAGAATGGGTCCGCATGGTACGACCTAACCAGGATGGCACGCTGATTGCCAGCTGTTCCAATGACCAGACCGTGCGTGTCTGGGTGGTAGCAACAAAGGAGTGCAAAGCTGAACTTAGAGAACATGAGCATGTAGTAGAGTGTATTTCCTGGGCTCCCGAGAGCTCTTACTCCACCATATTGGAAGCTACAGGATCTGAGGTAAGGGATTCCACTTAGAGAGACATCTTTACTGGTTTGGCAAACTTTTCCACCTGAGAGTTCGAGATGCTTTGGATTTTCTTCCAAGGAAAATCTTCTTTATCTTCTCTTTATGATTATGAACTCTGACCTTTTACTTGCTGTTTGTATATACACTGTGAGCTTATGCACCAGAGACAAATTCCTTGTGTGTCCAACTACACTTGGTCAATAAAGTATTTTCTATTCTAATTTACTCTGCTCTGCTCTGCTCTGCATTATTATGTTTTATGGTAAAAGTTTTCCATTGCAAGCTGGATTGTGTGATACAAAATTGAATATGTTTTTGTGAATCATACAAGTAGTCCTTGATTTAAGGTCCAAACTGGGACTGGAATTTCTCTTATAAGTTGGTATGGTCCTAGAGTGAGTGATTACATGACCAGACCTGATTTTATTACCATTGTTACTGTGGCCATTAAGAAATCATGTGGTCATTAAGTGAATTTCATACTATTAAGTGAATCCAGATTGACTTTGCTTTGTTGGAAGCCAACTGGGAAGGTTGCGAATCATGATCGCATGACCTCAAGATTCTGCAACTATCGTAAATGTAAGCTGGTTGCCAAGTGCCCAAATTGCAGTCACAGTAGTGTGACAGTCATAACTTTGAGGATGAGTCAGAAGTCACTGGTCACAAATGGTCATAAGTTGAGGACTACCTGTACTATGATGCATTACAATATAACTATATAATCTCACTGAGGAATTGTGGAAGCTGTAGGCCTGAAAGATGGGGATCTATGGCCCTTTTATGACTTGTGGACTTCAACTCCCAGAATTCCTGAGCCAGCCATGCTGGGAGTTGAAGTCCACAAGTCATAAAGGGGCCATAGCTCCCCACCTCTGATTTAGAGGAATAAATAGCATCAACTTGGGGAAGGCTGGGCACAGTCCTACTTTGAGCGATTGCTATATTTTTTTTTCATTTTCACTATTTTCTTCTGTAAAAAAAAAAGGGATGGCAGCAATGTTTATTCAAAATCATTTGTAATTTTCTGCTTTCAACTGTAGCCCATGCTTAACAAAATAGGCACATGACCCCTCCCCCCCTCAAATCTCCTGACCACCTATAAAAGCTATATGAATTAGGCCATAGTCTGTCTGTCTGCTTTCATAGACTCAACAATTAAGATTATAAAGATTACAGTAAATATTTTTTTAAAAAAATGACTGAATTCAAATAGAAAAGAGTGACACTTGGTCATTTGGGTAGCAGAGGGACTGTTAACGCTATCTGCCCTTAGGTTTTTAGCTTTCGCATTTCAGTGAAGCATAAATGAAATGCAACCGAATGGCCTCTGAGTGGGCCCACCACCGAGATGTAACCTCTGGCCTTAACATACTAAGCGCCTTAAATATGAGGCTCTGAATCAAAATAAATGACTCTCCATCCCCCAATGACACACAAGATCATGTTGCTTTCCAGTCTGTTGGCAGTCAGTGCAAGCAAGCCACTGGTTATTCTAAGGTTTGTTTTTTTCCCAAATAGACCACATCATGGTATCCCCAGCCTCGCACTTAATTGAGCATGAAGGCAAAGAGCTTGGTAGGAGAAGGACCCAAAAGGTGGATTTTTATTCATTCGTTTGTTCGTTCGATTTCAATGGCTGCCCAGCTCAGCCAAGTGACTCTTGTGGATATGGTTAAAGGGGTTGGACTAGATGACCTACAAGGTCCCTTTCAACTCTGTTAATCTGTTAATCTGTAGTGATAGCTGGCCACTTTAGCAAATTTTGGGTTAATTGCTGCTTGGCCTGGGAATCTGACTACATTCTTAGGGAACCAGAACTGCATTGCAGTGCATTTTCTACAGCAGATGTAAGCAGTGTGCGAAGTTCATTTTTGTAATGCATCTCTCACCATCCTAACCCATCCTATTGTGCCATCAACCATTTCCCCCCTTCCTTTCTATGAATAAAGTCCTCAGGGAACAAGCCACGCAGGAAAAAAAGGAGGCTTCTGTGTTCAATTCCTACCCACGCCTGGTCCTCTCTGAAACTTCATTTACTAAATGTGGAGATTTTCAATTGTCCAGGTCGTGGTTGTCCCAAAGGTGCTTTTCCAAAACACTGAACTGAAGAAGCGTTTTGGATGAGAAGTGAAGCATTTTGAAGGAAAAAAAACCCAAGAAAGTCCAGTTGGCTTTTGGAAAAGCACCCTTGAGTCACTTACTAGGTTTTTTTTTTTTTTTTTGCTAAACATTTACAATGGCACCATAAAAGGATTGCCACCAGTTTGCCTTTATTGTGATCAGGATTGAAACTTTTTCAATCTCTAAAAAAGAATATCTATGCATTCCTATAGTGGTCATTTCTCTCAGCTGACCTTATTTTTTTTTACCCAGGCCTGTACTGGCTCAATTCTGGAAAGATAACCAACAGCCTCCAGGGCTGAAGAAAATGTTAGATTCCCAATATCTGTTTACTAAGACCTTATTCCAGCTTTGCTTTTAAAAGTGAACCCAACAGTCACGGGGGCAGAGAACTTTGTTATAGCAAACCTCAGATTTAGCTGAATGTAAATCAGGCTTCCCCTGGGTGGATCTCTCTAGTTTGAGACTCTCCCTTGAAACATTCCCAGTTAGCACCATAAACATTTCTGGAGGGAACCAACTTGTGGAAAGCTCATTTTAAAAAGTAGCCTTGTGTCTGAAATTCTGTTTTTTTTTTAATCTCTGACATTTAAGACTAAATCATATGGTAAGGTGCCCCAGGCTCTCTTGTCCAGCATGCCAACGATAATGACCTAGTTGCTACTTAAGTCTCTTTAATGTTTCATGTCCTGTTTGGACATCCCAGGTTCTGGGTTTCTACTTGTTATCTTAGAGGAGCCTCTTAATCGGGGGTGTCAAACTCAAGGCCCGAGGGCCAGATCTGGCCTGTGGGGTGCTTAGATTTGGCCTGCAGGGCCGGCCTGGAAACTGAAGGACCAGCCTGCAGTGCCTCTGCCAGCGAAAACGGGCTCCCGAGCTTTGTTTCTGGCTGCAACGGCCTCCTGCAACCCTCTGCCAACGAAAACGGAGCTCAGGAGGGCCGCTCCTCCCGAGGTCCATTTTCACTGACAGAGGGTTGCAGGAGGCTATCGCAGCCGGAAACGGAACTCGGGAGCCTGTTTTCGCTGGCAGAGGCACTCGGGCCACCATAGGTGCCCCCAACACAAGTGATGTCGAGTTGGCCATGCCCACCATGGCCCCTCAAGGCCAAACACAACCCTGATGCAGCTCTCGATGAAATCGAGTTTGACACCCCCTGCTCTAAATGAAACAGATTTCCTTGAGGATAGGAGAAAAGGAGGCAAATGATACAAATTATATCTTCACCGTTGTGTCTGAACAGAGGAACCACTCCGTTCTGGTACAGAGTTGTTTGAGATATAATAAATCAATGGCATCTTATTTTTAGATCAGCTGAAAAGAAATCCCCAAGTAGTTATCCTAAAATTGACCACAACTCTTCAATTTGGATGTTAAAAAGCTGAAGGGGGAAAGATATATTTGAAGATAAATGGGAAATCCTCTCAACATCATGCTGTCAGATATCTTGCATGTTGTGGATTTAACCCACCTGAGGACACCAGAGTCAAGAATTATATTGTACTTGATGAGAAAACATGGGGTGAATTACTACATTCTGTCTATTTTTGAGACACTTGCAGTTATTCAGGTCAGGTTCTTCCACTAACTGGAAAGCAAAAATCCCAAATACAGCAATTCTTACACGGGCAAAATTATATGTGGTGTGGCTGTGGGACATCTTCAGACCATCTTCCTCTCAGTTCTAGAATCACTTTCCTCAACAGGTCTTCTCTGTTAATGAAAACAACCCCCAACCAATAAAGACAGGACTTACCAGTTCATTAAGGGAAAAAGGAGAAAAAGAAACTCTCCATAGAAGTTTACCATGGAGCCAATATTTCGATAAATTGGGCAGATTTGCTGGGTTGTTGTTGTTATTTTAATTGATGATTTGTGCTGATTGGCTGAACCTTAAGTAGCTCTGTTGTTTTTTATTTTATTTCTTTACCTCTGTTCCTCCCAGAGGAGCCTTGAGCAGGCGAATAATAAGAAAGTCCTACATGCAACCTACATGGAAAAAAACCCCCAATAACGAACACAGTAAAAATTAAAAAAAGAACAAAATTCGTTCACTAAAACAGAAAAGCAAAATAGCAGGCAATTATTCGGTCCATGCCTATTATTAGGCATTCTATATCTTGAACATTGAAGCTTGGTATAGATTCTCCTTACCACGGAGGGCAACTGTGCTTCTAGCGACAGATTAAAAGTCAAAGAAAGCACCCAGTTATGCATGTCCTCCTTTGGAAGAAGCGATACCTTCTGCCATAGAGAACATTTTCCTCATCCCTGGGTCTCCTGTCAACAGGATCTCTGACTTAGAAAGGTACAACAAGATTCATTGGAAAAGAGATTGACTTGAATCTCATGGTGACAACACAATCTCCAGGCGGTCACTTCCAGTGGTTGTGGATAGACAACTCAAAGTGAAATTTCCCATTAGAAACCCTCTGGGGAGGATACTGCACATAGGAATAAAACTTCTAGGAACTGAACTTACATTTCCTTACTCTCTGAGCTGTTGCAGCAAGGTTTTGTGGTCAGGGATGTCAAAAGTTGATGAGATAAAATCTCGAGAGAATGAAAACTAGGTTGTGTGCAGGCTGCATCTCTGGTGTGTGTTCTCTCTCTCTCTCTCCCTCCCTCTCTCTCTCTCTCTCTCTCTCCACCACTCTCTCTCTCTCCCTCCCTCTCTCTCCTCCTCTCTCTCTTGTTTCCTCTCTCTCTCTCTTCCCTCTCTCTTGTTCTCTCTGTCCTCCCCTCCTCTCTGTCTTGTTTCCCCTCCTCTTACACACACACACACACACACACTTTTGCTAACCAGCTTACGGTCTATGTAATAATACTTTCAGACAAGCAAAAGTCATAGGTATATTTACATCTGCTGAGACCAGTCCAATCCCAACGCTCTCTGCTGGATTCCTGGCAGCCATGATGGGCAAGGGCTTAGAACATACGAAGTTGGCCCTGCCATTTTGCCCCTTTTCTGTGATTGCAGTAATTGAACGAATACTATCAATTCTCACCAAAGAATGTCCGTGTGCTTTCAACATGATCTGCAACGACATCCAATTTAGGGCACCTTAGAGCAGCTTAGTCTTACTCAAAACGTCTGTGTGCATATCTGTTGGGAAACTCTTTTGCTGTTCCTGCATTCGGATTGTATTCATTCTGGATATCTTGAAGGGAAAATATTTTGAACTTCACCTAAGTCTCCACGTTGTTTACTTCCTTCCTTCACACAGAATTATCTTAATTTTTACAGAACATTTCTTTTTTTCTTTTTCCTCCTGTAGACTAAGAAGAGTGGTAAGCCTGGGCCGTTCCTGCTTTCTGGATCTAGAGACAAGACCATTAAGATGTGGGACATTAGTACTGGCATGTGCCTTATGACCCTTGTAAGTTCCCCTGAATATCCTTTTCTCTGTTCATCTGCTTTGCCACTCTGCCTAGTTGCTACATGAGGGAATAGATTTGCGCTTCTGACGGGGTGAGCTCAGGCATCCTCTTGAGGAATCCAAGCGCACGCATCAGAATAAATAGAATTGGGAGAGCTTGAAGGAAGAACAGAAAAACAGGTTTCAATTTCCACCCAAGAAACTCAACCCGCTGTTAGTTCTAGCCTGGAGTAAATGTGGGGCAAGGAGCGACACGATCTGAACCCCGGATTCAGACTTGTGTTCCTCCTCTCCCAAGGTAATCCCGTCTGTGATCTGCTTGTGACTTTGGGCTTTTCTATTTTCACTTAAAAGGTGGGCCATGATAACTGGGTACGTGGTGTCCTGTTCCACTCTGGTGGTAAATTTATTTTGAGCTGTGCCGATGACAAGACCTTACGCGTCTGGGACTACAAGAACAAAAGATGCATGAAGACTCTTAATGCGCATGAACATTTTGTTACCTCGTTGGGTATGTATGCACACACCTTAAGTGGTCTGGGAGCAGGTGCCCCTGTGACTGGGAAGCTGAGCCAAATAACCGTCACTTGATTGGCTCATGGCAAAGGCATCAACAAATAGTCCGTCAAGTCAACTTGCCTGCATCAACACAGGCAGTCCTCGACTTTCCACAGTTCATTTAGTGACCGTTCAAAGTTACAACGGCCCTGAAGAAAGTGACTTGCAGCCTCCCCGTGGTCACGTGATCAAAATTTCAGTCGCTGGGCCACCGACTCATAATTATGACTGCTACAGTGTCCCAGGGTCACATAATCCCCCCTTTTGCGACCTTATGACAAGCAAAGTCAGTGAGGAAGCCAGGTTCACTTAACAAGCATGATACTAATTTAACCACTGTAGCAATTCATTTAACAACTGTGGCAAGAAAGGCTGTAAAAATGGGCAACGTTCACTTAACAAATGTTTTTACTTAACAACAGAAATGTTGGGCTCCATTGTGGTTGTAAGTTGAGGACTACCTGTAATCTAGCTGGTGCAAGGAAATTCCAGTTATTTCTTTAATCCTCTCCAAACACTTCAGTCATGGGTTCCCAGCCCTGCCCCCTTTTTGCTTCTCTTGACAGTCTTTTTACCGCTCATTCTGCATGCTCATAGTGGGAGCTGTTCTTGCTGATCATCACCTCAGGAGAACAATCAGCCTTTATTTTTTCCCCCTGGTGGTTGTTCTGTCGCTGAGTTGCGTCCGACTTGGCAAGCCCATGGGCCATATAGCATGCCAGGCTGCCCTGCCCTACGCTGCCTCTTCGAGTCTGTCCAGACCTACATTCCCACTGCGTCAGTGACGTTGTCTAACCATGTCATCCTCCATCTTTCTCAACATCAAGATCTTTTTCAGTGAGTTCTCTCTTCTCATTTGGTGTCCAAAGGGTTTGAGCTTCGTTTTTCCCCTCCGGATCAATTGATGCCCCAACATGGGAGGTTTTTAAGAAGAGATTGGACAGCCATTTGTCTGCAATGGTAGAGGGTCTCCTGCTTGAGCAGGAGGTTGGACTAGAAGACCTCCAAGGTCCCTTCCAACTCTTGTTATTCTGTAATCTGGTGCCCTTTCTTGCTGCCCATAGCATTCTTGGAATACTGTACATATGGTAGGCTGGTGTTTCATCTCCAGAAGTCTTATAAGGCTGGAACGGAAACAGTTCCTGGGAGGAAGCAAAGGAAACATGTCTTTATCTGTTGCTTAAGAAAAGGAATGATAACTGCTGGAGAACATGATAGAAAGATGTCTGTGGAGATTCTCAGCCATCCAGGTCTACAACACAGTCCTTTCAACAGTTCCAAGAAGGCTCCACGGCCATTTGCACCACTCAGGTGATACTGATACGACAGATAAATCTCTAGGTGGCCCTAATGACTCTCTAAAAAAAATGCAATTGACCAGCTGTCTGCAAGGAGTGTAAGTTCTTCCATTCCTCACCATCCAGTCACAGCTGAAAAAGCTGCTTGGATGAGAAGCAAAACATCTTCAGTGAAAAAGCCAGAAAGTCCAACTGCCTCTTGAAAAGAAAAGGGAAAAAAGGCACCTTTAGGACATGATAGGAAGAAGAAGTTTGTATGGGCATCAGCCTCATGTTTTCTCATATTCCATTTGTTTGATATGTAGCATTTGATACATAACTTGGCAGTAGCGTCTGCAGTCCAAAGAACATTTTGATAAATACGCATGCCAGTATTTATTTATTAATTCAGTCTCATTACTGAATTGCTTAGGGTCCAGCGCAGAGCTTGTAAGAGCGTGTCAAAACTTAAAACAGGAAATGCCTGTGTTCTCACTTGTTCTTGTTTAAACTAAATTTGAATGGAGCATATAATGTTTTGTTGGTAAGCCCATAGCCGTCACCTAATAGATTGACTTAAAATCTCTGTAAACATTGAAGTGAAGAACAGTGAAGAAATATTTGGCATGGGAAAAGAGACTATCTCTGGGACACCCAAAGGTGCTTTTTCAAGAGGCAACTGGACTTTTTCTGGTTTTTCTTTGAAGACGTTTCACTTCTCATCCAGGAAGCTGCTTCAGCTCTGACTGGATGGCGGGGAATGGAAGGATTTATATTCCATTTATTTATATTCCATTCTCCAGCTCTGACTGGATGGTGGAGAATGGAATATAAATATAAATGGAATATAAATCCTTCCATTCCCCGCCATCCAGTCAGAGCTGAAGAAGCTTCTTGGAAGAGAAGTGAAATGTTTTCAAAGAAAAACCAAAAAATCCAGTCACCTTTTGAAAAAACACCTTTGGGACAACCATTAACCTGAATGTCTGAGAATCTCCATAGACATATATCTCTGGAATAGTTCCTCAACCTTTTGAGATATGTGGACTTCAACTCCCAGAATTCCACAGCCAGCTTAGCTGAGTCCACAAGTCTTAAAGTTGCCAAGGTTGAAGAACCCTGCTTTAGGACGTTGCTTATTATTAATTTAATTAAACATTGACTAATGTTTTATATAAGAAACGACAGTATTTCATTTCATTCCAGTAGTCCATTTTAATTACCTGACTTAAACCTGATGTCATGAAGATATGAGGCGTTGGAATTGTACCCACAATCCAAATGGTGTCATAATTCATAATCTTTTTAATTCAACTTCAGTAGAATTACCCTATGCGTACTAGCTTTTATTTTCTCCTTTTCTTTCCCCCTTCTTCCTTGCAGATTTCCACAAGACAGCGCCCTATGTGGTGACCGGCAGCGTAGATCAAACAGTAAAAGTCTGGGAGTGCCGTTGATTGGATTTACATCTGACCCCCTCCCTCCCCTCCCTCTCCCTCTGGATGCACTCGGATACCATGGTTACCCATTGAGCTCTGTTTAAAATAAATATTGTCCTTTCATGTAAATTATTCTGGATGTAGATTGAGCTTATTAAATGTTACACACAAAGTATTCATGCATGGTGAATCCAAATTGTATACTGTAAATTTACATACGTTGTCTAGAAGTACCATAGGTTTAAGAATTTGGGCTGGCATTGGTCACATCAGACCTAAGAAGGCAGAAGCCGGTTGGTTGAATTAGGGGCACTTAAACTGGTGACAGCAAAATCATTCTGTACTGGATAAGCTGAATCCCCGACTCTACTGTTGGTGGTGCCTATTTACTAAGTGACTCATAACGGGGGTTCTTTTTTGCGGGGGGCGGGGCGGGTTATTTCAGAAACACGTATCTCTGTAACATCACTTAAGTATGCTTAAGAAATCTAAAGTTACTAGATTTAAAACAAAGCTGCAACTTAGAATCTTAAATGTAATTAATGGAAACAAATAAAATTTCTGGTTTTTTTCCCCCCCTGTTATGGTATTTGCCAAATCAATAGGATATATATTTATTTTGGTTTCCTATCACATTTAAAAGAAGAAGAACAAAGTTAGTATGTTCATACTAACAGGCTGCAAAATAGGAAGAGAACCTTGGTATGATGTGTGTGTATCCCCGCCCTCTTCCCCCCCACCCAAAAAAATTGGTTGTCAAGACATCCTTGCATTCTAACATTTGACGCTTCATGCAAAACCCATGATAGGAGGCTGCTAGTCTTGCTCTTCCTTAGCTACCACTTGGAGCAGTTAGATGTGAATCTCCCAGTTGACTCCTGAGGGTTCAGCCAATGGTGTCTCTTGGTTGGTTTTGATTATGGTTTCAGGTTCGTGCAAAGCCAACAGTAGGGAAAGCCATCACCCCTCTCCCCCTTTTCCAACCCCCCCACCCCCAAAAGCTGCTGGAGATTTATTAAGTGAGACAATTCTGCACTCCCCTTTCAAAGGAAGCAGTCCCAGATTTTGGAATGTTTTGTGTGGAGAACATAGCAAGATCTTGCAGTACGACAAAAATTCCTGTTACTGCAAATGAAAAACAGTTGTATGCTAACTGAGAGCTTGCAAGTTTTTAGATCAGTATTTCTCAACCTTAGCCACTTTAAGATGAGTGGACTTCAACTCCCAGAATTCCCCAGCCAGCTTTGTTATGCTGGCTAGGGGATTCTGGGAGTTGAAGTCCTTGTCTTAAAGTAACTTAAGATTGAGAAACACTGATCTAGATCATTTCACAACCACATTTTGTTCCTTAAACCCCCCTACCACCACCTCCAACCTATTCTTTTTGAGGAAATACGGGCTACAGTCCTATTTCAATGTGGAAAATTGGAAGAAAATCCTATTTATTAGCATTATCTGCTCTTTTAACACCCCCCCTCCAATAAAGTCTAATCTTAACTGATCAGGTATATCTTTTTGTACCCCCAAACCCACTACATATTAATGTAGCAAGCTGCCAGTTGGACCTATTTTAAAAGAAATGGTTCTTTGCTTTTATTTGTTTTATGACTTATTTAACAAACAAACAAAAAGCAAAATGTGTCCCTTTTAAACACAAGTCACAGAAACACATTTTGGGAGGATTGAAATGCATGCTAAGAGAAAAGAAGGTTCCATCACAAACATTGGTTCACCCCACTGATGTGTGTGTGTGTGTGTGCGCGTGTGTGTGTGTGTTTTGAGGCATTTGGGTTTCTTATCCAGGAACTAGGAGACCAAAGGTAGCTTGAGAGTATAGAGGCTGGACCTGATCCTGTCATTTTGTGGTCAGTAAGAACTTGTAGACCTTGGATATTGGAGGTTTCCTATTTTAAAGCGATGGCTCTTTGGTTTTTTGAGCATGGAACAATGCCTGCTAACAGCTGAAAAATATTTCTTGGCCAGATGTAGTGACACTAATGATTTTTTTTAAAAAAAAGTGGAAGTAACTATATTTGCATAATCAGTGAAACAAGGGTACCTTACTAATGGGGGCTTACCACTGTTGCTTTTTTTCCTACTGAAACAGCAAATAGAGATTGAAGCCAAATGTTTTTCTTCAATTTATTTTTTTGGGGGGGGGGAAAGGAACTTGCAAATTGGCCCCTTAATTAATAGCCCATCATTAGTAAGCATTCTCAGGGACGGTTGTGGGTTTAACTAGTTAAATAAGCCACATTTTTCAACACCAAACCAAATGGGGGGAAAAAGTTCACCGTAGAAGCATTTGGTCATTTCAATCATGGGCAAAGTGGCTACCAAATGCCAGGTTTCTCTAGGGATAGCTCTCTGTGTCTGTTCAGTTGCAGGCAGTCTTTCTTGGAACCATTCCAGAACTAGGAGCTGAGACTGTGCCCATGAGAAGTCCTAGATCCAGATGTTTGTTTGTTTTGTTGTTTTTTTTTTGTTTTGGTTCTTTCACCTGAAAAAAAAGTGCAAACTTTTATTTTACTTTTTTATTTGGTGGTGGTGGTTTGAACACAAATCCAAAAACTTAAGTCAGGGTGTCCAACTTTGGCAACTTTAAAACCCTGTGGGACTTCAACTCCCACAATTCTGGGAGTTGAATTCCACAGGTGTTAAAAGCTGCCAAGATGAAGACACCCTTGACTCAAGTCTCGGAGCAATCTGCACTTTACACTTTTGTTTTTGTTTTAAAAGCCGTCCTACTTTTGTGTGTGGTGTGACCAATGATGTGCCCAGAGCACTAATAACTGAAAAATTACAAAAAAAAAACAAAAAACCAACAACAACCACAAAATATTAGTTGCTAGCAAGTTGTCAAGAGCTGTGGAGCACTGTAGTCTTTTGAAAGCTTTGGGGTTTGCTTCACTGCCCCCTTTCCTCTGATCTCCCGTATCCCTTTCCAGGTTTGTTCTGTCTGCTGATCTTTCTGTTTTTGCCTCTTATCTTCCTTTATGTCAGTCGAAGAGTTGGTCAAATCATCCTTAAACGGCCTGTTCTCGTGACTCCACAACCTGATCCATCGAAAGCTATTTAAACACAGTAATATTTTGCGTTGGGTTTCGCACACAGTTGTGGCTTGAAAATCCTGAAATGCAGTTTGGAATGTAAAATGGACCGGATTTGAGAGAGAAAATGACTTCTCTGTTTATGATTTCACAGTTACGTATTTTTTTAAAAAATGCCCAAGGTACTAGCTACTCTAAATCTCTATTGATGATGGTGTATAAAGTTGGTAAAAGTGATTGGGGAGGAGATAAGATAAGGTTGATTTTAAAAAAAAGTGGAACTGGATTTAACAAGTCACAACTGGATATTAAGTCGGTTCCACTTCCTTTTCTCTTCTTCTGTCCTTGTAACTGCTTTCTTGTCCTAAGCACATTCTTTGAATTTTTCCAAAGTTCTTTCTGGAAGTAATGAGCAAAACTTGTCCATGTTTTAGAAGTTTGATCCTGACACTGACAAGAAGACACGAGTCTCACTCACTCTCTCTCTCTCTCTCTCTCTCTCTTTTTTTTTAATCCAGTAAGAGCGATATAGAAATTGCTATTGGAGAACGTTTTTCCTCACCCCCTGCAGAATGTAGGAGTTAACTGAAGATATTGACACAATTAAAATTTAAAAAAAAAAATCAGTAAAGGAATGTATATAATACTGCTCTGTGTTTTACAGTAAGATTTGTTGCTCTCAGACTGTGTAAAACAAAATTTATTCATGTTTTCTGCATATTAAAACAAAAATCTTATTGTACCAATTGGTAAACTATTAAATGAATATAAAACTAAATGTGTTTCTCTTTTGTTTAGGTGCAGAAAAGATTGGATTGAGTTTACGGCTTGCCATCCGTGCTTGCCGTAAGGGAAAAAAAAGCAGATGTAAATGGTCTTGCGCTTCAATGTAGAGGACAATATTGATTTGAGCTCTAAAGCCGTGTGGTTGGTTAACGGAGGGGAGATAATGACAAGGCTGGGGACAGGCAGCTGATGGGTTTGGGTTGCATACACTTCCTTGCCTTTCAGAAAAGGGGCTCCTCTTCACTCACTGCTGTCATTTTTATTTCTACACTGCCCTCCGAGGGAGGCCAGAGTTGAGGGCATCCAGAATGCCAGCTTTGGCACCAGTCATCAACATTGGCTTCATCTTTAGGATGGAAAATTGAGCCCATGTGTGCCTCTCCCTATCTGGGCTGCTAAAATTGGATTCTTCTGCACAAAGAGGACTGAAGTAGCACACATGAGGCTCTGGCAAAGGTGATCGTGGTGATCACCGTCATTATCCCACCATTATATAATGATCCTGCCTGAGCAGTTTGATAGGCTAGTGGTGAAGATGCTGCCCTCCTAACTTGGAAGGTTGAGAGTTCAATCCTAGGCAGCAACAGATATTTTTCTGTCAGGGTGCAAAGAGAAAATATTTGCTGTGAACTCTGTTGGTGTTAGGAAGGGCATCTGGCCAGTAAATGCTCAGCTCCATTCATTCACTCAACTCCATCCCAAAGCAAGGGATTATAGGGTCATAAAAAGGAAAAAAATATATGATTCTGTCCTCTGTTTTCCTTACAACTGCCCCTGTTCGATGGGTTGGGCTGAGGGAGAGGGACGCAACCAACTTCCATGCCCGAGGGGGAGCATAAGTCACAGTCTCCCAGTTTATAGCCCATCACCTTCACCACTATGCTAAAGTGCCTTTGAAATATACACCAATTGCCCCTACAGGAAGGGCTGCAATTGGTGTACCTGTTGAAGCTGGGTGGAAAGAAGGTTTTTGCCCATGATTTTATACTGTCCATCCAGGAGCAGCAAAAGAGACAAGAGAGCTCAATGTTGCATATCCGCTCCCCTTAGGGCAGGGGTGTCACACTCACAGCAGCATCACGTGATGTATCCAGACTCTTCCCCCCCCCTTCGCTAAACTGGAAGGTGGCGGGGCCAGCATGTGACACTTCTGGCCCACGGGCTGCAAGTTTTACACCCCTGCCTTCGGGGGAAGTGCCTACTCAAGTCAATGGGACCTGCCCTGCAGATATCCCAGGCCAGTCAATCTTAGCTGGACCAGAGCAACAAGCCAGATGCAACACAGATTAGGATATGATCCTGGAGAATGAGCACTTACCTGCCCAGTGGAATGGCTTATCTTCAGAAATGGGTGCTCCATCACTGGAGGTTTTTGTCAGAAGAGATTGGACAGCCATTTGTCCAGAATGGTATGGGGTCCTCTGCTCAAGCAGGGAGTCAGACTGGAAGATCTCCCAAGGTCCCTTTCAAGGCTGTTATTCTAATGCAGAGGTTACGAACTCCACGGTTTTCCAGTATATGTGATCCCGACACATGGAGTGAAACCACAGTACCAGAAGGCAGGCAATTCTCAAGACAAGTTTGAACATAAGGTTTAAGTTGTACAAATCCATGTGTTTACCACTAGCACACATGGCTACGAGGGTTTGTTCCAGGACTTAGATCACAGAGAGAAGACACTTGTGGCTTGATGAATCTTCTAGGCTAGGCAGGACTGGGAACGTTGGATGAATTGCACAGGCATATATTACCTGGATGTGAAACAGATTTCCGTGTCTGCGAGGTTAATGGTTAGCAGGAATAAATGGAATTCATTTTAAATCCTAGCAGAAGGCCTCAGAGCAGCGATTTGACCTAAATTAAACCAACCCAAATGAATTATGGTGTTAATTGGAGCAGACACTATTTAATTAACCTAATTAGTATCGATTCTCCCATATCGTCTCTTCCAATAAATTGGTTTTTCCTAGACACACTATCTTTGCCTTAATTTTCTACATCAGGAAATCGTAACTTGATTACCACCAGTTTTATAAATAAGGCAACACTCATTTTGGAATAATCATTATTTCTGAACAGACCATTAGGCTGTGCAGTGTAGAAACCATGGTATATGTTATCTCTCTTTTAAGTTGTTGGCTTCCTCCCTGCCACCTGCCCCAAATAAGCAAAGAACACTTGAGAGTGACTGGCTCTTACAGGTTGTGCTCAATTTACAACCAGTTGCTTAGCCGCTCTTTGAAATTAGAACCAACCAGAAAAAGGGCTTACAATTCTGGATTCTAAGATCTGACGATTGGGCCCACTTTTACGGTCACGACTGAAATTTGAGCACTTAACAACATGGCCACAATTCAGCCATTTGCAGTAGTAACCCAAGGTCACACCACTGCATTTTATGAAGATTATTTCTGGCTTTTGGTGTGCCCATAGCAAATCATTGGTTTTCTTAACAAAAAAGGTAACATCAGATAAGTCATGTCACTGACTTGTTTTATAACTGTTATGACATAACGGCTGCAATGGGCAGGCTCCGTTATGGTCATATGTCTAGAACTACCGATACTAGTGCAAGAGAATCATTTAAAAACCGAGATTCTTCTAAAGGAGCCTTTTCATGTTATAAAATGGCGTCAGTACAAATGTTCTTGAGGTAGATACTTCTAGCTATATCGGAAAAGGTTGATTCTAATCAAAGAAATAAGTCCTAGTGAAGGCAAATTTGATGGATTTGACTCCATTTGAAATCCTAACGGCAGGGGATGCAAGCTTCAAACTTATGGTTGTCACCTAATGGAACTTGCAAATGGAATCAAATACTTCATTCCTCTGTTCTAGAAGAAAAAAATAGTATCAATAACACTTCAACTTACATACTGCTTCATAGTGCTTTACAGCTCTCCTTAAGTGGTTTAGAATCAGCCTCTTGCCCCCAACAATCTGGCTCCTCTTTTTACCGATCTCGGAAGGATGGAATGCTGAGTCCACCTTGAGCCTGTCGGGATCAAACTGCTGGCAGTTGGCAGAGTCAGCCTGCAATTCTGCATTCTAAAACCACTGCGCCACCAACAAGTACCACGTTGTTAGTCAGGTTGCAATCGTGTGGAAAGTAAAACCAGCCAATGTGGAAAATATTGCTAGAGAGGTTTCCACCAGCACCCCAATATTAAAGATAAATCAAGTGTGCACTTTCCTCCTAAGAATTCTCAGGTGTTTTATGGCCTGCCATCTTTCTATAGCAGGGCTGTCAAACTTGCGGCCCACGGGCTGGATGCATCACACACTGGCCATGCCTATGCCTGGTTTAGCGAAGGGAAAATAAGCCCCGATAAGTCAGGTGACGCCCCATCGCAATGCAACTATGACACCCCTGTTCTATCACATCCAACACCATTTGTCGTTCTCTCACAAGGCCATCACAAACCCACAAATGTGAAATGGGCAAGTTGGCCATCTCAGACTATTTTATTAATATCAAATGTATTTGCCGCCGATCTTGCAGTTCGAAGCGACTACTTCCAGACCGTCCACTGACCATAGGATGCAATGTAGGCAGGGGAGCCAAATTTCCTCCCACCCAGTAAAATAAAATTGGAAAATGAGATGCGTTAAGGAGAGTGCAAAACAGAAGTTTGACCATCTCCCTCCTGCTTTTTGGGGTCATTTCAGAAAACCCTGAAAAATCTAATTCACTGCTGCATAGTAGAGTGGATTCTGCTTTAAGCAGTACGGACAATTGAGAATTACAGGTAGTCCTTGATTTAAAGCAGTTCATTTAGTGACTGTTCAGTCACAATGGCACCACAAAAAAAGTGATTTATGTCCATTTCCCACACAACCATTAGTCATCTGATCAAAATTGAGAGGCCTGGTAACTAACTCACATTCATGACGGCTGCAGTTGTTTAGGCAGATCTTCTGACAAGCTAAGTCATTGGAGAAGCCAAATTCACTGAATGATGTTACTTAATAGCTGCAGTGTTTCACTTGACAACTATGGCAAGAAAAGTTGTAAATGGGACAAAACTCAATTAACTCTTGCTTAACAAATAATTTGGGGCTCAACAGTGGTCATAGGTTGAGGACTAGCTGTATGGCAAAGATCACTAGAAATTTAGCTAGAGCAATATTCTCAACCGTGGTCACTTGAAGACATGTGGATGTCAAAGGAATTCTGGGAGTTGGAAGTCCACAGCTCCTCAAGTGGCCATGGTTGAGAGTGCTGGATTATGGCATTGTCTAAACCAGGAGTATCAAACTCAAGGCCTGTGTGCCAGATCTGGCCTGCAATGTGATTGTATCCAACCTGCAGGGCCACTCCAGTCTACCAGGCATTGCTTGGGCCTGGTCTACCCAGTGTGAAGAGGAAACATGCCAGCAGTTTGGGGAGTGGTGTCAAGCTGGCCACGCCCACCCAGATGGCCACATCAACCCAGTCAGCTACACCCAGTGATATCAAGCTGTCCAGGCCCACTGCCAGCCATGCCCCTCCCTCCCCCAGGTCAACTACCACCCTGATGAGGCCCTCAATGCAATTGAGTTTGACACAGGGGTGGTATTCTATCGGTTCGGCCAAACTGGAAGCTCCGAGGATAATCTGTTAGCAAACCGGTTCACTCCGATATTCAGCTGCTGGGCCCTCCCACTGACCCTGGTTCTATACTGACCTTTTATTTCCTGGTTTTGATGCTCAGCTGCTTTGCGCAGCATTGCCGCGTGTCAACTGTTTACCACACAGGGAGAATACAGGATTGCAGAAGGTTGAAGTAGCAAACCCTCTGCGTGCACCCAAAGTGCGCCCACCAAGCCACGCCCACAGAACCAGTGGTAACAAAACGTGAATCCCATCCTTGGTTTGACACCCCTGGTCTAAACACTGTTCTTATTAGACTTTTGGGGCAGGGGAGAGACAATTTGTGGCCTAATCTGTCAACAAGGTACCTGTGGAGTTTGACAACTCTGAATAGCATCCTTTTACCTGTCCACAACAAATCATCTGTGGTGTGGGCAAAAATGGATGCAGCTCCCTGACAGAAGTGTCCCATTTCTTATGTTCCCCTAGAACAGGGGTGTCAAACTCGTGGCCCGCAGGCCATATGAGTCATATGCTGGCCACGCCCACCCCCGCTTTACTGAAGAGGAAAAAGTCACGATATGTCATGGGACGACAGGAGTTTGACACTCCTGCCCTAGAAAAACAAAAGGACCCACAGTCGGGGAGAGGCAGGGATGGTATTCTGGAGAACCAGTAGTGGAAATTTTGAGTAGTTCAGAGAACCGGCAAATACGGCCTCTGGCTGGCCCCGCCACCATCTCCCGAGTTCCAGCTGATCAGCTGGGTCTTCTTTGGTTGCCCTGCACAGGAGAATGGAACTGGAAAGCAGGTTAATGGGATGGGGAGGGAATGGGGATTTTGCAGCATCCTTTTCCTGCCACGCCCACCAAGCCACATCCACCAAGCCACTCCCACCGAACCGGTAGTGAAAATTTTTGAATCCCACCACTGGGTGAAGTCTCTGTTTTCAGCACTGGAGGTTGCCTTTTCAGAAAAAGCAGGACTGGCCCCAAAGTTAAAGCTATGAAGACAGCCTGGCCCCCCTCTCAAAACACCACGTCATGAAAATGTGTGTCTTCACACAGAGAGAAGAGAAATGAAAGCAGATGCAGCGTTAGATTCATGATTCTTGGTTTTTAATACATTCACAGATAAACCTTAGAAATAAAAAGAGACATTGATTCGATTCTACTGCTGGGGCAGTTCCCCCCTCCACCCACCCACCCCCAATGATGGCATTCTTGGTTGCATGTGTCCACTCCTTCTCTCCCACCCACTTCCCACGCCCACCCTCTGTTCCAAGGATGTTCTGGGCAAGTGGTTTTCCTTTTGTGCAAATGGTTCCCCCCCCCCCCGCTCCTCTGGAATTGGGGGGGGCACAGGGAGACCACACAGGCACTGAGGGTTAGCCAAGAGGCAGATGGGACGGGACAGTGTGGTGATGATGGGGAAGTTGACAGATTTCAAGGGTGGTAAGAGACGGTCAGCCCTTCCCAAGCCCTGGAACTCGGTGGCGGTCAGTGGCAGTCAGTGACACTCTCGTTCCCATCACACTCCGGGCCCCACGTTTAACCATCCACTTGCAAATGCTTGGGAGTGGGAGAGGGAGGGAAGGAGAAAGTGAGTTTTAACATTCCGGTTCCTGTACTTTCTTTGGGACGTTTTTATCTCATTCCATCTCGTGTGTATACCCGGAGGAATTTATTTAGGCACTCTTTCTTTCTTTTTTTTCCTGGGACCTGACAAAATTGCAAACCGAAATAATAAAATGCTCCCTTTTTTTTTTTTTTTTTTTGCCCTCCCCTAAAATAAAGCTAAACGTGGCACCTGAATAGAACACAGTGGCTTTTCTTCCTAAATGTGAGCAAGGGGGGAAAAAAAATGATGTGCCTTAAAAGTTTTATCTCTTCCGTACCAAATCCATTTGGGCTTTTTTTTTTAAAAAAAAAATCAATATGCAGATAAAAATATGGCTGAATTTATATTTAATATATAATATTTATAATGTTGCACACACCTAAACAGTGTTTAAGGGGCTGAGGCTTAAAGGTAGGAAGAAAGCAGGGGAAGGGGGAAAAAATACACTTTAAAATCCATAGTGGTGGGGTAGTGGCCAAAAATTTCTGCAAAGTTAAATGTCCATTTTTGTTTAAAGTCAACGTAAAAATGACCTGAGAAATATTATATTATCCCTCACTTGGAATTAAATCTCTTATGTACACAGTAGAAATGGATGGATGATACACTCACACACATACACGCAACACATACATCTCCTGCCCCTCATCTTCCTCTCTCGCCACCTCAATGCGGCATCCCTTGGTCTACGTCTAGTTGGGCCGTTTTGGGACACAGACCTTTGCTGTTCCACGCCACCTGAGATGCCTGCGGGTGGCAGTTTACAGACAGGTAGACTTCACTTTTCAAAATTTTGTTCTTTTGCATTGTATATTCATTGTACCAGTGCAAATCAAACACAAACAAAACGAAAAATTTTTTTTTATCCCTCCCCAGAAACAAACAACATTGCCAAAATTGTCCCAGGGTGAGGCTTGAACCACCTTGGGGCAAATTCTGTGGTGAGGACCAGTGAACTAAAAAGCTCTTTTAAGCTCTAAGGGGTGTTAGGTTGGGCAGGCTGGCTTCGGTCTTCCTCTTCGGGGGTTTTCTCTTCAGTCTCCGGCTGATCGCTGCTCCGGAAGGATTCTTGCAGCTGCTGCCGTCTCTGCACCTCGGCCTTAAGGCTCTCTAAATCTTTTTGGCTGTGGAAAGAGAAATAAGGAATGACTCCTTCTGCGTGAAGCTTCCATTCAGAGGCAATTATCAGAAGGAAGAGGGATGATTTTGGACCAAAGGAAGCTAGGCCGTCTTCCTTCTTTCAAGCAAGAATCTAAAAGGGACATTTTTGGGCCAGGAGAACTATCAAGACTGAAACGGAGAGGGCCACCAGGGTCAATTTGGGCACTGTAAAAGTAAGGCCTAAGCTGCTATAACTAAAGATGAAGCAAGCACGTAAAAGCAGGATGGGCGAAAGCCAGGAAAAGCTCCCTTAGCAGAGGTGGTATTCAGCAGGTTCTCACCAGTTCTGGAGAACTGGTAGCAGAAACTTTGAGTAGTTCGGAGAACCGGCAAATCCCACCGCTGACTGGAGATTTTACAGTATCCTTCCCCTGCCACGCCCACCAAACCTTGCCCAAAGAACCGGAAGTTTAAAAAAAAATTGAATCCCACCGCTGTCCCTTAGGGCTAAGTAGTTAAGAAGGAACCAGGCTGATCAGGAAACGAAGGGGGGGAAAATGTAAAAAAATGTAACGTGTACCAGATACAGCAAGGTGGGCCTGAGCACATGGGAAAACCCTCCCCAAGACTCATAAGTAGCTAACAAGACTTGTAAATCGATGGGGTGAGAGTAACTGTCACTCTTCTCAAAGTATAAAGCAAGGTCCTGAGGGGATAAAAGGCATCCTGAAAGCCAACCCGCTCTCTGAGTTCTCTTCGGATCCAGGCATGGCAGCTTCCTTCTCTCTGGCTAGTTAACTGCCTGCCTAGTTGAGGAGGTGGGTAAATGTGGAGGAGTGTATGTCTGTGTGTACATGTGAGAAAGAGCAAGTTATATACGTATATACAATAAAGTTTTGCTATAATTTTAAATTCACTGGGCCTCCCTGTACTCAAAGGAATTATTTGTGTCTCAGAGATTTGTGTGAGGCCTTTTTCCGGGGCTGTGTGTGCGCGAATGACCGTAAGCTGAACCCGTGTAAAATGTGTGTAACAAAGTTACCCTGTGGTGAGATGGGTGGCCAATAAATTTAAAAAATATAGATGAATAAATTTAAAAATAAATATAAATGAATAAAAATAAACAGTACCTAGCTGAAAGAAACAAGTTGTTTGGGTAGATGGATAGATAAATCTGGGTTTTTTTTTAGATAGATAATAGATAATAGATGATAGATAGATAGATAGATAGATAGACAGACAGACAGATAGATATTGATAGGCAGGCAGACAGATTTACATTAAATTCATATGCCAAAGTCAAGCTATTCTGAGTTCACATCATAATAGCAATATAAAATATTAAAATGTCAAAACAGGAAAAAAATGAGCATTAAAAGTTAATAAAACCTGGGCAAAACAGGAACCAATGCATAAATGGAGTGAAGGTGAGATCTTCTTCTCACTCCATTGATCATGTATGTTAAAACTCATAAATATATTATTTATGGTGTCCAATCAATATCTAGCACCAGAATTTTGTGCAAATGGGTTGTGTGCAGTAAAAGAAAAAAAATGCCCCAAGATATGTTTTTATTTTAACTGATAAACTCAGCAAAGATCCTGGGAAAGTCTACTATGGTTTATTAGTTAGGAAAAAAGGCTGAGAGCTGATAAGAAGAACAACGGATGTTTGGAAGCGAAGAAGGGGGGAAATTTTAAGACAAAATTCAAGCAGTAAAAAACATGCCAGTCCCTCAAGACCTACGGGGGAAAAAAAAAGATTTGTCTCTGCCCAACTTTTACCCCTTACGTCCAACTTGCAAACTTGATGGAAGCCTCCTCAAAAGAGCTGCACCTGCTGTTTGGCCTGAAGTGGAGCAACCTTAGGCAGCGGGTGTCAGGATGTAAGCCTTACCTTAGTGGAATGAAGAGGATTCCATTGATAATGTTCAACTGCTCTAAGACGCTGGCCATGCTGGGAGCTGTGAACTAGGAGGTGAACAAGGCGGGTTTAGTGCCACATTGAGGAAAGAAAAACAACCCAACTTCACGTTTTTCTTCTCATCCAAGAAACTTCTTCAGCTCTAACTCAGAAGTTCTAACTGCCTACAGCCCTTGGATGATGGGGTTTCCCTCGTTTGCGCCGAGCGGTTTCTGGCATGCCACAGACCGGTGAGTGGGGACCCCTGTGACAGGGGACAACTCTCCTGTGGGAGCTGCTTGTTATGTATGTATGTATGTGGGTGGGTGGGTAGGTAGGTAGGTGGTAGGCAGGCAGGAAGACAGACAGACCTTTTGGATGAATGTATAGATAGGTAGATAGATTGATCTATATTTGTAGATAGGTAGGTAGGTAGGTAGGCAGGCAGACCTTTTGGATAAAGGTCGATTTGCTTCCGGGTGCAATTCAAGATGCTGGTTGTCACCTTTAAAGCCCTTCATGGCTTGGGACCGGGTTATCCGAGGGACCGTCTCTTGCCGGTCACATCCACCCGACCCATCAGATCAGGGAGATAGGGAATGTTGCAGGTCCCATCCCTGAGGGAGATACCACCTGGTGGGACCCAGAAGAAGGGCCTACTTCGTGGTGGCTCCCTCTCTCCGGAACATCATTCCCCCAGAGATTAGAATGGCCCCCTCTCTAATACTCTTCCGGAAGGCGCTGAAGGCCTGGTTCTGCCAGCGGGCCTGGGGAACCCAGGCGGGATGGAGCCCATCCAATGCCTCATGTGATCTGCTGTCATTGGGACGGGGGGAGTTGAGGTGTGTGTGTTTTTCCCAACACATTTTGTTCTATTGTACTTCGTTAATTTATTTGATTCTTTCTGTTATTTGTTATTTTTATTTTAAATATGGTTTTACATTCTGTAAGCCACCCTGAGTCACCATGGGCGAATAGGCAGCAGTATAAATTCAATAAATAAGTAAACTTTCAGCAACTCAGAACTGAAGAAGCTTCTTGGACGAGAAGTGAAATGTTTTAGAAGAAAAACAACAACAACAACAACAACACACACACACACACAAAACCCACTTGCCTTTGGGAAAGCACCTTTGGGACAAAAGCATGAACAGATTTTGTTTTGGGGAAGGGAGCTGTGTTCAAATCAGGGGGGGATTCTCCTGGTCTGGACTGATTCGGGTGAACCCCTAGTTCCGATGATCAACTGGCTCTGAACCAAGGAGCACGTGGGCCTGCTCGCCCGTCCCTGCTCCGGAAAGGGTGCTTCGGAAAGGGTGCTTCAATTCATTGTTTTACACCAAAGCTGAAGAAGAGCGGTTTTGCCGCGCCTCAGCTGTTTTATTCACAGGGGCTGCAGTTGAAGGTAAGTATTAGAGCTGAAAATGGACTTTTTAAAGTGTGGGCCACACTTGCGGAGGGCTTGCTCACCAAACCGGTTATTACCCCGGCTGAATCCACCACCGGTTCAAATCCCTGCACAGCCAGCTAATTAGCTAATCTATCTTCGACATCTTTCAGCTGAAAGGGACCCCTCCCTTCCCCAGGACAGATGCAGGGTGCAGGGCGGTGATGTTTCTGCAGGGGCAGGCCAAAAATCTGGAGCCCATTTTTTTTTCCTAATTGCCAATTAGTTAAGGCAAAATAAATGTGAAAATAAATGTTTCTAAGAAATGCTTCGTGCACCTGTTAATTTTTATTTAATTTTCCCCCCACCCAAGGAAAAGTGATGCTACTGAAAAATAATCTTCATCATCATCATCATCATCATCATCATTTAATTACCCCATAATCCCTTGCGGGGTGAAGTCTGGGCAACTGAACGGAGCTAGCAGAGTGTTTTAATGGCCGGATGCCCTTCCTGTCACCAATGCGGAGTTTTGTTCAGCAGAGATATTTCTGAGTGTGCCCAGAGTGAGAAACATCTGCCTCTGCCTAGGATCAAACTCACAGCCTCTTCCTTGTGAGTTGAGAACTCCCACCTCTGGGTCACTGCATCACTCCTTACTGAAAAATAACATTCTATCCTCAATTTTGATTTTGCATTATTGAGGGACTCTAGAGACCAGACGTGATCGGACAAGATCTTGAAGCACCAAAAGATGTGGGCGAGACCAGTCAAGAAGGGCTGCAACCAACAAGGACACCAAACCCCTCTATTAACAGGGTGGAGAATAAAGTGGACAAGCTTAGTGAAGTAAATTTGCACAGGTTACTTTCCAAAGCTAGGCTGGCCACTCCACTCTGAAAATGGTAGAGGAAGAGTAGAGGTTGGGTTGGTTCTACTCTTCCTCTCCCATTTTCAGAGTGGAGTGGCCAGCCTAGTTCATCTCCAACATCCCTGATAGAGCAGTGGCCCCCAACCTTTTGGGCACAAGGGACTGGTTCCATGGAGGTTTCTCCATGGACCGGAAGGGGCGTGGTTTCAACTACTGCCTGCATCCCTTGGATGGGTTTTCGCTTGTTTGCGCGGACCGATTTCTGGCATGCCACAGACCGGTGTGGGGTGGGGGAACCCCTGTGATGGGGACAACTTTCAGCAACTCACTTTCAAGGGCATAATGTTGGCGTTGGATCCGTTTTTGTAGATCTCATTCATTGTGCGTTGGAGGGCCACAGCTTGTTGAGTCAAATATTTCAAGTACTCTGAGCTTTCTTTGGTCTTCTCGTGATGCTCACCAAGCTAGGCAGAAAAAGAGACATGGGCATCAAAGAGGAATTAAAAGGAAACCTTCTGCAATGTGCTTTACGTTGGATTACCCTCAAAGAGAACCCAGAGGCTGCAGCCAGTATGGAATGTAGGGGCATGAGCATTGGGCTTCTATATCGCTTCCTAACGCTTGACAGCCCTCTCTAAACAGTTTAGAGAGTCAGCATGTTGCCCACCCCGACAGTCTGGCTCCTCATTTTATCGACTTTGGAAGGATGGAGTCAATCTTATATCAGTCAGGATCGAACTCCTGGCAGTGGGAAGAGCTAGCCTGCACTACTGTATTCTAACCAGTACCCTGCAATACTGTATTCAATGGATGGAAACTAATCAAGGAGAGAAGCAACCTAGAACTAAGGAAAAAAAATTCCTGACAGTTAGAACAATTAATTAGTGGAACAACTTGCCTCCAGAAGTTGTAAGTGCTCCAACACTGGAGGTTTTTAAGAGATTGGATAACCATTTGCCTTAAGTGGTATAGGGTTTCCTGCCTGAGCAGGGGGGTTGGACTAGAAGACCTCCAAGGTTCCTTCCAACTGTTATTCTGTTCTAACCACTGTGCCTCCAGGGTTTTGATTGTGCATGTAACACCTTTGCCAAGGAAGCTGCACTGAGTGCCAATTTACTTTTGGGCCAATTTAAGACGTTGGTCATTACCTTTAAAGCTCTTCACAGCACGAGACCAAATTATCTGAGGAACCCTCTTGTCTCAATGAATCGAGGCATCCTACCTGGGCAGGTAGGGAGGGTATATGGAGGATGATGCCGGATAAAGAATTTTTACTGGCGGATCTAGGAAGAGAGCCTTCTCGGCCGCCGCCCCTCCCTCCCATGGAACACCTTACCCATAGAGGTGAGGCAGACCCCCAATTTCCTGGCTTAAGATCTAGCTCTGCCAACTGGCCTGGGGGTGTGTGCGCATCTAAGAGTGCCATGCAACCCATCGAGTGGTTGTTGGGCTGAAGGTGCTTCCTCTGCAATGGTTCTTTTTTTTTTTTAATTTTGCTTTAATCTGGTTTTTAACTTTGTTTTTAACTATATTTTTTAAAATATGATTTCACTGTTTTATTTGTAACCCGCCAGAGGCATGCAAGGGTGGTGGGCGGAACAGAAATTTGGGTAAATGAATAAATAAATAAAATACCGCCTTGCATTCAGAGCAATTTTTCTTCTACTCAGTGGCTAGCTAGGTATGGTGGCTAACATGCCTGCAGCTGCAATCATAAAACAGCAGAGAGAAAAACATGTTTTTGAATGTGCAGTATCCAACTACTGCGCTCTTCAGAGGTCAATAGCGTCTAACGGAGGGGCCTTCAATCTTGGCAGCATAAATCCTGGCGGACTTTAACAAGGCTGCTCTAAGAGAGCTCCCGCTTGTCCAACTACTACTGTTTCCGTACAGCACGAAGAAAGTAAATTTTGAGAAAGGGCCTGTTTTCTTTTCAAAGTTTTCTTTTTTAAATACACAGAACAGCCTTAAAAGAGTAAGAAATCCCACTTGGCTAGAAAATATCCTGTCCACAGATCCTAACATTTAAACAAATGCTTTTTTTTCCCCCCTTCTTTTTTTTGCACACTCGTGCACCGAGGCACTTCTGGGTTGAAAGATTAGCTGGTGGCCTCACTCTTGCCCTGGGGACGCCCAGTTGGGGAGCTCCTTTAATGTCCTCGGAAGGAGCTGGAGCAAAGGACGAGAGGCTCAACCCCCACCCCACAGCAGCACACGGGTCTCGAACATGGGCTGGCTCAACTCCTGCTCAGCGTCTCAACAACCCTCCTGAACAAGTGCTAACTACCCAATTTGAATTGGATCTTTGCTACCTGACATCCAATGTACTGGCTGGTCATTCCCCTGTTTCTCAACCATTTCCCCCGCCCTCCCCCCGACCGTGAACATTTCATGACTGGATCTCTCGCCTCTTGGAGAACGCCTGGTAGAACGATCACTTTCAAATTACATTACTCGGTAACCTGCAGATTAGTTTTGAAAGTTTGGAAAACACTCCCTCTATTAAGCCAAGCAAGGAAAAAACAAAATCCAACCTGGTTTTTATAAATGGTGTAGCCTTCTTTCTCGTGCTGCAGAGCTGACCGAAACTCAGCTTTACTCTCATAGACACGGGCTACCAAGTGATGGCTGAAAGACAGATACAAGAACGGAAGATGGGAAAACGTTTCTATGCATCCCTGAAAGAAAAGTGCGTGTGAGACAATGAGAAGTGCAAAACTGGCTGAGGTGGAAGAGTGGATACTCAGCATCTCTTAGAGGACCATTTAGCCTACTTAAAAGCCAGTTTTGGTCTAGTGGTTAAGGCACCAGATTAAGAAGCAAGAGACCGTGAGTTCAAGCCCCTTGAAAGCCAGCTGGGTGACTTTGAGCCAATCGCTAATTAAGAGACTGAGTTCTAATCCTGCCTGAGGCATGAAAGATGGCCGGTGACTTTGAGCTGTTCACTAATAGACTGCGAGTTTTAATTCTGCCTTAGGCATGAGAGGTGGTTGGCTAACTTTGGCCAATCACTAGGTGACTTTGAGTTCTAGTCCCTCCTTAGACCTGAAAGACGGGGCTTTGGGCCAATCACCAGGAGACTGTGAGGCATGAAAGGTGGCTGAGTAACTTTGAGCCAATCACCAGGAGATGGGAGTTCTAGTCCCATCTTATGCCTGAAAGCCAGCTGGGTGACTTTGGTCCAATCCCTCTCTCTCAGCCCAGCCCACCTTACAGGGTTGTTGTTGTGGGGAAAATAGGAGGAGGAAGGTGTCTGTTGGGATCTGTTTGTCATTTTATTTGTAAAAATATAAAAAGTGGGATGTAAACAAATAAAATGCACGACCCTTGCCTTCTGCAGCATTTTCTACAGGCATCTATGAAGAGAAGACGTTGGTTCCCTTTTAGTGTTTAGGAAAATACATGAGATTATTTAGAAAGAAGGGAAAGTGCCAAATGGCATGAGATTATTGGAAAATCTGTAAGAGGAAGCTCATTTTGTTGAAGGGACCATTGGTGCCTTTGTGTGGGTGGTTCGAGCAATAATTCTTGAATACTTTCAGTTTCACGGTTACCTCTACCAGTTGCTGGCATACCCTGAATAGATTCATGCAGGTTTCTACACAGGATGGGTGTTCAGTTGTCACCTGTTGGCAGAATTTGGGAAGAGGAATCTCACCTCAGTGCAACCTTTAGGGACTTGGCCCCGTGGAATTTGGAGTTGATCATAAGTGCGTTCTCCAGGAATCGCAGTGAGAGGTCGTATTCCATAACTCCGTGGAGGACCAGGCCAATATTGTTCTAAGGATGAAGATCATGTGCCAGTTAGAGCGAACAGGGCAAACTTTCAGCTCTGGGTTGATCTCTATAAACAGATCGCAGAAGGACCACCAAAGAATCCATCACAACATATACGTAGTGCGACTTCTGACCACAGCTGGGACCACAAACTCCGTCGCTAAGCAAGGTAGTTCTCAAGTGAGTGGTGCCCAATTTTATGGCCTTTTTTTGGTCACGGTTATTAAGTGAATCACACGGTCATTAAGCGAATCTGGCTTCCCCCATTGACTTTGCTTGTTGAAAGCCAGCTGGGATGGTCACAAAAGGAGATCACATGACCCCAAAACAGTGCAACCATCATAAGTTCATGTCAATTGCCAAGCGCCCAAACTTTGATCACAGGACTGTGGGGATGTTGCAACGATTGTTAAATGTGATGATTGGTCACTAATTATTTTTCAGTGCTCCTGTGACTTCAAATGGACACGAAACAAATGGTTGTAAGTTGAGGATTACATATACAAAACACCAGCTTTGGATCCAAGATCAAAGACTGAACAAAGAATTTGCAATCCGATGCTATTATTTCCGGCCTAACACTGTCCAATTTTTAAGTTCTGCTTATACATCAGGGTTTTGGTTTAAAGATTTCGCTGCTTTATTGGCAAAATACAGGTAGACCTCGACTTATAATGGTTCATTTAGTGACCATTCAAAGTTACAATGACCTCGAACAAAGTGACTTCTCTTTTTCACACTTAGGGTTGTTATAGCAACCTCATATCATGTGATCAAAATTCAGAAGCTTGGCAACTGGCATGTATTTATGACAGTTGCACTGTCCCAAGGTCATGTGTGATCACCTTTTGCAACCTTCCAACGAGCAAAGTCAATGGAGAAGCCAGATTCACTTAACAACTGTGTTATAACAACTGCAGTGAGTCCCTTAATAGGTGTGGCAAGGAAGGTCGTAAAATGGGGCAAAGTTCACTTAACAACTGTCTCGTTTAGCAAATAGAAATGTTGGGCTCCTCTGTGGCTTTAAGTCGAGAAGCATCTGTATGGATCTATGTTGTGGGAGCTCCATGACTGGAAGCTTTCAAGAAGAGATTGGACTGCCATCTGTCAGAAATGGTGTAGGGTCTCCTGCTTGGGTGGGTGGGGGGTTGGACTAGATGACCTAGAAGATCCCTTCCAACCCTGTTATTCTGTTATGCATGCCTGGCCAAGGTTTAACCTTAACCTTGCCCTTTTGCAGTTCAGTGAGTTAATTAATACCAGGACATTCGGTTCATAGTTGCTTCAGTATAAAGTGTGATATTGGAATCCAGCTACTATCTTAGCTAAGCTAAACCGTAAATGGTCATCACTTGAGACTTTCAAGTAGAGATTGGACTGTCGGAAATGGTGTAGGGTCTCCTGCTTGGGCAGGGGGTTGGACTAGATGACCTACGACGTCCCTTCCAACTCTGATGATCTGTTATCTGTTTATGCATTTAGGCACGGTTTGAAATCTGCACATATCCACTGTATTGATTGACCTGGATTGAAGCTTTGGCAGACCATGTGAATTTATCCCATTGGTTTACCCCAACAAGGAGGTGTGCACAAACTTTTGAGAGGCTACAGGCTGCACTCTAAAAATATTGAGTACAGAAGTAAGAAAAACCACCTTTTGTTTAATTTCATGTACATTTCAATGCTTACATTAAAATCAAGAGGGCAGAAAAGAGCAACTAAGATCAATAGGGAACTGGAACATAAAGCATACAAAGAATGGTTGCTGGAACTGGGTATGTCCAGTTTGATGAAAAGAAGGCCTAAGGGTGACATCATAGCAGTGTTCCATATCTCAGGGGCTGCCACAAAGAAGAGGCAGTCAAGCTATTCTCCAAAGCACCAGAAGGCAAGGACAAGAAGCAACGAATGGAAACTAATCAAGGAGAGAAGCAACCTTAGAACTAAGGAGAAATTTCCTGTTGGTTAGAACAATTAATCAGTGGAACTACTTGCCTCCAGAAGTTGTAAATGTTGCAACGCTGGAGATTTTTAAGAAGATGTTGGACAACAATTTGTCTGATATGTTTTAGGGTGTCTTGCTTGAGCTGGAGGTTGGGCCCCTGAGGTCCCTTCCAACTCTGTTACTGGCTTCTCTCCAGTTATTTAGTTAATGGTCTTCCCCCCCCCCCTCCACTGCATCAAAACTACAATATACTAACAACATTTAGAGCTTTGGTGCCTGTTAAAAGAAAGCGCCTGGGGACTGCAAGCAGCCCTGGATTGTTGGATCTGATTAAGACAAAGAGTGACGTGAATCACTCAACTGAGGAGGGATGGCAACACTCGCCCCAGGGGGAGCATAAGTAGCTACAAGGGAGTTACAATTTTTATTTCCTAAAACAGGTCAGGCAAAGCAGAAAGTTATGAGTGAAGCACGGTTCGAAGAGATGGCTCAGCTTGGGGCTTTATTTACCCCACAAAACACTCTGGTGAGCCAAGGAGTGCATCATTTCCTACCCACTGGGTGCCTTTGCGTCTGTGAATCTGCAGATGAGCCCGCCGTGGTAAAGCTCAGTGCTTTTAAATCCCCTTTATATTAATCCCCTTTTATTTTAAACGTCTAACTTCTCGAAATGGATTTGTTTTAAATTGAGAAGAGGAAAAACTAAGGATGACCAGTTTACTGCTAGACAAAATAAATAAAATAATAACTAAAAAAATCCGGAACTGGGTCATGTCTTTTCCAACTCACAAATTTTATTAAAAGGCAAACAGTTTTTGTGAGCTGTGGTAATGGATATACAGGCAGTCCTCGACTTGCAACAGTTTGCTTAGTGGCCATTCGAAGTTACCACAGCACTGAAAAAAATGACTTATGACCATTTGTCACACTTATGACCGTTGTGGCATTTTGATCATGCGATTAAAATCCAGACATTTGGCAACTGACTCAAATTTATGACGCTTGCGGTGTCCCGGGGTCAAGTGGATCATCTTTTGCAAACATCTGACAAGCAAAGTCCACGGGGAAGCCATATTCTCTGCCCGGTTGCTGGCTGGGAGTGGCCATGGCGGGTGGGGCCTAGTTGGTCTCCTATACCATCCTGGCCTGGGAGTGAAAACGGGGCCATGGGGGCCCCATTTTCACCCTCCCTGGGCTCCAGAGGCTTTCCTTGAGCCTCTGTGAGGGTGAAAATGGCCTCCCCGGGCTCCGGAGGCCTTCTGGAGGCTGGAAATGGGCCTGTTTCCTGTCTTCCGGAACTTCTGGGAGGTCCGTTTTCCACCTTCCCTGGGCTCCGGAGACTTTCTTTGAGCCTCCGGGAGGGCGAAAATGGCCTCCCCGAGTCTCCGTGCAAGCCCTGCATTTATCTGGGACTCCTGGGAGGGGTGGGGTGGGTAGGGCCAGCCAGGGGTGGGATTGGCCGATTCGCTGAATCGGCCAAAAATTAACAACCAGTTTGCCCGAACCGGGGTGAGCCGGTAGCCGCCCACCCCTGCAATTTTCCCTCCTAAGGCCACAAACCCCACGAGCATCAAAAGCTGAAGAAAAAAAAATCCACTTTTTTCCCCAGAGCATCAGCAAAGCTGAAGAGGCAACTTACATCCAAAAGGGCCATCTCTGGGTGATCCTCCCCAAATACCAACAGCATGAGGTAGCGTGCGCGGTACAGCAGATTGAGGGCCGTGGACAACTGGCTGTTTGCAAAGCAGTACAAAGCAAGATGCATCTGTAAAGGAAGGGGAGAAATGCTCAGACACACAATGGCTTGCCCACCACGGTGTCCGCTTGATTGAATCTTCTTTTTTTTTAAAAAAAAAAATAGTTTATAATATAAAATACAAAGATACCAAAGAAAATAGTGGGAAAATAAAGGAAGGGAAAAGTGTAGGACAAAACAAAAGTCCCTTTGAATTCCGACTGCCTTTGGTACAATAGGATAAGATAATAGTATCAAACCTCAATTTTTTTACTGTTACATAATAATATGAACTTAGCATTTCAATAACAAGGAACCTATCTAATTGGTAAATCCCAAAATCAAAGTTTCATCGATGGAGTTAGCAGAGATGGCTAAACTCACTGCTTTACTTTTGTTTCTACTTGGAAACCGCTTCTGGACTTTGTGCTTGTGGTGGATCAAAGTTTTTCAGATCTCCGTTTACGACAGGGACAGAAAGCAACCCTCCTCCTTCCCACCAGCCCTCTTCCTTCGTTTTGTTACTTACATATTCTTGGATTGTGTTGGGATGCTCAATGCCCAGGACTCTTTCACTCATTAGCACCGCTTTCTGTTGATTGCTTAAGGCCTAAAACAGAGAAGAAAATGCAATTGGGAAAACTACATCAACTGCTGTGGCTGGCATTTATCGGAAAGCTCCCATTTTGTGCAGCGGAAGCTATAACCAAGAGGGTGTGGCTATAGCTGCTGTGAAGGAGGAGAAACCTTTTTTTTTTTAAATTTAAATAAACCTCTAGATAGACTACTGCAACACACTGTGCATGGGGCTGCCCTTGGTGGTTATCAGAAATACAAAATGCAGTGGACTTCTATTTAAAAAACACGGTTGTGGATGCTGTACTGGTTGCCAGCAGGTTGCTGAGGATAAATGATAGTCCTTGTCATTACCTAAAATGACCTGCATCAGCGGTGCCCAACCTTTATGGCTTGGCAGCCCGGTTGAATGGTGGAGAGAGGAACTGGACTGTGTGAGCAGTGGGCCAGCACAAACACACAGCTTGACTTGAACAAGTGGCAGGCCAGTGTGCACACATCCAAGTGCCTACTATCTCCCATATCTTAACTTACTGCACCTGTGTATGGTTTGCGAAGTGCACAGTGACAGATAGGACAGCACTCCAGAGGGTTAACATCATTGCCCAGAGGATCCTGGGTTGCCCTCTCCCCACTTTGGAAGAGCTTTTTATAGCTCCCGCTGCCTTAAGAAAGTTCAAAACGTTCTCAAAGATCCATCTGATCCCAGGCACCATTTTTTTGAACTATTACCATCTGGCAGGCGGCACAGGATAATAAAAACAAGGACAAATAGGCTGAAAAACAGCTTCCATCCCAGGCCAGTAACTCTATTAAATCCTACTGCATAGTGCAGTATTAATGCAGTATCAGGGGTTTTCAATTCAATGTACAGAATGTGAAGGATGTGTGTTTATGTTTATTTTCATAGTCATAATGTGCACTGAAAACGGCATTTAACTTTGTTGTGTGAGGTGCAATGACAATAAAGTAAACTAAAACTAAAAACTACTGGCTTGCTGCTCGCACAAATTGAGCTGTGTGCACGCATGCTCTGGCCAGCTACTCACAGGGCCCAATTCCAAATATGCCACGGTCCGGTACTGGGCCATGGCCTGGGGACACCTGATCTACATGGCTTAGCGCAGTGGCCCCAAACCTTTTGGGTACCAGGGACTGGTTCTGTGGTTTTTCTGTGGATTGGGGTGGGGTGATTCCATGTGCTACCTGCATCCCGCAGATGGGGTTCCATTTGTTTGTACTGGCCAGTTTCTGGCATGCCGCAGACCAGTGCTTGTCCATGGTGCAGGAGTTGCGGATCCCTGGCTTAGCGCCTACATCAGGTGTCCAACCTTGGCAACTTTAAGACCTGTGGGTTTCAACTTCCAGAATTCCCCAGCCAGCATGGGGAATTCTGGGAGTTGAAATCCACAAACCTTAAAAGTTTGAGATTGGACACTCCTAAGTCTAGATGCTTCAAGGATCTCCTCCGCATAATGCTTAACAGGGCCTGCTTCCTACCTAGGAATGTTGACAATCCCGTCTCCTGGTCCCATAAGACTGATTTGGGCACAAAATTGCCATCTTTTCAGTATACACTTTCTCCCCAGGACACTTTACTACCAGAAATTCAAAGCTACTCCTCCCCACGCTCACTCCCCAACACTGTGGTATTTTCTTCTAGGTAAAACACTGCTTTGGTTTCTTAGACATTTTATCTGTTTTATTCTGCAACTTTTCCAGTTCAACAATATCTTTGGCGCTGGTGACCAGGACTTATACACAGCTTGCCATGTGGAGTCCTTGGTGTTTTCTGAGTTCTGGTTGTTTTCCTGCAGACCTTTCATCACCAAACTAGGTATCGTTATCAGTGAGTAGCGCTGACCTACAAACATTCTCTCCTATAGCTTGCCATTTTATCGCAACAGACAGGAGTTCGTTTAAGGCGGGGGTGTCAAAAGCTCGATTTTATTGAGGGCCACATCAGGGTTGCATTTGACCTCGAGGGGCTGGGATGGGCGTGGCCAGCTCGACGTCACTCATCGAGGCTCCATTTCCGGCCGCAATGGCCTCCTGCAGCCCGCTGCCAGTGAAAACAGAGCTCGGCACACGGCCCTCGGCACACTGGCAGAGACACTGCAGGCCAGTCCTTTGCTGTTTCCAAGGTGGCCCCGTGGGCCAGATCTAAACACCCCGTTGAGTTTGGCACCCCCGGTTTAAGGAGACCATTAGGCAGAACAGAAGGAAACATTTGTTAAAAGCGCATGAATTATGGATGCTACAAGTTGTGGCAATGACTTCCGACTAATGCTAAGCGTGAAAGCCCATCCATCCTTAGGACTGACAGAAGGGAACCCTCTGCCAGGTATGCAAAACCAGGTGTGTATCTGTGTCTTGATCTGCCAAGGCTCTTAGCGATTATGTAGAATAAACAGACTCGGAATCCTCTTTCTCCATACCTCTGAATAATCACCCATTATGTAGTTCAGGCGCGCCAGCAGCCGAAGACAGGCACAAATCTCCACGTGCATTGCGCCGTACACGTTGTTAAACAGGTTTAAGGCTTCGCTGATTAATTCACAACCCTCTTTCAAGAAACCTAGGAGAGAGATGGAAAAAAAATAAGATCCTCTTCCCTGAAGATACTAACCTCACGTACTGGGGTTGCAGAAAGCTCTCTGCTTGTTTGCAAATCCATTTTTCTAAGAAGCAACACTTGGTTCTCCTTCTTGCTCATTTTAAATCCACATTCCTGATCTTTATGGCAGTCGGTAGATAATAGGGTTCAGCCAGCTGATGATGGTGGGGTATTTAAAGAGGAGATCTGTTGTTTGCCAGCCTGAGGAAGTTAAGAGCTTCCTCAACGTTTTTCACCCTTAGTTTTTACCCAGGTTATAATGGCTCAAAATTTCCACTCATTCTGTGGGGAACGAAATTCCCCGCAGATCCAACTTTGAGAAATACTGAATTTCAGCAGCATCCGCAAGATCGCGGTTTCCCCATGCCCACGTTAGCACGTTTATTAATTTATTTCCCGCCTTTATTATTTTTATAAATAACTCAGGGCAGCTAACATACCTAATACTCTTTCTCCTCTTATTTTTCCTGCAACAATAACCCCGTAAGGTGGATTGGGTTGAGAGAGAAAGGGACTGACTTAAAAGACACCCAGCTGGCTTTCAGGCCCAATTCACGGGCTCCTGGTTTCTAACCTGGTGCCTTAAATTTATAAAATAAATAACTGGTTCTTTCTATGGAGATTCTCACTCATACAGCTCATGGTAGTCCCAAAGGTTCTTTTTCAAGAGGTAATTGGACTTTGTTTTTCTTTGAACAACGTTTCACTTCTCATTCAAGAAGCTTCTTCAGCTCTGACTGGATGATGGAGAATGGAAGGATTCATATTCCTTGCAGACAGCTGGTCATTTGCATTCTTTTAGAGCCTCGTTGAGGCCGCCTGGAGGTTTATCTGTGTTGTCAGGTTCATGCAAAAGGGCGTGGAGCTTTCTTGCAACCGTTGAAAGGAGTAGATTGATATCATATCCTTCGGCATAACCTATCTCCAGTCTGCAACACACTCCTTTCAACAGTAACAAGAAGGCTCCACACCCATTTGCACCACTCAGGTGAACCAGACAACACAGATAAACCTCCAAGTGGCCTCAACGACTCGCTAAAAGAATGCAACTGACCAGCTGTCTGCAAGGACTATAAATCCTTCCACTCCCCACCATCTAGTCAGAGCTGAAGAAGCTTCTTGGAGGAGAAGCAAAATGTCTTCCAAGAAAAATCAGAAAGTCCAGTTGCCTCTTGAAAAAGCACCTTTGGGACAGAACAATTGAATCCTTGTGGTCTCTATATTCCTGGAACTGAACTTAGGGGAAAAAAGGGTACCTTGCTCATTTCAAAGGGAACCAACATCGGATTTAATCAGCAACCCACTCCCACCACTGACTGTTCCTTTCCCATGTGAAGCTTGGAAGAGACTTCCATCAGGAGTTCACACCTTGTTGAACTTTTGCCTGCCCACTCTGGAAGAAGTGGAACGCATCCGAAGCTTTGGGGTTGACGTGTTTCACAACGGGGAAAATGTTGAGGACGTCCTCCTCAGTGAATGTTGGCTTGTGACGGTTATCAAAGTTATATTCTTTCAGCAGGATCTGAAATGTACAAAAGCCAGTTTTCTAGACTTTCCTGAAGTCCACAGGAAGACCTATGGAAAAGGACCTCTAGGAGATCACCTTCAGCTACCTAGGGTGGGGTCAGCAACATGTGGCTCTAGAGCTGCATGCGGCTCTTTGGGCCCTCTCCTGCGGCTCCCTGTTGGATGTTTCAACCACTGGCTGGCTCTGCCCCTGGGTAGGCATAGCTGGGGTGGTGGTCATGTGACTTGGTGGGAGTGAATGACACTGAGTTGGCCACACCCACCCAGGTTTTGTGGCTCCCAGTGTTTTGTTTTCTGTGGGAAACGGGTCCAAATGGCTCTTTGAATATTTAAGGTTGCAGACCCCTGATCCTAGGGCCTGGACGCTGTGCTGGGATATAGTCCAGGTTTTCAGGAGGGAAGGGCACTTTCCCAGTGGAGAATCCCCATTTGTACATGAAGGTTTTTCAAGGAAAGCTTTCACACCTGGGAATATTCTTCCCTTGGAGATGTGGCTGGGTAGCTTGAAGCTACTCTTATTCTAGAAGGCCCCAAAGATGGTCTTTGAACTGGATTTGCCCAAAATATGACAATTTTTTTTTACATTTGTTGTATTTTATGATGTTTCTGATTTATGCTGCGCACGACTCAGAGATGACTAACATTGGGCTGGTATAAAAGAATTCTAAATAATTAATCTCATGACTGTCTCCACCCAAACCATGCAGACAGATGCGAAGGAGATGACCTAAGGTAGCTTTTGTCATCCTGTAGTCTTCAAAACTCTGCCACAGTTAACCTTGCTGGATGGAGAATGGCATACTGAGAAGGTGTGCAGGTTGAAAAGGCGAGCTTGTGCATGAAAACTTCCTGGGTTCCTTAGAATTAGGTTGAAGAAGTGAGGTGTGGCGAACAGAACAACGATTTACGCATGCCGATCTCACCTGAATTCCAGTTTTGAGAGAAATCTCCCGCAACAGGGTAATCTTCTGTATGTTGTACATTTCTACTGCTTGATCAACGCTTTCACTGCAAAAGGAAACAGACGTCAAGAGGAGGAAGCAGAAAACGAAGCAGAACAAGTATCGACAAGCTCCTCCCTTGAGGTAAAGATGCTCCTTTGAGATCCAAGCCAGTAGCAACATTATGGAAGCAGTTTAGCTTTTTCTAGTTTTTTTTTACCCCCCGCCCCCAATTACTTGGCATTAGTAGTCCTCGAGTTATGACAATTCATTTAGCAACTATTCAAAAGACCGAGTGGAGCAAGTGGCCAGTTTTAAGTTTCTGGGTGTTACCATAAAAGAGGACCTGACCTGGGGTGCCCACACTGCAGCCCTGGTCAAAAGGGCCCAGCAGAGGTTATACTACCTGAGACGTCTCAGAAAACAACCACTGAATGAAAAACTGCTGGTGACCTTCTACTGCTGCACCAGAGAGAGTGTTTTAACTTACTGTACCTCTGTATGGTTTGCCAATTGCACAGTGGCAGATAGGAAAGCACTCCAGAACAGCAGTGGCCAACTGGTGGGCTGTGGCCCACTGGTGGGCCGTGAGAAAATTTTGGTGGGCAGCAGAAAAATCTCACCCCCACAGCACCCCCACAAAGCAATTAATCCAGACTATGAGCAACTCAATCTGCCTGCTTTGCCTGATTTTGGGTAAAAGTTGCTCTTTTTTATAAAAAATTCAATATTTACATGCGTGGTGTGTTGTGAGTTAATTTTGTGAGTTTGCTTGCAAGCAAATTTTATGTGACAGACTGAGCTAGCTAAGGGCAGATAGATAGATCTCTGAATGAATCTGTGAGCAACTCCATCTGCCTGTCTGCATTGCCTGATTTTGGGTAAAATGTGTTCTTTTTTATAAAAAATTCAATATTTATATAAATATTTATAATATTTACATACAAGCCATGCCCAGCCAGTCACATGACCACCAAGCCACACCCACAAATTAGGCCATGCCCACAGAACAGTTAGTGGTCCCTGGGATCTAAAATTATGAGTTTTGTGGTCCCTGAGGTCCAAAAGGTTGGCGACCCCTGCTCCAGAGGGTTAACGTCATTGCCCAGAAGATCATTGGTTGTCCTCTCCCCTCTTTGGAAGAGCTTTATCGCTCCTGATGCCTTAAGAAAGTTCAAAACATTCTCAAAGATCCATCTCATCCCGGGAATCCTTTTTTTGAACTATTACCATCTGGCAGACAGTGCAAGATAATAAAAACAAGGACAAATGGGCTAAAAAACAACTTCTATCCCAGGGCAGTAACTCTTTTGAATTCTGCTGTATAGCGCAGTGTTGGGGGTTTCCGGTTCAATGTGTGTAGTGTGAAGGATGTGTGTTTGTGTTTATTTTCATGGTCATGATGTGCACTGAAGATGGTGTTTGATTTCATTGTACGAGGTGCAATGACAATAAAGTAAACTAAAACTAAACCTAAAAAAAAAATTGGAGTGCAATTGCCCCCTTTATTTTCCACTCACATTTCCAGGCCAAAGTCGAAGTAACTCTTGGCTTCTGAGCAAATATTCTTCCACAGCTCCTGGGGACTCATCACAGCCCAGGCGGTGTTGTCGGCAGTGCCCAAGTTCCGGTTTTTCCTTCTTTTGTTCTTCTTCCGGGAGACCAGCTCATCGACAGGAAGGTGACCCACGGGGTTAGGGAAGGAGCTTAGGAAGCAGTTGAGGAAGTGACTGATGGCAGCTGACAACCCCGAGAGTTCGACTCCCTGCAGGGGAAAGAGAAGAGCCGGGGTTGCACCAGGCCTTATTTTTGGGGGGATGCCATCCACTGACTAACCTCACTTGTCCGCGTCAGCCCGGCCTCCTTTTCGCTGTCGGAGGCCTCAGAAACTTGTTCTGCATCCGGCAAGGATTTCCTGAAGGTCCCTGCAGCCAATAACAGAGCTCCGGATCGATCCAGAGCTTTGTTATCAGCTACAAAGGCCTCCAGGAAAACCTTGCCAGCTTTGCTGGCTGTTGAAGAAATGGGCTGGCAAGGCAGGTGTCGGGGTGTGTGAGGCCTATCCAAAGATAAGTAGTAGGGCAGCTCTACCACCATCCGATCCTAGCTTAATTTTTACCTGTCCACTCTAGAGTGGATGGGATCTTAATTAGGGCTTATTTTAGGGGTAGGGCTTATATTGGGCTCACACGTAAAAAATCAAGCTATGACTTACTTTCAGGGTAGGTTGTATTTTCAGGGAAACAGGGTATTATGGGGGTGTTATTTATTTGCATCCTGCCTTTCTTATTTTTACAAATAACTCAAGGTGGCGAACAGATTCAAACACACACCTTCCTCCTATTTTCCACACAAAACAGCAACCCGGTGAGGTGGATTGAGCTGAGAGAGAAGGATTGGCCCAAAGTCACCCAGCCGGCTTTCATGCAGAAGATGGGACTAGACCTCCCAGTCTCCTGGGGATTGGCCCAAAGTCACCCAGCCATCTCTCATGGCTAAGGCAGGATTAGAACTCACAGTCTCTTCAGGATTGTCTCAAAGTCACCCAGCTGGCTTTCAAGGGGCTTAAAAGTCATGACTTTCATGGCTAAAGCGGGACTTGAACTCATAGCCTCCTGCTTTCTAGTCTGGTGCCTGAACCACGAAACCACTAAAGCAAACGGACTGCTTCTCTTCTGCACTATTAAAAGGTTAGCGCAAAAAAAACCCAAAACCTCAGAGAGGTGTTATACTGTAAACCGGAGGGTCAAACTCGCATCGTCACAGTGACTTCACGTGACCTATTGTGACTTTCCCCCCCATTGGCTAAGCGGCGCATGGGTGTGGTCAGCACGCGATGCATCCGGCCCTCGAATTTGACAACCGTGCTCAATAATTGGGGAACCTGGCTTGTAGATGAAACCCTGGTTTAGAAAATGTTTCATCTGCACATACAGTAAAGGTGCGGGGATGTTTGTGAGTCATGAGTTAGCATGCAAAAACAAAACAAAAAACAACATTTAAGTCAAGTGTCTTTATTCCAGAAATAAATCCAAACAAGATTGCACAGTGTCCCAAGATCTGGCTAACCAAGAATGCTAGCTAAATTTACACCTTTACTCAAGGAGAAACTTTTTTTTTAGCTGTGCCAAAAACACTGCTGCAGAATCCACAACCTTCATCTGTTTCCCCGCACCCCTTTCCTCTGCTTTTTAAGAGGAAACACCAGGGAAGATGGGAACCTGGGTGAGAAATCTTTGCAACAGATGCACGCATGCATGCAAATGTTGCTGCACCCTCCACAGAGGCCTGTACCTATTTTAGGTCCTAATGAGATTGCATTTCCAGTTGCTAGGCAACAGTCCCAAGGGCCTAACGAGGAAATGGCTTCTCTTAGTTCCAGGAAGGAGACTTTGGGGTGGTGGTGGGGGAGAGAGAGAAAGATAATCACACTAAGGAAAGGGCAGCAAGTGACGACATTTGGAGTTGGATAACCCAATTCATACCTGCAGGTATATCTTGAAGATGTGCTTGGCTGACCGAGTGATCAGTTCTGTGATTCCTATTTTCTGCATTCCAAAGAACAAAAGCAGTTATTATAAAAAGGTGGGGGCTGTCCTATTAAAACAAAACTTCTCTAATTCTACATATGACCTTGCTTTGTATTCTTTTTCTCAAAGACAGAAATAATTCTGGATTCCTGATCTGGGGCTTACTGGCATGTTAGAACTACATCTCCCAGAATTCCTAGGCTCTGCTCAGGTTGGTTCAAAATTCAGGAAACGTAGCACTTTCCCTAAAAAAAAAGAATTGTAGAAGTCCCAGGTTGCAGGAGTCACAAACTACCCCTGTTTTGAGACTGGTGACTTTTCTAAATTAGGTGATCTGCAATTGACAGTTTCAAAATAACAAATTTTTAGTTTTTTTTAAGGTTTTCCCCACACCTTTTATGATTTTTATACGTAATTCAAGGTGGCAAAAACACTAATACTCCTATTTTCCCCCACAACCATAACCCAGTGAGGTGAGTTGGGGGGGAAGGAGAAGGAGAGAAAGAGAGGGGGGGGAGTGTGTGTGAGTGTGTGTGTGTGTGTGTGAAGAGAGAGAGAGAGAGAGAGAGAGAGAGAGAGAGAGAGACTGGCACATAGTCACCTAGCTGACTTTCATGTCAAAGTCAGGACTTGAACTCACAGTGTCCTGCTTTCTAGTCTGGTGCTTTAACTGCCACACCAAACTGGGTTTCTTAATGGAGGTTTTCAGCTCAAATCTTGCTTGACTTTGTTATTTCATAGCATCACTGAGTGAAGACTTAGTTACCCTACGGGCTATGTTCACACCATACACTTTCCCAGAGCAATTAAAAACACAGTGGCGGTATCTGCATAATTAGTTTTAACCTTGATTTGTTTTTCTAGGTTAGCATACTGTGCAAACCCAGGCTTTGGGTTAATTGATGATTCAAGTTTCGGGGAAATCTAAAAAATAGATTAACTCTATAACTAGCTTATGGTTACAATCCGTGAGCTGAGACAAACTGCTTGGTGTGAACTTTTAAGCAGACTCTTGTTGAAAACCTAGGTTGCACTTGATGAGAATTCAGCCTTTCTCTATCTAGATGGGGTTTGACTACAATTCCCATCAACTTTAGTGTGCAAATTAGTCAGACAATATGACTGTTCTTGTTCCTTAACGTATTCTGAGGTAAACTGCTGCTGAATATGAAGGCTTCATCTGACAAACCTGTGCAATAGGTTAACACACTAATCTACTGTATTTGGCTACACTGGAGGTAGCGAAATCCATCTATGGTCTCCCAAGTCTTTCTCTGTATCTCGGAGAATCTGCAGATTCTTTCTAGAACTTTTCAACCTTCTTCTTGCTTTGTAGATCAAAATGTCAGCCGTAAGTTCTGAAGTTCCAAATAATAGGAAGCCATAGCAGAGATGTTTCCTATGGTTCCTGAGCCACTGCTATCAGCACACCAATCTCTAACCAGGAAAACCTTTATTTTTATGTAGAAGCCATCAGGGGTCCTAAAGGTGCTTTTTTCAGGAGGTAAGTGGACTCTCTGGTTTTTCTTTGAAAGACATTTCGCTTCTCATTCAAGAAGCTTCTTCAGCTCTGACTGGATGGTGGGGAATGGAAAGGTTTATATTCCATTTATGTTTATATTCCATTCCCTACCACCCAGTCAGAGCCGAAGAAGCTTCTCAGATGAGAAGCGAAAGATCTTCAAAGAAAAACCAAGTAAGTCCAGTTGCCCCTTGAAAAAGCACTTTTGGGACAACCATGACCTGGATGACTGAGAATCTCCATAGACAACAAGCCATCAGGTGGAGAAGAAACACAGATAGGACAAATTGTCCCCATGACAGCAGCAATAGTTTAAAAGGTGGCTGTGGTAGCTAGGAGGTCCTTCACACAATTACAAGTTATGTACCAGTTATGCCCACTCCTGGAACCAACGTGACCTTCTCACCATCACTCATGCCCTGGTAACTCCCTGTCTGGGTTATTGTAAGGCATTCTACATGGGGCTGCCCTTGAAGAGTATTTGGAAACGCTTCAGAGATGCTTCAGAATGCAGTAGCCTGAACAGTTTTGCACAAGACTTGTGCGTGTGTCAACTCTTCTGCGGGAGCTGAACTGGCTGTCAATCAGCTTCCAGGTACAATCCAAGGTATTGGATTATCACCCCCTTTAAAGCCCTACATGGCTTGGGCCCAGTCTATTTGAAGGACTGCTTCTCCCCCTATTTCATCCACCTGGCTAATCAGGACAGGAAGGCAGGGTATCTTGTGGGTCCCATCAATTAGGAACATACATCTGGTGGGACCCTGAAAAACAGCCCCCTCAGGGGTGGCCCCTTTTCTGTGGAAAACTATTCCCCCTGAGATATGAATGACACCCCACCGCCCCACCCTCTTCTGCCTTTCTGAAAGGCCTCAAAAGTGTCGGATTTATCTGGGGACCACAAATGGTGATGGAGCCAAGGTCGATATGGTTGCGTTGCTGTTGCCATAGGGTTGGGATGGGGTTTTATGGCTTTCTATGCTTAGCCTTGTGAAGCTGCCTCGATGCATCTGGATATGAATTGGATGGCCATGTACATTTGTTTAATTAATTAACTGACAAATGAGAGAAGGGAAAAAACAAACCAGGAGGCTTACATGAATGTGATCGAGTTGATTCTGGGCGGGAGTCTCCATGATGAAGGTGACCACTTTCCCCAGGTAGCGCATGTTGATCCCCCGCTGATGCATGGCTTCTGCTAAGGTGGTGCCATCCATTGGCAACATGGTGTGGTCGAGGCAGTCCTTGACCTTCAAGGGAAAGTAAAAGTGAAGAGGGGAAGAGAGTCTCGGTTGGAGAACAGCAAGGCAGTAGCAGGTGGGGCCAACCGCTTCCTGTCTCCGCTTTCAACCTCTGGGGGATCTTAAGAAGAAACTGGACATCCGCCTACCTAGGCTGAGTTAATCCGTTTCTTATGATTTGTGATTGTGATTAGTTTCTTATGATGGGTTAATTAGTACAGGTAGTCCTCAATTTACAACAGTTCCCTTAGAGATCGTTTGAAATTACAATGGCACTGAAAAAAGTGACTTACGACCACTTTTTCACACTTTTGACCTTTGCAACATCCCCGTGGTCACATGATTTTACTTTCGGATGCTTGACAACTGACTCACAACTATGACAGCTGCAACCTTCTAATAAGAAAAGTCAAGGGGGGGAGCCGGATTCACTTAACAACCGTGTTTACCAATTGAACAACTTCAGTGATTCACTTAACAACGGTAGCAAGGAAAGTCGTAAAATGGGGCAAAACACACATAACAAATTTCTTAGCAACATAAATTTTGGGCTCAGTTGTGGCTGTAAGTTGAGGACCACCTGTATCTTATGATTGAAGATGATTGTATTTTAAGATTATGATCATGATTCATCGTTGCTTGTCTGTACACTGAGAACTCGTACACCAGAGACAAATTCCTTGTGTTCAATCACACTTGGCCAATAAAGAATTCTATTCTATTCTACTTTCCCTCTCCACTGTTGGCATGGACAAGAGTGGGGGTCCCCAACCTTGGCCACTTTTAAGACTTGTGGACTTCCAACTCCCAGAATTTCTCAGCCAACATGAGAGTTGAAGTCCACAAGTCTTCGAAGTGGCCAACATTCGAGTCCCCTGGACTAAAGGACCCTGGTGGTCTCCTCCAACTCCACAAGTTCAGTGATACTCTTCTCTTTTCCCATTCCTTAACCATGAGGCTACTGATGAAGGTTTTAATCCACTGCAGTGGCCTTCTGAAATGAGGATGAGAATCACAGGTTGCCAATCCTTGACTCAGAGGACAGTCCAAAGTCATCTTTTTATATCAGATCATCCACAAAAGAGGAGGGGTGTTAAAACCTCCCCCCAATAAGCAGCTTAGCAACCACAGAATATTCAAATTAAGCTTCTGAACACACACAGCCTTCCACCCAGTCAATCACCAGGGAATAATAAAGTAGGACGGTAACTTTGAAATGGAAGGAAAGAAGATGCAGAGAAGAGGAAGACAGTTTTTCTTCCTCCTCAGCGTAAAACTTTCGGATCTGATGCAAAATCATTGCTGTTGGCTTCTCTTTATTACGCAGCCATGGTTTGTCCAGCCTTTATCCAACCTGAATGCTTTCCAGCCGTGTGGCCTTCAGCTCCCAGAATTCTCCAGCCAACATGGAGGCCAGTGCTGAGAATTCTGGGAGTTGAGAGTTTATACGTCTAGAAAATACATAGGATGAGGGAGCCTAGTTTAGTCTATCACGCCATTCTTTCAGGATATTTAACGGGATGCGAAGTAATGATTATTCGTATCAATACTCCTCAAAGCTGTTCTATATTATATAAGATCACCTGACACCACGCTGGATTTTACAAAATGGAAAATTTGTTAATGACATGCAATTTGCTTTGCTAATTACTTAAAATGTCACGCTGCACATGGACTAACATGTAGTGAGGACAGAACAGTCATGCTTAACAATTGCACAGGATTCACCAGAAATGCCAGAAACTGCTGCCATGAGTTGGTGCATGACATGAAATCCCACTCTACGACTGTATCACTGAGCAACAGAACTGCCAGTCCCAATTACCACTGTTAAGTGAGGACTGCCTGTATGCTCTGGGTGCTTGAGCCATCTCAACGACAGCAGACATACAACCAGGATGATAGTGGTGGTAGTGGAGAGTGTCTTGCTGAGTTCCGAAAACATGGTCATGTAAATGCAGCACGTGGGAATGGGCCTGGCTATCACAACTGAGTCGTAAGTACCCTTTGGAGAGTCTGTCATAACTGTGAATGCTTGCTAAACGACCAAGTAATAAGTCGAGGACTACCTGAATGTTTTATTTGTAGTTATTTTTTCTTAAAAACAAACAAACAATGGAATTAGCTGTTCTGAATTGCATGTTAGATGGCTCATACTATGCAGTGATTAACTATATTAAATATCAAATTTCACATAGATAAGCCTCTTTGACCCCTCTTTCTGAGCTGTGGTGACGCAGTGGTTAGAATGCAGGATCGCAGGCTAATTCCTTCGACTGCCAGCAGTTCGATTCTCCTCAGGCTCAAGGTTGACTCAGCCTTCCATCCTTCGGAGGTGGGTAACATGAGGACCCAGATTGTTGGGGACAATATGCTGACTCTGTAAACCGCTTAGAATAGAGAGCTGTAAAGCGGTATATAAGTCTATGTGCTAGCGCTATATTACTTTTGTGATGAGATTGGAGCATATATTGAATTGAAAATATTTATTGGTAACCATAGGTTTTAGCAAAAGTATGTGGTGGAATTAATTTTGTTTCTTTTTGAAGAAATCGGGAATATCAAATATTGGTAGACACGTGTATCGTTATGCATATCAGCCATATCATTTGCAAGCTCCAGATGGGTTTTTTTTCCCCCTTCCCATCCTCTTAACCATGTTGCTTTCTCAAGGCTGTTCCTTAACCTTTTGAACGTTCACTCACCAAGCCTGGAATTTGATACGATACTAGAAAAGCAGCTGCATCCTTCAGTAATCTCTTTTGATCCTGAATTTGCTCTTTGCTGGACTCTGGAAAGCGGACACCTGGAAGACAAGCAGATTGTGTGTATTTTTTCCCCCCTTCCCTCTTTCAGATTAGATCAAAGCAACCCCCCCCCCCCCCATCTGCAAACTGCACAAAATCCCACCCTCAGGTCAAGGCTGGGCTGCTGAGATTGACAGCAAAGGGCCAAAGACTAGGACCTGCTGGAAAATTCCAATCCATCTAAAATACCATCCTCACCTGGAGAGAAGATATCTGGATTAAACCGTATATCAAAGGACGTGCTACTGATGGAACCAACGGCTTTGCAAGCGTTCTGAATCACTTCTCTGCTTTTGGGGTCCACTGTGTGAGGAAAAAAAAAGGAAAAGATGTGAATCAGGGTCCAAGAAACATTTATAGCCATTCAAATGAAAATCAAAGTATATCCGTAAGCAAATAGCTCTCAAAAGAGAAAATGGTTCCTTTTTGTGGACCTGCTGCAAAAAAACCCTACATAAATACTGCAGCTGATTGTCAGTTGGATTGGCCTCCTGACGATCAGCTGTTTCAGGCTGAAGGGATCGCCATCGCTTATTGCCGTCTCTGGGTGCCCCATTTTCAGCCTCCGCATCCCATTTTCGGCCTCCGCGAGCCCCATTTTTGACCTGTTCCAGGGGGCGGGGATCGCAATGGGCCAAAAATGGGGCACACAAAGGCTGAAAACAGGGCACGCAGAAGCCAAAAATGGGACGTGGAGGCTGAAAATGGGACGCGCGGAGGCAGCAATAGGCTTGGCGATCCCTGCAGTCTGAAACAGCTGATCATCGGGAGGCCTGACAATCAGTTGCTTGTGCTAATCAGGTTGTTCTGAAACTGACCAGGGTGTTTGCTGTTTGCTGCAAGGAGGCAAATTGTTGAGAGGCAGAGGCTGAAGGGTGGGTGGGGCGTCAGCAACATTTGCTGTATAAGACGCACAGACATCTCCACCCACTTTTTGGGGGAGGTGGGGAAGTGCATCTTATACACAGAAAAATATGGTACTAAATTTCTCTCAGTCCCAGAGCCCAGGTGGTCCAACTTAACTAGGAATAGAGAGGCTCAGGGCATAGTTCCCACCTCAGAATCAAAGCACCTGGTGAATTTATGCCTATTTCTCTCATTCCAAGAGTCAGGGTGAGGCTATGGTAAACAATCTGGACTAGGAGTGGAGACCCACATTTGTGTCCTGCCTTCAGTCATGGAAGTTCCCTGAGTGACTTTAGGCCAGAAGTGGGCAACTACAGCCACTTTACCACCTTGGTCGTCAACTCTTAGTATGGCTGGCTCAGGAATTCTGGGAATTGAAGTTCCCAGGTCACAACGATGCCATAGTTGTCTGTCCCCGTTTTAGGCCAATCTCAGTCATACAGCCATTGTGTTGCAGCGATGAAGGTATCTCACTGGGAGTGAGAAGAATCCAATTCTAGTCCCTCCCTCAGCCATGGAATCACATAGAACAGGGGTGTCAAAGCTCATATTGTCACAGCGGCGTCACATGATGTATTGGGACTTTCCCCCCCCCTTTGCTAAAGCAGGCAGGGGCAGGGCTAGCAAGTGACGCATCCGGCCCATGGGCCGCGAGTTTGACACCCCTGTCATAGAGTAACTATGGGCACGTCGTTCTCTCTCAACACAACCTATCTTATAAGGTTGCTCTTAGGTGGAAAATGGAAGGATGGACTACTATATATGCTACCTTGAACTTCCGTATGAAAAACAGGATGCAAATCTAACCCTAAACAAAACCACCTAGCGCGTGGAAATGGAGGACGCTGGTATGGCTTCCCACCACGAGTGTTGATACCTGCTCCATCATCTGAGGCGATGGTCTCTGTGAGCTCTTTCACCTGCTCTAGACCAGAAGTATTGTCCTCCATCTTGCTGTCTTCTAGCAGAGAGGTCTCCTTGTCTTCTACACCGTTCTCTGGAAAAGTAGGGGGGCTGCTGCCGTTTCCCATCAAGGGGCTACTTGGTTTGTTCGCCTTTTGCTGCATTAACTGCAGAGCAGCCAACTTCATGAACATAAGGTACCTGTTTTAGACGACGGAAGAAGAAGAAAAGAAGAGGAGCTGATTCAAGGAGTAAGGTTGATAGAAGGAGCAGGCCATATTAAGGCATGAGAGACCCGGGCTTTCTGGAGAACATTCGGAGCCTACAAAGACATCACAGAAAGCGCTGGAATTAAAAGAGTTGGGATTGTCGGTTTTGCAACTGCAAAATTTTAAGGCTGGGAATAAGCAACACAAGATCCTTCCATTTCCCTGCGAGACAGACACAGCTGTACCTTTTTGGGGTGGGGGAATGGAGAAGCCAGCCCAAAATCAAGCTGCAGATTTTTAGGATGAAAGCGATTAAATCTGGGGTAGTGCAATTTTTCCTAAAACCCACAGGAAAAAGACCCTCACTGTTTTTAGGGTACGAATGAACCCAACAAACCAGAATATCTCTATTAAAAATATAGCACTTATATACCGCTTTACAGCCCTCTAAACGGTTTTACAGTCAGCCTCTTGCCCCCCAACACTCTGGGTCCTCATTTTTCCCACTTCAGAAAGATGGAAGGCTGAGCAAACCTTGAGCCTGGTGACATTCAAACTACCAAATTGCAGTCAGCTGGCCTTCAGCAATAGTAGCCTGCAGTACTGCACTCTAACCACCGCGCCACTGTTATATATATAAATAAAACAAAGGTGAATCGCTGCAGTGGTTTACTTAGTAACATGGTTGGTTGTTAAGTGCATTTGGCTTCCCCATAGACTTTGTTTGACAGAAGGTGCCCCTAGGGCACTGCAATTGTCATAAATATGAGCCAGTGGGCAACTGTTTGTATTTTGATCATGCGACCATGGGGATTGCTGCAATGGTTGTAAGTGTGAAAAATGGTCACAAGTCACTTTTTTCAGTGCCATTGTAACTTTGGTCATTAAACAAATGATTTTAAGTTGAGGACTAATCAGTAAGGAACCACAAACCCTCGCTTTTCTGAAAATGGCAGTTAAGGTTGAAATAGAACCTGCTTTTTCCTATATTCAAATTATGGACAGATTTTGCTTCTACATAATAACATTTCAGAAGTGTAGAAGCAACGTATCTGTGCTGACTCTTCCACCTTTTCAGTCCCAGATTCTCTGCTCGGCAGACAAGCGACTGCTTAAAACAAGGTATTCTTTGTCTCCAACCTGTTTGTAACACCCATACTCCATTGTTTGGTGTGGCTTTTTCCTACGCTCACTGGAGCATGAATTTCTTACCCCCTTGGGCCACTTCTCAGCTGCAATAGTAAGATTTTAATGTTTAACTGAAGCAACTGAAGAAAAAAAAAGCTGTTGTAAAGACAGGAATGAGTGGAGAAACATTTCTGGAGCTGGAGGCTTTTAACTGCCAATTTTGTGAATGGATTTAACAGCAGGCGTTAAAAAAAAGAACAACCTCAAAATGACTGCTGCATCCACACGAATGAAGCCACACCCCTTTTTAAGTGTGTCCAAAGGAGGCGTGGCTTTGATCATATGATTTATAGCTGGGCTTTTCTGACCAAGAGCCACAGATGCCCCTGAAAAGGCACAGCACAATATGATGCAGCGTAGAAATCACATCCAATCTAGAGGATTGCTAACTAGTTTTTTTTTAAATCCATTTCTGCCAGAATCTAATTTGTCTGCTAATACCCAAACCAGAGGTGCAGATGGATCCCTGAGGTTCCAGCTTTCTTGACACATTCAGATGCACGAACATGCCTCTTTTTGTTCCTGAATTTTCCAGAAATACTGTGCACAAATGTTCACGGTTACATTTTAACAGCAGCCTCAGAATTATTTTAGTTCCCCAGCCTTTCGGAGGATGGTTTTAAAAATTTTGCTTCAAAAAAATACAGAATCGCTGTTCTGTATATTGGTTTAACTAATCAGAGTTATTTTATTGAACAATAACCAATTTATATTCAGTTGCAGGGCCAGAATGACTTTAATTTATGGGAAAAGTCATAAAAAAGCCTTGCTAGAATACACAACCAGGGTCAATTTGAGATGGTTAAGTTTTGAGCTTTGCAGAGGAAATTTTGCTAACAAATGAATATCTGGAGTCTTTATTTTCGTTAAAGTGTTATATATGAAAAGTGCTTTGTTTTTAAGAATCACTGGTTGATTTTAATCTATGGACTTAAATGTTGTTGGTATCATATTTGCCTTTGGAATGAAGTGTCAGTAAATCATTTACATTATATAAATGCATTTTAATAATTAGCAGTTTTATATTTCCTCCCTTTTCTATGCAATTATAAATGTAATAATACACAGAGGCAAAATCTGTAAAATAATGTATTTCTGGTGGGGGTTCTTTCCTCTTAGGTTGTTTTTTAATTATCTTTTCAGTTAATGACTTTAAAATTTAATTGATTTGTGAGCTTCCAGGAAGCTTCAGCTGGTATTTAGGTAAGAAATCTTTTTAGAATAGAAATGCCCTCCTAAGACCTCTGAACACTTAGCATAACTATGTTGCACAATCAAAAGAGACCCAAAAGTACCCCAAACAGAATCTTAACCATAACCTGCAACTCCTAATTAAGGACAATACAGTTAGGCCTCAAGTTACAACCATTCGTTTAGTGACCGTTCAAGATTACAACTTCACTGAAGGAAATTACTTACGACTTCGCACTTATGACCACTGCAGCATCCTCATGATCATATGATCAAAATTCGGGCATTTGGCAACCCCGCATGTATTTACAATGGCTGCAGCATTCAGAGGTCGCTTGATCGCCATTTGCAACCATCCCAGTCAGTTTCCGACAAGCAAAGACAATGGGGGAAGTTGGACTCGCTTAATGACCACCTGATTCACTTAACTGCAGCGACCAGCTTAACAACCGGGGCGAAAAAAGGTCATAAAATCGGTCGCGAGTCTCTTATCAACTTCCTTGCTTAGCAATGGAAATCCTGATCCCGTTTGTGGTTGTAAGTCAAGCACTACCTGTAACTAGGTTCATAACAATAAACTATACCAGGTCAAAATGAGATTGGGGAGACTGAACGTGTTGCATCAGCTGCACTATGATTTAGTTTATTTTGGGCACAGCATGTTTGCTAGCCTAGATTCAGAGTTTGGGACATTGGGTGAACTCTATCGAAGAGTAGCAAGGGCAAAAGAAATCTCAAAGAAGGAACCTGGACTCCTAGACCTTCTTCTACTCCCTTACAGAGTTGAAGAAGCTTCTTGGATGAGAAGCGAAACGTCTTCAAAGAAAAACCAGAAAGTCCAGTTGCCTCATAAAAAAGCACCTTTGGGACAACCATGACCTGATGACAGAGAATCTCCACAGACATCTCCCTTCATGTTGAAAAAAAAATGTCTTAGAAGTCCAACATGACAGGCATGTAGTAAATCACTATTTATTATTTAGCGATTACATTTTTATTGCCTCTTTCCTCTGAGAGCTCAAGGGAGGTCTTTCTTAATTTGTTTCCCACAATTCTTTTGGAAGGGTAGGTCAGACTGAGAAGCTGGCTATTTTCTGACAACGCATTTAATATCTGAAATAACCTTATTCTCAATAACCTTATTGTACAAGGTTGTACAATAGATGCAGCCCTCGGCTAACAAAAATGACTGAATTCACATAACCTGCTAAGCCACCAAAGAACTATGGTTAACGTAAGCCACACACAGAACGCACAGTGCTGTATGAATGCAACGGCTATTAGGTCTTCACTCGATCTGATTATTCATTAAGCCGAGTCTCCTTGATGAATGGGATCTGAAACTGGAATTCTTTGGCCAAGGTTCAATACCTCAACAAAATTACACGGGCACAGGAGTTGGCAGATGTCTTGAAGTTTTGTGGGGAATCCTGAGTAAGCTTACCAATATATTAAACTGAATTTTCCTTCAAATAAAATTGAAGGCTTATGAATGGCCTGCAGGCCCCGAGAAAACGGTGGCTTTCTAGAAAATACCCCACCCTGACAGAAAACGCCCCACCCTCTTCTTCCTGCTTGGTTTTAAATTTAATTGAAATTTTAAACTTACGATCCTTATTTATTGTTTTAATGCTTCATAGTGCGTATGGACTGAATGTCTGTAAGCCGCCTGGAGTTGCTCTCTGCGGAGATGGGCAGCATACAGGTTTAATTAATAATAAATAAGTAAATGTTATACAGGTAATCCTCGACTTACGAATGTCATGGAGCCTACCCATTACATTCATAACTCAAGGATTCGTTAAGAGTGAATCACGTCAAACGAATGTGATCGCTCCCTGCTTTCGCCCATGCATTTGCTAATCCAATGTGCAAGTCGTTAAGTGCACATGAGATATCTCAGGCTGGGGAAGGACATGAGGACCTAGCAATGGAACAGGCTACCTGCTTAAGACTACCCAAGACCTCACCTGACCCACTGAGATACCTCATGCTTCCTCCCCTGGGGTCCCACAATTGCTCCCTCCCCGCATCCTGCTGTGCAGGGTCACTTACCTTGTGAAGATCTAGTGAACTGTCTCCCCTCCAGCCTCTCTGCCATGGTTCCTTTGCTTGCTTGCAGTCTTGGCACAAAAAGTGTTTGCAAGCCAACAAGACTTTGGGGCAGCGAAATCGCATTGTTTCAAGGCTCCCATCAGCTTGCAAATGCTTTTCGCGCCGGGACTAAAAGTTTCTGGTTCAAGGTAGTCATCAACTCTATTGAGCCCAAAATTTCTGTTGCTAAGTGAGATTTTGTGAATTTTGCCCCATTTTACGATCTTTCCTGCCACTGTTGTTAAGTGAATCACTGCAACTGTTGTTAGTAATATAGTTAAGTGAATCTGGCTTCCCCATTGACTTTGCTTGTCAGAAGGTTGCAAAAAGTGATCACACTGCAACCGTCCTAAGTGTGAATCAGTTGTCAAGCAGCTGAATTTTGATCACATGATCAGGGAAAGGCTGCAACAGTTGTAAATGTGAAAGATGGTCATAAGTCACTTTTTTCAATTACGTTGCAACACTGAACTGTGTGAACTAAATGAACTGTTGTAAGTCAAGGACTACCTGTACTTAACTGTAGTGATTCGCTTAACAACTGTGGCAAGAAAAATTGTAAATTGGGACAAAATTAACTCAACTATGGTCTTGCTTAGAAATGGAAATTTTGGGCTCAGCTGTGGTCATATGCCGAGGACTACCTGTAGTAAGATGGGAGCAAACTTAAGGAGCCAAAGAGAAAGAAATACCAAGGCGATTCACCTATGTTCCACAAAGGCATCAACCAGCTCTTGCCGGAGACAACAAAGCTTGTGCCGGTGTTGCTTGGGGAAGCCCATCTTCCGACATTCTTCTGGCATTTCCTCCCCCTCCACTGGTAGAAAATTCAGGTCGGGGGGGAAAGTGCGGAGCAAGTCAAGGATGTAATGGCGCCCGTCGTTGCCAATGATCCCTTTGCATTCCACAGAAGAACACAACTCCACCTCTTCGCTCTTGTCGTTGAGGACCAAGTGTTTCTGGATCTTCAACGGCCGGCTGGTTTTCTCTAGCAGCTCCAAATACTTGGGGTGGGAGACAACTGTCTTGCCAAAGTCTATGGAGCCATAGATGACACTTTGTTCTTGCTCCCGTTCCAGAATGCCTGGAATGATAGACTGAGCCGTCACCCGGTACCCTCGGTAGTCCACCACCACTGTGCCCAGGGTGTATAGTCCTTCAATGTCCACAGCATTGTATGTCCGGACCCCATTGAGGTCATTGGTTGGGGCCACGTAAGCGGCCACATCTCCTCCAAAGTCCTTATAGTGGTCCCGGACATCAAAACCCAAGCTGAAGAAGATGTTGTTCCAGATAAACATCTGCATCTTGGTTTCTTCGCTCGGATTGATAGCCATCACGTTGCCATCGATGACGGCCATTGCCCCTCTGGTGGCCGCTGCGGTGAAGTCACTGTGCACCTGGGAAGGATGAAACAGTCAAAGGATGACTAGGTTGCGAGAACGGTGACATTCCTTAATTTAGTCAAATATTCTGCACGTCTGTTTCCAAGTACAGGTGCTCCTTGACTTACAAAGTTAGTGGCCAATGGAAGTTACAACGGACCTGAAAAAAGTGACTTATAGCAATGGCACTTATATACCGCTTCACAGTGCTTTACATCCCTCTCTAAGCGATTTTAGAGTCAGCATATTGCCCCCAACAATCTGGATCCTTGTTTTACCCATCTCGGAAGGATGGAAGGCTGACTTATGACCATTTTTCACATTTATGACCGTTGCAGTATCCCCATACTCATGTGATCAAAATTTGGATGGTTGGCAACTGACTTGTATTTATGATGGTTGCAGTGTCCCGGGGTCACACAATCATCTTTTGTGACCTTCTGACAAGCAAAGTCAATGGGAAAGCCAGATTCACTTAAACAACCGTGTTACTAACTTAACAACTGTGAGAAAAAAGATCGCAAAATTTGGGCAAAATTCACTTGGCAACTCTCTTCCTTAACAGCAGATATTTTGGGCTCAATTGTGGTCGTAAGTCGAGGACGATTTGTGTACCTCAACCCTTCACTTCTGCTTAAAAAAGACTTCATTGGACAATGCTCTGTTAGAGACTCTGGGTGACTGCTGTCAATCAAAAATGTTGGATTTGCACACTGAGACCACATCTGTGCAGCGCACTGTCAAATCCCATGCACCTGGGCAAGATTAAGCAAGCAAGAACGGCACAGATTTTAGCAAAACTCCTTTAATGCTAGCTTAGGGAGAACACAGCTTCTTGAAAACACTAGGAGCACTTTCCCAGCTTTACTTATAATTAAGGCTTCTGAAGCTCTTTGAATGAAAAATTTCTTCCCAGGCTTCTGGACACCTGGGCTAAGTTGTCATTCCGTGAGATAAGCTGCCAGCTCATTCACCTGTCTCTTGCTTGCTAATGTCTGAGATCATTTCCCTGACTTTCCCAGCCTCGTTAAACTCTCTCATACTTTCTAAGCGAGGGCGCAAATGGTGAATACCTTCCAGATGACACAGTAGATCATGTCTGATGAGGGTTTCTCAATCCCCCACTTTTTAAAGATCGACTAGTGGTTGCTCAGATTTGTTTTTGGTTGCAAAATGAATGAAATGTTTTCACAGTTGCCCAACTGGAGAAGAACTATTGCATGCAAAAACCTAATCATTTCCACGGTCTACTCTGCCTTGCCTTGCGTCTTTCCTTTCCTTTCTTTTCTCCTCTCCTTTCCCTTCCCCTCCCTCTCCTCTCCTCCCTTCTTTTAATCTTAGCTTTATTTTTGATCAGCTCATGGTGATATATAGCCTCTATTTTTCCCACAACAATCCTTTGTATCCTGTATTTTTTTATACCTGCTTTTATTTATTTGCATTCGTAAATTTGGTTCTTTTTCATTTTTGTAATTGTACATTAAAAAAGGAACACAATATAAAAAGTAATCCTCCTAGATATACCAAGATAACAATGAAAAGAAGAAAGCTTTTTTTGGGGGGGTGGGGGTGGGGGGGTGGGAATTCCATCCTGTCAAACTGCAGAATATAACAGAGAAAATATTACAATGAAATAACTTTTTCTTTAAAGTAAAGGGAACAACCTAATTTTGCTTTTTCTTATTGTTTATGCTGGCTGGAGAATTCTGGGAATTGAAGCCTACAAGTCTTAAAGTTGCCAAGTTTGGAGGCCTCTGATGTATAGAATCAGGCTCAGGAATTAAGGCTAAGTGAATTGATTCACTGAATCAACAACAGGAATTTAGAAGCTGGTGTGATTCATCTCAGCGCTTCTCAACCTTGACAACTGTAAAATAAGTGGACTTGTAATCCCAGAATTTTGGCTGTGGATGAGCTTCTACTGTGTGTGTATTTCTACTGCAATGCTGGCTGGGGAATTCTGGGAATTGAAGTCCACACATCTTAAAGTTGCCAGTTGCCAAGATTGTGAAAGATTGAACTAGCTTAATACTACCTACAGCTAAAGTAGGTTACCTGGTAGTTTCCTGATGTACACAACTTCACCTTCCACCAATTCCAACCAACATAGTCTGAACAAGGTTGCATAAGAATTGTTACCCAGCAATTTTAGGCTGCCAATTCTTCTAATTCTAGTAGACCTACCCTGACTGGCAGTGGCTATTACTATTCCCCTCCAAGTCTTCCTACTGACTGAACTTTGGACAAAGCAGCAGTTCTGGTGCTAAAGTCGGATTCTTCTCTATCGCCCTCAGTCATATGGACAATTTGCATCTCCCATTATCTCGAATTTAACTAGGGAAGCTAAGGATTAACCTTAGAACTTCTGGTATGCCAAATTTCAAATAGCTAAACTTTGACCGCTAACCTATGATCTCTTTCTTAATGAGAATCTGAGGGGTTTTGGGACTAAAACAGTCACCAGGCCACAGTCACCTCTTATGCAAGAAATATCCAACTTTTGCAATTTACCTTTGCTTTCAGCAATCGAGTGGCTTATTTCAACTGATTTTAGGAAAAGGATTAGTCCTGTAAACATTAATTATTGACCAAAGGAAGCAAATTTATCTTGTATGGCTGGCAATTCTACTACTGTGCCTTGCCTTAAACCAGACTCCATGCTCTTGCTGAAAAATAGCCTCACCAGACAATTGGCAAGTTCCAATTTTGACTTGTCTTTCCCGATTTGTTTATTTCCTTGCAGGGTTTGAAATTTACCTTAAAGATCGCTCGCTCCCTCAACAATCTTTCCGGAAGATTTTTGCGTGGCAGTTCTCGGGTTGTCTGCAATTCTTCATTCCAATCTCTGGTCTGAAAAGAGATCAGGGAAGAAGCTAAATATGTTAAATGCAAGCACACACAAAGGAACCAACTTTCCAACGTTGGGCAGAAATACAGAACATGGCCATCTGCTATTGTCTTGGGCTCATTGAAAGTTTCTGGCTTTTTGAAACCGCGTTTCCTTTTTGAGCTGAGCTACTGTATTTCATTCTACCAGGATTAACCAGAATTATCTATGCCTTGTCAGTTCAAATGGATCAAGAAATGGTGGCTTCTCAGCAGTCAAACTGGGCAGGAGCTCGTTTGCAAGAGAACAGCAGATGAGCTTTTTATTCATTTTTTTAAATTTATATATCAAACTTAGAAAACTCTACCCCCATCTCACTCACAGAGCAATTTTTATTTTAAGAAGGCAGGAACTGATTTTTTGCATCTACCTTATTATCTTGTGTGTAAACATAATTTAGCAGCTCCTAACAGAAACAGTAAATAGTTTGCAGTAATTTGAAGAGAGCGGGTAATATGCTATTTAAATTCAATTTGCACTGATTTATATGATTTGCATTATCGTAAACTGACACAAATGACACTGAGATGAAAAAAAAAATAAAGACTACATCAGAAACAACAAACGGTTATGTTAAATGTGAGTGGTATCCAAACGCAAAAGGTCTGCTAGGTCTAACTGAGGTCTGTTAAAACAATGATTTATGGGGTGTAAACTACATAATGTACTCTTATTCATTAAGTGACTTTAAAGGATCAGTGCATTGTTTTTAAAATAAGGTTTTAGTCCCTAAAAGGGCTTCTCAAAGCACTTGATTAAATGGAAGGAGGCATAACAAGCACTTAAACAAAGGTCTTAAAGTGAAACCGAGCTGAGTTACAAGGTTAAATCATGCATTAAAAGCACCTTTCAAGGCTGCAAAGAGTT